>NC_037676.1:116214651-116585510 GCF_003255815.1 Theropithecus gelada
ATATACCCAAAGGATTATAAATCATGCTGCTATAAAGACACATGCACACGTATGTTTATTGCGGCACTATTCACAATAGCAAAGACTTGGAATCAACCCAAATGTCCATCAGTGACAGACTGGATTAAGAAAATGTGACACATATACACCATGGAATACTATGCAGCCATAAACAAGGATGAGTTCATGTCCTTTGTAGGTACATGGATGCAGCTGGAAACCATCATTCTCAGCAAACTATCACAAGAACAGAAAACCAAACACCACATGTTCTCACTCATAGGTGGGAACTGAACAATAAGATCACTTGGACTCGGGAAGGGGAACATCACACACTGGGGCCTATCATGGGGAGGGGGGAGGGGGGAGGGATTGCATTGGGAGTTATACCTGATGTAAATGACGAGTTGATGGGTGCTGACGAGTTGATGGGTGCAGCACAGCAACATGGCACAAGTATACATATGTAACAAACCTGCACGTTATGCACATGTACCCTAGAACTTAAAGTATAAAAAAAAAAAAAAAGAAAATGTGATATATATGTGTATATATACACACATACAATAGAATGCTATTCAACAATAAAAATACTGAAATATTGTCATTTGTGGCAACATGGATGGACTTGGAGGTAATGTTAAGAAAAATAAGTCAGGCACAGAAAGACAAATATCACTTGTCCTTAATCATATGTGGGAACTAAAACAGTTTATGTCATGGAGGTAGAGAGTAAAACGATCATTACTGGAGGCTGGAAAGGATGTTTGGGGGAAGAAATGAAGACAGGTTGGTTAATGGGTGCAAACATAAAGCAAAATAGAATGGATAAGTTATCATGTTTGATGACACAGTAGGGTAACTATAATTATCAACAATATATTAGATATTTTATAATAGCTAGGAAAGTTATGAAATGTTCCCAAGACAAAGAAACAATAAATATTCGATAGAATGGATATCTTGAATACATTGAGTTGATTATAACACATTGTATCAAAATATCGCATGTACTCAATAAATCTTTACCATTATCACACATCAATTAAAAATACAATAAATGACTTTCCTATTTTTCCAGACACTGAATCTGATTGGATTTGATTCCTATTACAATGCTTAGAGTGAATGATGATGGGAACTTAAACAGCTGAATAGTTCAGTTCTTCCTGCTTTTCTAAAATATTTTTAAAAACAAAAATAAAGTTTAAAATGTATTTTAATTTTTCTGACTTTCAAAATGATTTATAGTTTTGTAAAATTTTGGCTGTGAGAAGAGATAAAATGAGATATAAATGAAAATAGGATGAAATAAGGGTAAAATTGGTAGAATATGAAATAAAAAGCAAAACAATAAATAAGAGGAATTTCAGAGATAAATGCTAGAAATAAACGCAATATTCATATATTGTGATATGATTATTAGAGAAGAAACAAAGGAGAGAATTATCTTTGTGAATTTTATTTTATGTTTATTTTTAATTTTGGACAGAATAAAATGAGTCATATAAATTTATATTTTTTACAAAAGGGTGATAGAATAATATTTAAAATAAAATTTCAAAAATAATAATTTTTAATTTAGAATCTCTCTTACAGAGTTGTGTTATCTGTATCTCTTTCTGCTTTTTGTTTTTCTGCTAATATAACTCTTTTTTGTTTTGTTTGAAAATATTACCACATGGGAAGGATTACTGTGGTTATAAACCGTAAAAACAAAAAACTAATATTTCACTGTTTTTACAAATTCCTAAACAGTTCTAATATTTTAATTTAAAGTCCCACATGCGTGAGCTCTAAATTCATGAGAATTATGTCCTCTTGTGCAAGTTGAGAGAAATATGACTTAAAGATTGCCTTCTCTTCTGGGCCCACACTCTTCACCTCTTTAGTTTCTCTTACTTATCTTTTAGTTATTTGGCCTGTCCAGAGTGAGTAAAAAATATATTATCTCGCTTTCTCTATTTTTAGCCTATTTAAATTATTCTGTCTTTTTAGTGCTATTGTTTTCATTCATTCTTAATATGAAATAGTTTTTTTCTATATATAATCAATCCAAAACTATTTCTCAATACATTTGAATGCTTTACAGAGAAAAATATGGATGGTAAAATGCATCTCTACATTTCTGTCTGTAGAATATTTTGATCCTTTTAAACAGAAGAGCTTCATGTGGATATGTGTATTAAACATTACTATCTGGGATCAAATGGTCTTCTAAGAACTCTGCCATCTTGTGGTTAGTCTCTTAAAATATTTTTTCATATCTGCATAGGCTGCACACTTTTGGGTAGGTAGGTAACTACCAGTAAACACCAATTTTATTCCTAAATGATAAAGGATATTAGAATTTTTTTATTGAATTAGCTCATTACCCATTAGGAGTTTGAAAATTCCAATGCCAAAAAGAGTAACAAAGGCTAAGATACATATTCTTCAGGACAAAGCTAGTTTTTAAAATATAGTGCAAACAGAATACACCCAAATGTATATCTAAAAATGACAACACTAGTAGATTTGTACCATACATATAATAATAATAATAATAATAGATAATGCTAACTTAGTGTTTGCTGTTTATAAAACTGTTTTAAGTTCTTTATATCCATTAACTCATGTAATCCTCAACTACCTTAGTAATGTAATTACCTCTCTCTCACACATACACAATTATGTTAATACAGCATTATCTATTTTATATATGATATTTATAAATTATCATTAAACAATATGGCCATTGTTAAAAATACATACATACATGTAACATGTGTGAAAATAATTGTATTTATTTGTAATAATTTGGTAATTTGTAATAATTTGGTAATAGTTGTAATCACCTGGTAATAATTTAAATAATATCAAAATGGATAATACTTTTTCCACTCTTGTTCTTTAGATTCCCATCTCAAAAGTGACCCCTCTTACAATTTCTTGGTGTGCTTCCAGATAAATTAATGTATATTCAGATTAAAAAAATTAAAAAAATTTAAAAATTTTAAAAAATACTGAACTTCACTTTCTTGCTGTGTGACTTGGGCTACGAATCTAGTATTTCTTTGCCTCAGCTTCCTTTTCTTCAAGAAGAGATTAATAGTATTACCCACCTCGTAGGGTTATTGGTAGAATTAAATTTAAATTATTCATAAAGAGTTAAGCTCCAGACTTATTTTCTGGCATTTTATTTAGTTCTTAAATTAATAGATATATTTATGTTATTATTGGCATTATTATGATCATTATTACTATTGATACTATTACTACTACTATAGTGATAGAAAAGAAATTTCAAGTAATTTTTTCACATCAACCCACTAGGAGAAGCACATTATAGAACTCTGTATTTCATTAAAGGGGCTTCTTTCCCAAGTAGATGCAATTATCAGTCATATCACAGGCTACTTTTACTTATATTAATTTCTTCTGAAAGATTGTTATTAGTAAATTACTTCTATAAACTGGGGAACAGCAAAGTTTTAACATTGTTATAAATATTTTCTCCAGCTATATAGAGTTAGAAATGCTTATTTTGTGTCAATCATATAACAGATTTGATTTCAAAATTGTGTATATTTTAAATCATAAAACTATTGATTTTAGATTATTACTTTAAATTGTGGTGTCTGTGTTTTTTTATTACTATTATACCTTTATAAATTTTATTTTAGATTCTAATTCTTTTAAAACTAAGAAAAAGATTTTGAAGGTACAATCATGCTCTTCTTTTTATGAATGTAAAATGTATCAAAGGTAAATTACTCATTACATAAAATCATAAAATATATTTTTGACAATCTCCTTTATTGTAGTCCTACCTATCTCTAATTTTTATGAGGTGTTTTTATTTCTGATGTCAGCAAATGTGTCATTGCATCTTCCCTAAAGTCTCACCAGGGATGACAGAGCCTGCCAAGAGATCACATTAATTTCCGGGAATCAAATCAAGGTCTTTCTAAGGTTATCAGGAATTGCTAACAACCAGAAAACGGTGCAGTGTCCATATGTGTGCCTGAGCTTCTGATTTAAAATCAATCTTCTTTATATATTATTATGACACATAATTCACCAATCAAAACAACCTTCTAATTACATCTTCTAGCATATTTTTACTATACACATTTTAATGTGTATAATTATTTTACAACTTGGGCATTAAACAGCAGCACTCAAGTTATGTAATTTCTGCATGCATTTGAATAATGTTAAATGTTTAATGATATCCCTTGGAATAGAAAGAAAAAAAAATAACAAAAGGGTTTATTCTTTTCAAATATTTGCAAGATAATTATGGAAATAATTCACTTCCCTGAGCTTTAGCTTTCTCATCTGTATCCTGTGCAGTGACTTCACGTAAGCTTAGTAACAAAGCAGTACTAAAAAATGAAATATTTTCATACAATTTTATTCACAAAGGCAAAATACAGTTTTCAAATATCATTTATAATAGTATTTTTACCTTTCAAAAAGAGAGGAACCTCTGCAGATAAACATACATGTGTTTCAAAGAAAAGTGTTTTGTGGGTCAGTAGCTTTGATTCAATTTTTAAAACTTGTCAAACTACTGTGAAAATTTATCTATTTGGTATACTTTCCCATCCTACCCATTTGTAGATATTTTCTATATAAAATTATTATAAAATAATATGTTGTAAAATTTGGGCTTTGATGTATATGTTCATATTTATTATCAGGATTCTGTTTCAACAGACTTTTATTATACTGGAAGTCGATTATTCCTCAGGACATTTGCAAATATAATGAATGACCATACACACACCGTATATTCTTTAGAGTTGAAACAAACATCACACCTCACTTATGCCAGATCTCCTTGAAATGATTCAGCAGCTCTGTAAGAAAATTGTCTCTCAAGTGGCTCTCGCTGATAATCAGGGCTTTCTACTGATTATACCTACTTCTGCAGGGTATAAGGCATTCTATTTGTTCTCAACAATTCTCTGTGAAAAGCAAAAACCAATGGATGTCTGCTCATAAAGTGATGGAGTTCTGTTATTTTGAAAAAAAGCAAGTCAAGCCATCATGAGAAAAAAAAAAAAGAAATAAAATATAGTAGACATATTTGAGCTGTTGTATGCATAATCTTTTTTCCTTTTATTCCTGATTACAATGTTTTATGGTTATTTAATTATCATATTTCAAGTGATTGAAAATGATGAATACTGAAACTGTAATAACTTTTGTCAAATGAGGAGACATATTTAGCAATAAATTTCTACATTCCTTTTTGAGGTGAATATTTTGGGAAATTAAAGTGACTTGTAAAGTGATCTATGAAAATATATTGTATGTGGAGATAAACATTTGGCATCCTAATTCTATTAGTCATCTGATTTATTCTTTGAACAGCCATATCTAAGATTATTTCTTCTGCAGGGTACTTGACAGTTCAAAGTATGTGGCATAAAGTTAAACTCATGAGAAAGAAGCTTCTTTCTCATTATTCATTTGTAAGTTCAATTATGAAACTAAGCTGTTTGAATGATGCCATATATGTGACATATCTTTCTGAAGCAGTTTGGCTCTTGATAATAATAGTGACCCAGTTATTGAACAGAAAAAAAGAGGCTTGGCATGGTGGCTCACGCCTGTAATCCCAGTACTTTAGGAGGCCCAGGCAGGTGGATCACCTGAGGTCAGCAATTGGAGATCAGCCTGGCTAACATGTGAAAACCCCATCTCTAGTAAAAATACAAAAGTAGCCTGGTGTGGTGGCGTGTGCCTGTAGTCCCATTTACTCAAGAGGCTGAAGCAGGATTGCTGCTTGAACCCAGGAGGCAGAGGTTGCAGTGAACCAAGAGTGCACCACTGCACTCCAGCCTGGGCGACAGAGTGAGATTCTGTCTCAAGTAATAAATCAATAAATTAATAAATAGAAAAAATAGAAAATAGATTTAAAAAATAGAAAAATAAATAGAAAATAGAATAATAAATAGAAAAAATAGAAAATAGTAAATAGAAAAATAATAAATAGAAAAAGTAGAAATAAAAATAAATAAAATAATAAATAAAATAAATAAAATAAGAAAAATAAAAAAACAAAAATAAAAAATAGAAAAATAATAAATAGAAAAGATAGAAAAAAGAAGAGAGGAAGAGGAGTTGAAGGAAATGTCTCAAAGCTAAGATTCCAGTAACCTGCCCTAAACCATGTCCCTTAAAGGGACTGCCTTGACTCTTAGGCTTTAGCTGTAATTTTTCAATCAAAATAATAATGCCCCTTGAACCTGGGAGGTGGAGGTTGCAGTGAGCAGAGATCCCATTACGGGAAAAAAAAAAATAAAAATAAAAATAAAAAATAAAACATAAAAACAAACAAATAAAAACAAAAAATATTCATTAAATAAAAACAGACAAAAAACAGAGAATATCTCACATCTTGGAACAGATATGCTTATATAAGCATGAAAAATAGTTACCTGACTCTCACATTTATAGAGAAAGTGTTCTAAAATACACAACTGTGAGAATATATCTGTACATGGTTTTAATGATGATTAAAATTGAATGACAAAACCATTTTCAAAGATTTGTAGGAAATTCTAGGCATATCTTATTTTAATCATTTCTCCCCTTCCTCTGCTGTATGCCTTGAATTCCCCAAAAAATGAATGTGAGCATGACCTTGTCATAACACCAGGGAGGCTCACAGCCACAAGTGCATTCATAAAATCTAAATAGTAACTTAATTATCAGAGAATAAATAATTGGTCAAGAGTTTAAAGTATGTTTACTCTTCAGGATGTTTTAAATTTGCTTATTTTATATACCTATAACGAGCAAGCCCTAAAAGCTAGTGCTAGTTGGTTTATATTGTTACATCATATCAAACAGTTTGCTGGCAGCAGGATTTCTTTTAACTATAAAACAAAGAAGAGCCTGTTGATTAATTCCAAAGCAAAATAACTCACGAAAACACCAATAAGTAATAAATTGAGTAATAAACGTCAGACTAAATTCTTCAGATGCACACAATTTAATATAATAAAATATTTAGTCAACATGTACCTCACATTATAAGCACACGTGTCCATTATAACACAATATTATTTATTATTTGTTGTAATATCAAATGCTATGTTTTAAGGAGCAATTTTATCAAATAACATCACATGATTTTTAGTTTGTTTCACATTTACTTCAGGATTTAGTTTTTCTGTTGTTGCAGTTCTTTACTGATCTCTTTAGTGAAAGAAAATTTATAGTATTTATTTCTTGAATTTCAATTATTTATAATTCTCTCTGTGTCAAAATCCTAGCTACTTACAATTGGTAATTTAGATTCTTTAAATATTGTGTATGCTCTGTATCTCATTTCCTTAGTTCAGTGATCAGGTTTTCAATTAGCACCTCTGTGTAATAGGAACTACTGGAAATTGAATCAGATTAGTTGCATAGGCTCCAATTTAGAAATACTAGGAAATATTAAAATTAACAACAGTTATTAAAATTATATACAAAGGCATTTGGAAGCAAAACTAAATTGTTGAAAGATTTAAACAATTGAATTATTATGGAAACAAAGAATTTTAGGTAACCAATTAAGTTTATATACATGTAATGTCACCTGATTTTTTTTCATTAAATAAATACATATCAAGAAAGATAAGGTAGGTGATTTGGTTCCTCTCTCAAGATTTTATTCACTATATGTTATGGAGTAGGAAAAATTTATCCAAGGAAAATGAATGGCTTGAAAATATACTATATGAATACCCATCTGGTGTGTTATTTAACATATTAATAATGGCTGGGATGGAAAAGAAACATAATATTTTCAAAAGTTTACCAACTTATAAAGCTAAAGTAGTCTAGACTGTGGTGTTAGTAAAAAAATACAGTGATCAATGGAACAGAGTAGAGGGCCCAGAAATATACCTACATAAACATAGTCAACTGATTAACAATGGAGAAAAGGCAATACAATGGAGAAAAAATAGTCTTTCAACAAAAGGTGTTGACAAAACTGGATATCCACATACAAAAAGTGAATCTTGTCAAGGATCCCAACCTTTCATAATAATTTACTGAAAAGGGTTCACAGATTTGAGTTTAAATTCAAAACTATAAAACTACAAATATAACATAGGAGAAAATCTAGGTGACTTTGCTTTGGTGATGACATTTTAGATACAACACCAAAGACATAATTCATGAAATAAGTAATTGATAAGTAGATTACATTAAAATTATTATTATTATTGCAAAAGCCAATGCCAAGACAATGAATACATAAGCCATAGACCAGGAGAAAGTATTTGCATAAGATACATCTGACAAAAAAAATTATCCAAAATATTCAGAAAACTCTTAAAACTCAACAATAAGAAAACAAATAGCACAATAAAAAATGCACCAGGCCAGGTGTGGGGGCTCATGCCTGTAATCTCAGTACTTTGGGAGGCCGAAGCAGGTGGATCATCTGAGGTCAGGAGTTCAAGAGCAGCCTGACCAACATGGAGAAACCCCATCTCTACTGAAAATACAAAATTAACCAGGCATAGTGGTGCATGGCTGTAATCCCAGCTACTTAGGAGGTTGAGGCAGGAGAATTGCTTGAACCCAGGAGGCAGAGGTTGCGATGAACTGAGATGGTGCCATTGTACTCCAGCCTGGGCAACAAGAGAAAAACTCTCATTCATTTCTTGTAGGAATGCAAAATGGTACAGCCACTTAGGAAGATGATTTAGTGTTTATTGAGAGACTAAACATACTCTTAGCACATAATCCTATAGTTATGCTCTGCTTTAGAACTTTTGAGGTGCTATAATAAAATAACTTAGACTGGGCAACTTATAAACAACAGAAGTTTATTGCTCACAGTTCTGAAAATTTGAAAGGCCAAGATCAAGTTACCCACAGACTTGATGTCTGATAAGGGCTCATATCTCATAGATAGCACCTCTTGCTATGTCCTCATATGGCAGAAGGGCAAGGAAGCTCCCTTCAACCTCTTTTATAAGGGTGCTAATCTCATTCAAGTAGGCTCCACCCTCATTATGTAATCATCTGTTTAAAACTCCACCTCTTGCTACTATTACACTGGTGATTAAGTTTCAACCTTTGAATGGTAGAGACACATTCAGACTAAAGTATGTATATAGTCAAAGGATTTTAAAAACTTATCTCTACATAAACCTGTACACTGATATTAATAGAAGCTTTACTCATAATTGCTGACAATTTAAGGCAGATTTCCAAGATGTCCAAGATTTTCCCTCAGTAGGTGAATGAATAAACTGCATTATATCTAGGTAATGGAATAATATTCAATGCTAAAAAGGAATGATCTATCAAGCTGTGAAAAGACATAGAAAAAACTACATGCATATTACTAAGTAAAAGAAACCAAACTGAAAAGGCTACATACGGTATGATTCTAAATATATGATACTCTGGAAAAGGCAAAACTATGAAAATAGTAAAAATATCAATAGCTGCCAGTGCTCCAGGAAAGGAAACAAAGAACAGGCAAAGAACAGAGGACTTTTAGGGCGATGGAGACTGTCATATATTATAATGGTGGATATATATCATTTTATATTTGTCCATTTTCACAGAATAAACAAAAGTGAAAGTGAACGCTATTGTATGGACTATGGACTTTAGGGAATAATGACATGTATTACAGGATCATAAATTGTAACAAATGTACCACTCTGGTAGGAGATGTTGATAATGAGGGAGGATATGCAATGTGTGGGAGCAGGGAGTATAAGGGATCTCTCTCTACCTTCTCAATTTTGTTGTAAACACAAAACTACTCTAAAAAATTTTCTTAAAAACACTTAGCAACTAATATATAAATATTTAGCTTTCATTTATAGAAATGTAAATTAACTAAAGGGAAAACACATTGTTTAAGTAATAAAAAAGAAGCTCATAACAGTTTACATTGGGGTATATACATATCACTTGAATATCCCACATCAGTTCTCTATTATTATCTATTATCATCTTGCTAGATTTATTTACATAGATAACTAATGTAGGCATACATCATATGTCCATGTGATATGTGCTTGTACACATGTATTTGTACTTATATGTACTTTTGTGCAATATAGACTAACAAGAAAAGTAGAAAGTATTTTTAACACAAAATGTAGCAGCAAATTTTTAATCTTATACTTATCTGATGTACCTTTTTTTAGAACTTATATAAGAACTTCATATGTGCATTTGTCAACATGAATTGTTATTGTAGTAAAATCACTAGGAAGCATTTCTGTAGTATTCATGATGTGCCAGACCCACTTTTTAGTGCTCCAAATCTGTTAGCTCATTCGTTGTTCACTGTAAAACTATGAAGTAGTATATTTCATCAGTATATTGCCAATTAAAAAAAAAACTGCAGGTAAGTTAAATAGCTTGTTCACTTACCTGGCTACTACATGGCAGAAGTTGTGTTTACTAACTATATATTCTGTCTAGTAAAGCACAACTTCAGCTAAAGGTAGAAATAAAATTTTTCTTCATTTATACAGCTTTAATAAGCAACAAAAACAATAAAAGGGGAGTGCAGTTAAGTGCAATAATGATTATTATGTAATAAACATAATGCTCAAATGTGTAAGATTCAAAATAAAACCCTCTGTAAATGAAAATAAATAAAAGTAAAAAGCGAAAACAAAAATGAAAAAGGACAGTGTTGAAATCATAACTTTGTCAGTGTTGATGAATTTAATTTCATATCTTGGTATTTGATTTAGATTGAAGTTATGTCATATCAAATTATCATAAACATATTTTAGATTCCATGAATGCTAGAAAATGATTCATATTACTATTAATTCATCTATATGTTTGATTAATAAAATGCCATATAATTTTAACACAATAATTATATGGAACACTTAAATTTTTTCCCTGCAGGAATCATATTAAAATACTCTTAAAAATGAATTTTTCCAGGGTAGTGATAAAAAAAAATCAGAAAGTATTCACTTAAGTGGAAGGACTATATCACTAAAATGTATTTGCGGATCAAGTTAAGAATATTTTTTCCAAATTTTATTTACTTTCAAGCCCCTGGTTTATTTAATAACGTGAAGGACACACAGGCTTTCTCAGTTCAGTTAGATATCATCGGTATGTTTGTATTGTATCATCTAAAACAGAACTGACCGTTTGATCATGCACTTTGTTCAGAAACATTAGCTACCTCTTTTTCACTAATGTATATTATAGTATGTATTCAGGACTTTATTAAGCCTTAGGGTGTAGCAGAAAAGTCTATGTGCTCAAAGAACTGACGCTACCTTGGAAAAGAGCAGTCATCCACAACTTCCAGAACAATGTGTGTTCTGTAAGATTTATGTGTACGGTGTTGTGGAAGCAAGAGGAGAGGTAAGCTGAATGTGGAATAGTTAGGAAAAAATATATCCTCTATATCTGAAACTACAAATATAAACATAAGCGTTTCCATTTAAGGTGGTGAAAAGTTATTAGCCAGAAGTTACAGCATGCTCAAAGGCAAAAGTTTTAAGAATATTGTAGGTATGGGGAAGAGTAAGATATATTATATAACAGTAGCAAGTTTTATGATGTATTTCAAATTGCTTAGGTACTCTCAATCTTTGTTTCCTCATTTATATAATTATATAATAATTCCTTAGCTTATTTTTGATGAATATGAATAAAAATGTATCTATAGCATATGACCTGAATCAATATATGTCAGTTGTACTTCTTACCATCATAATATGTTCCAAGTAATACTTATGTAAAGAGGAAAATGCAAAAAGAGATATAATCTTTGTACTTAATTAACTTAAATTCTATTATAGACATCTTGATTATTATTCGTGTTTATATAGATTGACATAAAAGTTGTGATGTAAGTTGACCAAAGTGGTGCTAACGTTCCCTTCATCTTGGCTAATCTTTAAATGGGCTTCTTACTGATTCTGTATCCTTATCTTCCTTTCCTTAGATCTTTTACTTTAAAAAATGTGTATTTTTGTTCTCTGGCCCATTTGATTTGTTACCTACTTCACAGCCCAGAAATGACTCGGCCAAGACATGATAGCCATCTCTTTAAATTGTAATTATCAACTGAGCGAGTGCGCTTGGCTCCCAGTTTCTGTGAGAGGATAGAAGCCTAATTTCCCCAAGCATCTTGCTCCCAGTTGCAAAATTAACCCATCATGAAGATAGGAGATATTTTTTCTTGGATAAAGCCAGTTAGGAAATGTGCATGACCTAGGATCCACTATCACAGTTCTAAATGCACATGCCAGCCCATTCTTTCAACAGAGTTGAAACTACTTATTGAAGTAGCCTTATATAAAGTCATTCTTGCCTGCTTAACTTTGTCCAGTGCAATTTTTGTTTTAACAAAATAAATTGAGCATTATCATTTATAGACAAAATCAACTAGCATATACAATTAGAAAATGAGATAAATGAAGATGCGTGTTATCAATTTATAAAAATAAATATTGGAAGAAAAAGCTAAAAATTTAAAATCATTGTCATTAGAGAGAATAATCACAAAATGGGTAAATCTGGAGCATGGGACTCAAGTAAATTGTTATGATAAGCCTTGTAGTAGTATTTTTAAGTTATAAACATATTTTACAGGTTGAAATTTTTAAATTAAATTTTAAAGACACCAAAGCAAAAAAAAAAATTAGTTAATAAAGCACTCAGGAAATTAGAATAAAGTAATTTAGCATCTATTAAATCATGGTTAAATTTGCATAACACATTTTTTTTGCTTGCTAGTGCTTCCCTGTACATAATTTCAAATTGATGCTTCTTTAAAAAGTCCCAATAGTAACAATGACAGCAATTATAATATTGTGCATGCTATACTGTTTTTCATTTTTCAAAGTGCTTTCACATAACTTATTCCTGTAATTATATTATCTCCTTCTCTAAGCTAGCAAAACAGACACACTTTTAAGAAAGAGAGAAAGAGAAAATGATATTCCTATATGTTAAGGAGGCCACCTTTTCCTTCACTGTACTACAGAGTCACTGGTGGAAAAACCCAAATGTGTGAGTCTGTTCTTCTGTTTTATCCTGTTTCACTGGTTTGTCTTGGCACTGGTACCATATCAGTCTCATCAATGATGCTGTATAATAATGCATGATATCTTGAATATCCAACCTTCTTTTAAAAGAGAGTTTAAATTATTCTTAATGATTTTATTACAGTCTGAAATTTAAATTCTGTTAGTTTAAAAAATCTTCTGAAGTTGTTGGGTAGAACGATCTGTAAATGTTTATTAGGTTGATTTTGTCTAAAGTTCAATTCAAGCCTAGTGTTTTTTGACAAATTTGTGTCTTGATAATCTGCTAGTTCCATGAGTGGGGTATTAAAGTCTTCCATTGTCATTGCATTGCTGTCTATCTCTTTCTTTAGGTCTAGTAATATTGATTTATGAATCTGGGTGCTCCTGTGTTGGGTGTATATGTATTTCGTATTGTTATATTCTCTCATGGATTGATCTCTTTATTATTATACCATGACTTCATTTGTCTTTTTTTAAACTGTTCTTTTTTTTATTATTTTTTTATTTTAAGTCTGTTTTATCTGATAGAAGTATAGCTACTTCTGCTTGCTTTTGGTTCCCATTTTCATGAAATATTTTTTTCCTTTATCTTTAGTTTAAATATCTACTGATAAGTTGAATTTCTGTAAGCAGCATATAGTTCGTTCACGTTTTTTAAATCCATTCTGCGGATCTGTATCTTTTAACTGTAGCATTTAATGCATTTATATTAAAGGTTAATATTGGTATACAAGGTTTTGTTTCTGTAATAATGTTTATGGTTATCTACTTGTTTTATGGATTCTTTGATCCTCTTTTTCTCTGTCTTTGTGGTTTGGTGGTGCTCTGCCATGTTGCCATTTATTTATTTCTCTTCTTCCTTTTCATGATTGTTGTTTAAAACCTGTGGGGTTTATACTTTTATGTGTTTTTACAGTGACAAATATTGATCTGTCATTAATGTGTTTATAACTCCTGTGAACATTTCTTGTGGGGCTGGACTTGTGGTGACAAATTTCCTAAGAGTTTGCTTTTCTAAGAAAGATTATTTCTTCTTCGTTTTTGAAGCTTATCCTGGAAAAATTTGAAATTTGTGGCCGATAGTTTTTGTTTTTCCTCAAGTTCTCTAAAAATAGGATCCCAATCACCTCTGTCTTGTAAATTTTCCGCTGCGAAGTCTGTTGCTTGTCTCATGGGGTTTCCTTTTTGGTGATTAGAACTTTTTCCATTGCTGATTCTATGATTTTTATTTTCGGTTGATTTTAGATATATAGGCTCTATATATCATGGTGAAGTCTGCCTTGCAATGTATAATAGTGATATTCATTGAGCCTTTTGTATCTGGATGTTTAATCTCTTGCAAGACTACTGAATTTTCATCAATTGTTTTCTTAAATAGATCTGCTAAACTTTATGCTCTTGCTTCTTCCTCAAGAATATCAGTGATTTACAAATTTGGTTTTTTTTTTGTAGTTATATATTTCATAAAGGCTTTATGCCAATGCACATATAAAAATGCTTAACATCACCAATCAGTAGAGAAGTGCAAACTAAAACCACAATGAGATATCACTTTACATTGAACAGAATGCATACTATTAAAAAGTCAAAAATGACATGTTGGTGAGAACGTGAAGAAAAAGCAGTGGTTATAAACTGTCAGTGAAAAAAAAATAAACTGTTGGTGAGAATATAAATTAGTATAATTTCTATGGAAAACAGCATGGAACTATTTCTAAGAACTAAAAGTAGAACTTCCATTCAATCTAGTAATCCCATTATTGTTTATATACCTCCCCAAAAGATAAATCATTATGTGAAAAGACACCTGCACCTGTATGTTTATTGCAGCACTATTAGCAATAGAAACTCATGGAATTAACCTAAGTGTCCATCAGTGGAGGACTGGGAAAAAACAAAAATTTGTACATGTGTGTACACACATACACATATACACAATGGACTTCTATTCACCCATAAAAAAACTAAGTCATGTCATTTGAAGCAACACAAGTGGAATTAGAGGCTATGGTCTTAACTAAAACAACTCAGAAAAAGATCAAATACCACCTGTTCTCACTTATAAGTGAAAGCTAAATAATGTTTACACCTGGACATAGAATGTAGAATAACAGACACAGAAGAGTTGAAAGTGTGGGAGGGTGGTAGCTGGGGGAGGGCTGAAAAATTACTTAATGGGTACCATGCACGTTATATAGGTGATAGTTACACTAAAAGCCCAGACTCCACCACTGTGTAATATATCCACATAACAAAACTGCAAAAATCCCTTAAGTTTGCACAAACAAAAAAATTGAAACAAATCTTTTAAAATATTTCTTAGTATCACATTTAATTTGTAAGTAATTTCAAACAATTAACATCCTTAAATACTGAGCCTATGAATCTGTAAGTGATACATGTACTTATGTACATTACTTATGGCACTTTTAACTCATTTCAATAATGTTTGGAAACTTAACTATAGATAATATCTTATAAATTTTTAAAGTTTACAGATTTTGTAAATTTCTGAAGAAAGTATGTTTTTAGTATTATATAAACTCTTCCTGTGGATTTTGTCCTGTGTCAGTTTAACACTCTAGCTTCTTTCCTTTGCAGCTCAGTTTTTTCAAAATGTTAAGCAGTCCAAGAGAAAGCTGTTGCCTCTGTTTTCTACCATAAAATCAGAACTCCAGCTATGAGTGCTTCAAATGAATGATGTTTTTCTGACATATACTACTCATTTTAAAAAGAAACTAAGAGTAAATTAATATGTTGCTTTTGTAGAATAAAGAGTTAGTACATTATAACACGTGTGCAAGTTGTACAATTAGATTTTTATTTTAAAAACACTAGGAAGAATTTGATATTTTATTTACAAATAGTAAACTACAAAGAAGAACATTCTGTATGTCTTATATAGTTAATTTATATTAATTAATGGTGTGTTTGTTCTGTATGGACTTAACCATGATGCCATATTTCTCCAAGTCTTAATTGCCCTATATCTAAAGCCAATACCAGGGAAAAAAATTAAAAGATATCAAATAAGTAAAACAGCCACATATTAGGTCTTTCTCAACTCTAAGTATATGACAGTTAATAAACGGTAATATGTATAATTTGCTCTAATTTTGTCATTTGAAAGCTATTATAAAAATACATACCTCAAGCATGTATTTTGAAATTTGGAGTAAATTATATATGTCTTTAGTCATACATAACATTTCAACTACAAAATGTTTTGTACTATCTGTTTTGTAGAATTTTTCAGTGAAATTCATTTTGGCACATTTCAACTGAATACTGCTATAAAGTAAATAGTATTATGGAAAACAATGAAAGTAAAAATGATAAATGTAGCCTTTGGAGGACGTAAAACTCCATTTATTTAATTTGTCCATTAACCCCAATATATGAATACATTCCCTTATCAAGCCCCAACAAAGTAACTAAGAGTGGCCTCCACAATTTGAAACATTTGCCCTGAAACAACTACTTCTAAAGTTTTTAATTTGCCCCAATTTTGATCCAAACCTTGATGCCCTCTGAATCCATGAATTTACATATTTCTTATCATGCCTCAGGTCAAAGTTATGTCTTTTGCACTTAGTCCCCCTAGATTTGCCTTAACAGATTTATAGTTGATCACACACACCTGGACTGTTTGTTAATCTGAAGAAAGAAATGGAGATCACTTTTAAAGCTACCGTAATAAGACAAAGATGTGTAAATATATATACCTATATTTATAAAGATATATTTATTTTTCTTAAAATTGGAGTGTGCAGCAACTGAAACCAAAATGCATTATTTATGAAAAACGACAAAGACATATCAATATGGTTTGGCTGTGTCCCCACCCAAACCTCATCTTGAACTGTAGCTCTCATAATTCCCATGTGTCATGGGAGGGACACGGTAAGAGGTAATTGAATCACGAAGGTGGGATTTTCCCATGCTGTTCTCGGGATAACGAATAAGTCTCACAAGATCTAATGGTTTTATAAAGGGCAGTTCCCGTCTCAGGCTCTCTTGCTTGCCACCATGTAGACTTGACTTTCCTCTTCATTTGCTTCCTGCCATGATTGTGGGGCCTCCCCAGCCATGTGAAACTGTGAGTCAATTAAACCTGTTTCCTATTTAAATTACCCAGTCTTGGGTATGTCTTTATTAACAGCATGAGAACAGATTAATACACATGTATTTCAAATATTATGCATATATATGTTCATATACACACACATAAATTGTATATACAAATTTATTTGTGTAGAAGCAAAAATCACATATAAGAATTAATTTTATAGCACTTTGATCAAGACCAATCTGTTTTCTGAGTTACTCCTTGCATTTGATATTAATTTCCATTACTGTCCACCAAAAACTGAAAGCTCATCCTGGATAACAAACCACCTATTGAGAGTTACCTAAATGCTTTTTAATGTTTTTGCTGAAAATATGTATCCTCATGTTCTATAAATGCTGGTAAACCTTTTTACCTTTTCATCAGTCTCAAATAGCCCCTCCTAATACTTTCCAGTGATGAATTCCTGAATATTTTATATTTCATAATTAGAACTTTAATTTTATCATACAAATTATATTTAGTTTGAAAATGCCATTAATAGATAGTAACTCAAATAACCACATTTTGGATTATTGTAAGAGCAAAATGAATTTCAAAAATAGCCATCCATGCATATATGGAAAGGAACTAATATGTCCATCGTGGATTAGAAAACATATATTTTCTTTAATAAGAATTGGTGAATTATATTTGTGTACACCCATCTGGTAGAAAATAAATATAATGGATTTTATTCAGTTTATGTAAATTTCAGTGATATGTCTAGGCTGCCAATCTATATAAAATATCTGTACAAGTAGATTTTCTTGTGTGAACTTCTAACTGGATTACCTGTACATAAAGTTCTCAACTTTTTCTGAAGCATATAAAAGCCTAGAATTGTTTAGAGACTATATGGAAGAAACTCAATAAGCATTCAAAATAAGAAAGAAAATAGCATTGCATGTTGTATATTTGAATCTTAGTTTGACAACTTGGGTTGACATAATGAATTCTAAAATACTATAATTAGCAAATAAAAACCAAACATTTCAAATAAAAATGGACCTCAAATATGTTCATTAGTATGCCTCAAGTCAAATAGTTAAATATTAGGCAAAGTTAAATTTGGAATTATTCTCCATTCCTTTCTTTTTTTAGATACAACTGTGGAGTTTTTCAGATATTACAGTGGAGTCTTAGTACCATAAGTTGTATATTAGTTGTTCTGTTTCTTAAACTAATTGATCCCCAGGAATTAGCATGCTCATATATGATACATGGGCTTAGACACCTATCTGGAAATTCACTCATAATAAACTTTATGAAAGTCCGATACACAATGTGTTTATAGCTGTCATTCACCCAGCAAATAGTTACTAGGAGTGGAGGCTGAATCTCCATGTATAATACATGAACTCCCAGGCTGTCGAATTCATGCATGTCAGAAATGCAGCCATACAAAATTTTTATGCTTTCAGAATATACTGCGTAACTCACCTTCACCTTCAGGCATCGTTTCGATGGATTCACAAAGCTGGAAGAGAAATGTGTTCATTCTGATAGTCAGCCATCCCACAAGTAATGTGCATCCGGAGATGAAGTTAAGTAGAAAGAGCTTATTCTCCTCTAGGCATATAACATAATTGCTTTTTTCCTTCTTTCAACCACTGTTAAAGGAGCATAGAGTTGTTGGCATAAACTATGTTGCAAACAGTTCATAAAGAATATAAGAAGCATGCCACTTTGTCACAGTATGAAGACCAGATAAAAGTTTTCAAAATAAAGCAATTGATGTTCATTTCCTGCCTAGTGCAACATAGATGTTAGAGTTTTCCAAGGCATTTGATGTTTGTTTTAGCAAAATGGTTAAGTACATGGAATCACAGTGTGTGACTCTGAATCTTGCTTCTGAAACTTGAAATTGTGTGACCTTGAGAAAGTTCTCTAAAATATTGAAAGTTTCAGTTTGCTATTCAGAATGGGATGGTAATAATATATACCTCATAAGATTGTTTTCAGTATTGAGTTAATATCTTTGCAATGATTACAACATTGTCAAGTATATAATAAATGTTCAGGAAAATGTGGTTATTGTGAGGAATACTCAGCGAGCCTCTAACTTAAAAAATTCAGGTATTATAAGCTAAGCCATAAAATTTTATGCTTAAGGTAGATCTGTCACTTCCTACTTTAACACATGATATTCTCAAAACTAAAAACAATATCAAATAAAAATTAAAAAGATAGACATTATGAAAAGATATTTGTGTGAACAAAAGATAAATATCTCTAGGAGTCAAAAATAAGACAGGAACTAGAGAAAGTAAGTGAGTTTGAAACCACTGGTTTACTCATGGCCAGAGATTTGCAATAAAGGCCAAGAAATTATTTGGACTAAAATGTACTTGAGATATGGCATATTGAAGCCAGATTCACTGTTTTAAGTAAATGGATGTAGGAGAACTTATAAATGACAGTGAATGATAAAATGACTGCCAATCTAGAGCATCGATTTTAACAGAAGTTGTGGATTATATATCCACATATACAACAGGAAATACAGGATTATATAGAATGAGCAGGGAAGAGCAAAACCACAACACTGAAAGATGAATTTAGCCGACTCTTACTAGTTTCATGACAATCTACAATAACTTCAAATATATAAGACTTCATTCTAGATTGGGAACTTGCCAGATTGATGGAAATGCAAAAGGGCTATCTGGAAGGAAGAAAAAGAGAAAAAATATAAATAATAATGATAAAAGAAAAAATGATTCGTACTTAAAATGAATCTGTCAACCAAAATGACAAAACACATGAAGGAATAACATGCTAAAAATATATCCTACAAAACAACAATAATACAGGAATTCATTTGAAGTGAACTTAATTTTAAGGAAACAATCTGGTAAAAATTTTAAAATGTACATACTTTAGAAGCTTAAAGTAATAATAAAGAAAATCACTAAAAATAAATAATGAAACAAACACAGGTAGTTATGAAAGAAGAGCAGATAGGATAATATAAACAATGGAATTGATATTTTGTAGAAAGGGTCATTTTTATTCTAGTTAACTGTAAAGATATATTAAATTAAAATATAATATTTAGTAATTAACTCAGAATGCATCACAGATAAATCAAGATATAAAATATATTAAAGAAAAGATAAGAGGCACAAAGGAGAGATTGGGCTGTACCTGCATTCTTCAAATGAAAATAACAGAGAAAGCAACAAATGTCAGTTATAATCTTTAAAGAGATAATTACCAAGAGTTTAGCAACATATTTTAAAAGAGAGAGAGAGAAACAAATTTCAAGTTTAAATTGCACCCTGAATATCAGACATGATAATTATAAATTAATACTGACAAACATTGTAGAAACTCTGTATAAAAAAAATAAAAGAAATAACTTTTAAACATAGATTGAGAGAAAACATTATTTATAAAGACATTGCAATTAGATTGCACACCCAGCTTCTGAAAAGCAATGGTTTTCATTTATCTAATATTCAAATATTTATTAAATTCGTACTCTTTCCCTGACACTAGTATGCATACTCCAGACAGAGCTGTGAACAAAAGAGACAGAAATTCCTTCCTTTGTGGGGCATATTACATTCTAGTTTGAAAACAAGAAAATACTATAATATGTTAAAATTGCTGTGGCAAATAACTGTGAATCCAGTAGGTAAAAAATGTAGAAAACCATTATAAAATAATAGAAAAAAAATATTTTCAGGCATATGAAGATGAAGAGAGTTTATAAAAAAATTGTTGCCACATAAAGTGAAACCACACTACAAAATTGATTGTACCTTTATACAATTTACTTATGAAAAGCAGTATTAAAAGATAAAGGAGAAGCATTCATTCATTTCCATAATACAGAAAAAGAATTAAATGCAATGCTTTTTATTTTTTTTAAAGGTAATTACATGAATTATTTACACATAATAGAAGAGGCTGAGAAGCTAACTAGGACACACTAAGGCAATCTAAATTTCAGGCGGAAGACATGATTGCCCCTAGACTGGAGAGCTAAATGGAGGAGGTTGGATTAAACTGAGAGATTAGCACTGCTTTGCAGAGGTTAGAACTTCTGGATCAGTCTGACAGGAAATGGCCCTATGAAAGAGATGCCACTGCTGCTAGAGGCATCTTCCAAGGTATAAGAAAAAGGGAAAATATTGCTTTCTCCCTTCCAATTTTTCACCTCTGTTTCCAACCAGCCATAAGTAGGCTGCCACTAGGATTCATAGAAACCAGCCCCCCTTTCAAAGAGAAATTATAATGAGGAGAGGTGAGAAGTATATATAACAGAAAACAATGTCCAAGAGAAAATCAAAAGTATCTTACCTTAAATTACACGCGCAAAAATCAAGTCTACGTTACTAAAGACCTAAATGTATTACTAAAGACCTAAATATACATAGTAAAACTTCAAAAGTATAAGATAAAACAGTATCTTAGTAATCTTTGTTGGGAAAATTTTCTTAAATAAAACACAAGCATGAAAACTAAGAATAAAATGTTACATGTTTGGTACATTACAACTAACATTTACTTCTCAACGTGACAAAATTTTTAAAAACTCATTGATTAGAAGAAATCTTTTCATTGCATCTAATGTCTAATTAAGTACTCTCTAGCATATATAAAATCCTAAAAGTAATAAGAAAATATAAATTTCTCTTCTTGTTATATATTCAAAGGAAATATACTCAGTATCTCAAAGAAATTTCTGCACTCCCATGTTCACTGTAGACTTATTCACAATAGCCAAGATGCTGAAAAATCCTAAGTGTTCCTCTGTGGATGAATACATAAATAAGTAATTTTACATGTATAAAATGATTGGCCATTTATTTCACTTAATAGCCAGTCACTTTATATACATAAAATGTCCTTCAAGTCCATCCATGTTGTAGAAAGTGGTAGGGTTTCCTATTTTAAGGCTTAATAATATTCCAAATAGGATTAAACCTTAAAATATATATTTTTAAATGTAATTACATGAATTATTTACACATAATATGAAACATAATATTTGACATAATATTGCACACAGTATTGCACATATTACACATAAAGGGTTAATGTTATTATTAAGCCTTTAAAAGGAATATTATTAAGCCTTAAAACAGGAAAACCTACCATTTGCAACAACATGGATGAACTTGAAAGGTATTATGCCAAGTGAATACAGTATAGAAAAATACTGCATGATCTCACTTTAGAATTTAGAAAAAATACTGCATAATTCTCACTTAGAATTCATAAAAGCAGAGTAGAATGGTGGTTACCAGGGATGGGGTTAGCAAAATGCGTAAATGGTTTTTGTTGGTTTTGGTTTATTTATTTGCTTGAGCCAGTCTTGCTCTGTTACTCAGACTGGAGTACAGTGGCACGATCTTGACTCACTGTGGTCTTCGCCTCCAGCGTTCAAGTCTCATGCCTTAGCCTCCCAGGTAGCTGGGATCACAGACATGCCCCACCATGTCTGGCTAATTTTTTTTTTTTTTTAATTTTATTTTTAGTGGAGATGGGTTTCACCATATTAGCCAGGCTGCTTTCAAACTCCTGACCTCAAGAAATCTGCCCGCATCGGCCTCCCAAAGTGCTAGGATTACAGGCGTGAGTCACCATGCCTGGTCAGGTAAATGTTAATCAAAAAGATGCAAAGTTTCAGTTATGAAGCATGAATAAATTTTAGAGATTTATGTGCAGCACAATGACTATAGTTAAAAATACTGTATTGCAAAACACTTGAACTTTGTTAAGAGAGTGGCTATTGCATTCTCACCACACACACCAAAATAAGGTAAAAAATAGAAAAGAAAATTTAAATAACTAATGTATAACAGACTAAAATATTTTTAAATCCAATGAACCCATAAAGTGTAAAAACATAATTGTACTATAATGCTGAATCATTCCTCAATCATCAGAATGACATAACTTTTAAAACCTGAAAATAAAAATGTTGCCGCAAATTCAGAGCAAAGGAAAGGCTCAGAAACTGCTGGTAGGAATGGCAGTTAGAATAACTATCTTGAAGAACAGTTTGGTGATATTTAGTAAAGTGAAAAATACAATAAATTGAGACTTGGCAACATTATGTAATTTGCCCAAGGTTCATGATTATCAAATGGGGAACCTAAATTTGGATTCAGCTTGTGACCTTACATTTTCTTATCCATAACTTCAATAACTATGACAATAAATAATTTAAGAATATCAATTCTAAAGCATAGTAAATCCCTAAATTATCAACGTTTGAATTGTTGAGTAAATTTTGTTTAGCAAGTTAAGAGATTTTGTAAGCGCAAGTAGAATTATTTTTAACAAGGTTTTTATTCAGGCAACTCTTAGTTAACCAGAAAATATGATCTTCTACCAGGGACTGACTAGGATTTTCTTTTCTTATAATTCTCTTTAATACAGTCCCTTAGAAGTCTTACCATTACTGCTAATCTAATTTCTGGGTACATAGTTTACATGCTACACATTCTACAATCAGTTGCTATGGTTCCCTGATTATATCCTTTTATTAAGCTTTAATTATTTACCTTTTTCCATTTGGGGAGTTCGTTTGCTAAGAAATTATACAATTCTTATGGCTGGCAGCTTTTATTTCTTTCTAAAATTTAAGTCTCCCTTACCTTGTCTTTCTTATCTCTAGCCACATACATGTTTCCTCCTTCACAAAGCCCTTTTCTCTGGTAGAAATAACTCTTGCCTAGCTAAAGATCCTGACATCCTCTAACAGACTAAGAAAAGATGTGACCTTTCATGCTCAATTTCCTAGAAACAGCTAATGGTTTACGGTTTATGGGATTATTTTTTCAATGCATTATTTCTGCCTTCTACAACATCCTCGTTCCAGTGTAATGCTCTTAAAATAAAAATTAAGCTAAAATAATGAACACAGAAAAACTCCAACAGTCCTGCTTTCTATCAGGAAATTAAGAGAGTCTGTCACAAAGCACTTCCCCTATCATTAACTCACATTGAGAAAAGTCCTGTAACCTTGGTTGGGTCTCCTAAGTCTTAAGAGTTGCTGTAAAATATGTGTAAAACAATTTTATCTCATGTAAGAACAATAACTGAATCAAATATATTTGCTGAAACCTTTTTTTTTTAGCTCTGAAATCTATCACTCTATATTTTTATTCAACTATATCTATTTGTTGTTCCTAATTTTATTATGCATTGGCTTTAGAAATACTTTGAAGACTCTGCAAGTAGATCATACTCACTAATTGTGCTACAGCACAAGTTGTCAGGTCACTTACATGCATGACATTAATCCACTAGTCTAAGATATTTTATAGAGTAAAATATTAGCTATAATTTGAAAGATGTTAAAATTAGTAATATTTAATGTTAATTTGTTAAATACCTGCCTGAATTATTTAACTTTTTTTCAGGAAAAAACTGAAAAAACAAAATGTTTCTATTTGTAAATATTCATGCATGCTGTTGATAAAAGAACACAATTTACAAAATAATTATGATCTACTGATTTGCAACTAAGTCATTCAGAAATGTGTAATTCTACTTTGGAATGAACTAGAAGAAAACTCATTTTTAACGTAACTGCTTTGTGAAAACAAAAAAGTACAAATTAGGTTACTTTACTGAAACATTTCTCCATGTTTAAAGGAAATACTCCTTTAATATTAAATAGCCCATCTAAAGATAATTTGTTTTCATGGTTGCCACATTATGGTTATTTAATGTAAGTTAGAATATTCCAGTAAGTGTTGAAATTGTCATACTATCCTATCTGCATTTTATGGATCCAAAGAGAAACTGACCTCCTTTAATATGAGACCATTTTGGTGCCAGCAGGGATGAGTTTCCTGTGGTGAGCATTTGGCTTATGACAGACTTGTTTTCTGTGTATTCTTAGCAGGGTGGGAAGCCATGGGAACAGAAGCGTCCCAGCTGACAAGAAACACACTTTATATAATTTGACGTTTAGTAGAAAGACAAACTTTAGTTATTTTTTCTGACATCGAATATAATTACATTACATAATTAAGGAAAAGTCTACCTTAGTTAACTCATTGATGATTAATAATTCAGATTTTGGAGTTGGTAAATAAAGGAAGAATAAATGAATGATTGATCTATTTGGTCATTTTCTTTAAAGAAAAAATTCTGATTTAAACACATACCTCCATTATCAAGTTTCAATACATATTGAAAATTAATAAATTTTATGATATTCATTTCACTGTAAAACTACTGGTGATCTGCTCAATTTCATTTATACTAACCATGGAACTTTAAAAGTAGTAATCATTAGTGATGAAACAGTATAAAAGCTTAAGCTTTAGAATCAAACTGTATTAAGTATAGATATTAGCTTTGACATTTAACATCTATAAGCTAAATATACGTCATCTGAAAAATGAAAGCTTCATTAATATTGACACATTGTGGTTTTGTGAGATTTAAATGAAAGGATGGAGATCCATCACTTAATATGATCAATCTTATCTAATAAATACAAGCTATTAATGGTGTTATTATACTTTTTTAATATTAACAGATTTAAAATAAAACATGTACAAATATGTGTAGTGAATCTTTAACCACTAGATGACATTTAAACTTTATTTTAAATACAGATGAATCCACACATGATTTCATTCATGTATATGATAATTGTATATACTATACATGTATATATTAACAGAGGTACTTATAATAAACAGGTTAATTTGCTTGATAAAAAAGGACGGCAGCATATAAAACTCAAAATATATTTGTAGCTCTCCAGATTCATGAAGAAATATTTTGAACATTAGACCATATGGCCTTAATAGAGCTTTTAATGCATTAGTTCATTATACTAAATAATTATTTAAATTCATTTTTTGTTGTGTGTTCTTGCTACCAAAGGACTTTTTAAAAGACTTTATTTATAGCTTATTTTTAAAAATATATATTCAATCTTGAACTTGTAGTTGTGTTTTGTTTCCTAAATTAATTTACTAGTCTATTTTCCCACAAAAATAATGTTATAAATATATTATATTTTCCAGTGTTAATTCTCAAAAACTGAGGTAGTCAATGATATTGCTAAATTATAGTAATAATATTATTGATCTCAGTTCTAGTTCCTTAAATCTCCCAAGAGTATTTTCCTTTGAAAAGACAACTCTTATCTATTCAATTGATTTGCTAAGTATTAATATTTCAGACAGTATGATATAAATGATGTGAATATGTCCAAGGGGCCTTGTGGAAGTAATTTATTGGCATCAAGAACATCAGAAGGCAGCCCAGTATCTTTGAATTCTGTACCTAGGGGGGCTTCCTTAAGGTCTTCCTGGTTTTCATGGATTTTTATACTATACTTGGCAGAAAAGAAAAAGAAGTTGATTATTCGGGAGCATAAGGATTCTTTGGGGAGTAAGCAGATATTTAGGACAGTCAGTCAGAGAAAATGATGGCAAAGCCCAAGAGCAGAAGATTGTGGAAGAACAAGCAGCAGATGGCATTAATTTCCATCTTGACTGGTGGTTTGAGGAAGTACTATTTACATATAAAATAAGAGTTTCTTCAGGGAATTAAGGTTCTTTCACAGTCAGTTATTAGATGGTTATTTTACTCATTCATTCAACAGCTCATTCAACAATTGTCAGGCTCCTCCTGTGTGCGGTGCAGTGATGTATGCAGGTAATGGAAACAGACACAACCTGACTTTCACAGACCATGCAGTTTAATGGAGGAGACAGGAACCTAAACAAGGTTTTAGAAATGAACATTTTCTTGAATAGTTTCATATTTACAGTAAAAAATGAAAGCACCAGTACAAAGAGTACTCACATACTCCATAGCCAGTTTCCCCTAGTATTAACGCCTTTATTAGTCTGATACATTTGTCACAAGTGAACCAATGAACCAATATTCATATATTATTATTAATTAATGCGCACCCTTGATTCCTATTTCTTAGCTTTTACCTAATGTCCTATTTCTAGCCCAGGATCACGTCTAGGATACCACTTTACATTTATAATACTTGTTTACTTGCCTACGTGTAAACAATAAGCTCTTGGCTATGAGAGTTTCTCAGAATTAATTTGTTTTTGATGACCTTGAGAGTTTTAAAGGGTAATCATCAGGTAATTTTTAGGATCTCCTCTACTGGCATTTGTCTTGCTTCTTCAAATAATTATTCCAGGGTTATGAGTTTTTGGAAACAGGACTGCAGAGGTTAAGTGTCATTTTTATTACATCCTATGAAGGGAATGCACTATCAATATGCCTTCTTATTGTTGATATTAAACTTGATCATTTGGCTGAAGTAGTGTCTGTCACCTTTTTCCATTATAAGTGACCTTTTTTACCTTTTCTATACTGTAATATTTAGAGGAAAATGACTATAAATGGGCTTTTAATCATAATGTGGGAAAAGCAATGAGGTAAGAAAGAGTGCTTAGATGGCGAATTTGTACAGGGAGTTGTGAAAATGTATAGGAGGATGAAATAGCATGGCCACTGACAACAGGAAATGCCCCTCTTAAGATGTCATACTTTACTTACTCTGAAGAATCAAAATTCAGTAGTCAAATAACAGTGTGAGACGGAGGGAGCAGAATCAGTGTGCAACTACATTGGATCGTTTTAGTGTTTTCAGCATCTCTTGTTCATCTAATGATCTCTATGAATTATAAAAAGTTTTATTATCTAAGCTAACCTTTAGCCCAAATTTTAACTGGATGTTTTATATTCCAAATAATTTTCATAATTGTTTTTCTATCAAAATAATACGTTGTACCACATGGTTAAAGGTAAAACATAAAATGTGTGTATATTTGCTCCATACATTATATTTTATTTCATAGCAAAATGTTGCTGTGAAACTCAATCAAGCCAATAATTGCTATTGGCAAGTGTTTCTACACAATTCTGTCTATTCTTCATAATTTTTAGAGACAGGTGTTATCCCTGATGTTTTGAAAGAATAGCTGATAACTAGTAGGAAAGGAAAGTGATTGATGCTGTACAAATGGTGGGTGTGGAAGCGGTGGTGACATAAATACATAGTTCTAATTCATTCCTGTTTAACCCCTGTGTCTTAGTCCATTTGAGATGGTATATCAAAATAGTATCAACTAGGTAGCTTACAACTAACTAACATTTATTTATCACAATTTTGGAGCCTGGGATGAAAAAAATCAAGGCAACGTCAGATACAATGCCTGGTAAGGGCCTGCTTAGGGAGAGCCTTCCTCCTGTAGCCTAACATTGTGAAAGGAGCAGGCAGCCCTCTGGGACCTCTTTAAAAACAGAGCTCGTCTCATTCATGAGGACTCCACCCTGATGAACTAATCACCTCCCAAATGCCCAACCTTCTAATATAGTGCTTTGGTAATTAGGTTTCAACATAAGAATTTTTGGAGGACATAAACATTCAGACCACAGAACTCTATAAACCAGACAGAGGTGAATGCCATGAAAAAAAAAAAAAATGAGGGGAAATTAGTAACTGTCAAAATTTATAAATGTTCATCCATTCAGGAAGTGTTGAATATATTGAGAAGCTGCTATGAGGTAGGCATAATCTTATTTGTTGGAGTTAACATGACAGGCATGATCAGACACGGCCTGAGGGACTTTAATATTCTAAATACAAATATACCTAACGGACTTGGTTTTAGCATTCTACTACTTAGCTACCTGTGTAGACTTAAGTCAGTAAAGCTAAACAGAGTCATCTCTCACATACCTTAGAAAGCTATATTTTCTGAGAGCATAAGAAAGGATTTGTACAGAACAGAAAATGTAATAGAATGTAGTAGGCTGTCTTTAAAAAAAAATCATTGTGAAGCAAGTACACTGTACGCTTGTTACCAACTTGTCTAAGTCCAGTGAAACAGAACACTCATGAACACAACAACTTACATGAAGTGAGTTTATTATTTACACATAGGAAGCAAAGGACAACAGAAATCAAGGATCATAGGAGCTGGTTTCCCAAGCCTCAAGATAGCTGCCTGGAGAGGATGGAATGTCATCTGTGCATATACCGCATGCAACACAGATGAAGAACGCTGGAAAGATGCCCACCCCAGTTTTTCTACCCCAGGGTAACATGACTGGCCTAGTAGAAGTAGTGAAGGATATCCTGCTTCCTGTGGGGGACTGAAACAGAGCTCAGGCTGTTGTACCAGTCTCTCCCTATCTCAACTTGTTACATTCCCAGCACATTCTAGTGATTCTTGGGAACTGCAAGTAAGAAAAGAAATAGAACTAGATTGGTTCAAAGCCACTCACATAACTGTACTGCAGCAATTCTCTAAAAATCGACTTCAAAGCTAGTTAACAATATAAGAAGAGAGAGAATCCACAACAGACCTAAAAACTAAGAATTCCTGGGAGGTGGGCCTGAAAAAAAATGGCCTTTTTTAAAGTTTGCCAAGTGATCACACAAGCACTAAATCTTCAGAGCTCCTAGAGTGGATTTCGAAATATATTAACAATGAGAGATACGAAATAAAATTATAAAGAGAAAAAAAGTGTGAAAAGGTAGAGGAATGAAGGAATATTTTGCTTATTAATATTGATAGGCATACTCAAGTATTTTAAAAAGTATCCAGAAAAGTAGTTTTTAATGTAACAGTAAATGTATTCATCTAAGGTGGTATCGGTGCATATTAAATCGTGGCCTTTTTATCATGGAAAAAATTGAAACATATGAGTTCAGTGGACAAGGACAAGATATGCTATAAGAAATGGTGAGAAAATAATTTAAAGATACATAACATCTTTACTTTTAGGAGATGATAGTTTAATCTTCTCAAATGGAATTTAAATATGTATGATTCATTATAGCAACTGAAAAAATAGTGTTTTGAAATGCTAGTGCAAATATGAAATCCCGAAGTAGCCAACAGTTGTGTAATTATTCAAAGAAACTTACATTTATTTCTATAATTTATGTTTTATTTATTCTCAGGTCTCAACCTCTAGCAAGGACTTTGTCTTCAAACTCATATGTCTTTAAAATCTGGAGTTTAAACAAGCAAACTGTTTAAGCCTTTTAACACTCAGCGTGTCTATTTATTCCAACAGCTTAGGCTGCTGTCATGGCTCTTGTGTAGGTCTTCCCCTTTCACTATTTCCTCCCTTCAGATGACCCCATGGTGGCATCTTCTCTGCTTTCGAAGTGAAAGCTCTTGCCCTTTGCCTCAAGACTTGGCTTCAGCTGTTCCTCTAAGGCCATTCTTAACTTATGTCAAAAAGTGTTTACTGGGTTCTGATTCTGAATGAATTCCAGACTGCTCTAGTCTGATGGTCTTACTCTTTCAGCAAAGGATCATTAATACCAACTCTGGCAGGTTTTGAGCATAGTGCTAAAAATGAAGACATCTAATTACCAGCTAACCTATAAGAATAATTCAACTTTGATAAACCTCATATTTCTCAGCAAAAAAACAGAGATAATAATGCTACCTTATAGGATTTAGTGAGAATTACATAAAATCACATTCTTCATCCTATTCCTGATTCTGCCTTAAATGATGTAACTCAGTGTATGACACTAAGAGGAGATCAAGAAGTAGCAGAGATTATTATTATTAGCACACGTAAAAATATTAGAGATTTGTATTTCTAGTGAATGTCTTTATGTATTGTTGAAGCACCTCTAAACCAATTAGTACCAAAGTTCCTATTTCCTTTCTTAAAACCTTAGAACTACTGTTCTGGTTTCAGGTCAAACCCTTTCTTAATTATTCAATCTTATACAGAGACTCCTGTCAATTCTCAGATTATATTTGAATAACCAGAACTACGATATTTTTCATTGAGTGTAACCCACAAGCCAAGTGGTTCAAGGGCCATCTGTATTAGAATTACTTAGGGGTAGAAGTATATATTAATAGTGTAGATTCCTATACCACACTCTGGAACTGCTGAATAAAAGTCTCCCAAAGTAGAACCTAGACTTGTGAACATACAAAGAGGTTACAGGTTGAATGTTGATACGATGTTAATATTGAGTTTGGCATGCCTGACTTTGTGTCTAGCCATTAACTACAGCAAAGCTAAACTCTAGAATTCAGAAAATAATTGACAGAGACAAAACTAGAAGCCAGGTACTAATTTCCAAAGTAGTGCCCTTGTGTCTATTCTATGATAGTTTTCAAGAGACAAGTTATTCATGATATAGCAAATCTAAAGATAGTTATCTAAAGATAGTCACATTGAAAGTTTTTAGGGATACTATCACATAGATCCTTAAAATGTTGCCTTGTGAATTTTATCATTTTAGGCAAGACCAGGAGTAGGGTGAAGTGAGTAAGCAAAACTTCAGGGGCAAAATGCCAAGAGGCACCAAAAAACTTCAGTAATTCAGATAACATTTTAATGCAATATTTTAAAAAATCTAAATTCATTAAAAATATCCATGATGAACAAAATATCAAAACATTATATAAAGACATGACAAGTATTTCTGACTTGACCTTTCGACCCAGATTCTAATGTGGTTTGGCATGGTACTGATTCTAGGAGTACACCCAAATTAAAAATGTTGAGTTACTCTGGAAATACATGAATGAAAAGGAGGTCTCTTGCCTATGAGGTATTTAAGATTTTGCTGAGATACCAACAGACAACTCAAGAAATCTTTATTTTATCATAGGTACTTAAGAATGTATATTATGAACTGAATTGTGTATAGCCAATATTTATACATTGAAGCCCTAACCCCTAATGTCTCAAAATGTGATTGTATTTGGAGACTGGACTTTTATAGGGGAATTTAGTAAAACAAGGCCCTTAAGATCAGCCCTAATGCAATCTGACTAATGTTCAGATATGCAAACAAGGTGAGAGCATAAAGAGAGAAACACTAAGGGTGTGCACACACACAGAAAAGGCCTTGGAGAAAACACAGAGAGGAGGCAGCCATCTGTAAGCCATGAAAAGAGGCCTCAGAAGAAACCAGACCACCCACAACTTCCTGTCTTGGGAACAATGAGGAAATAAATTTTTGTTGGGTAAGCCACCCAGTCTGTGGTATTTTGTTATGGCAATCCTAGCAGGCTAATACAATGCCTGTTTATGGTGGTCGTAGTAGTTCATCTCTTTTTAGAAAGTGATCACAGTAGAACCTTTTTTGAAAGGATAATAATAGTTGGCCAAGGGAAAGGTATAGGAAAGGTAATTTGCCAGGTGGACAAAGGTTTTAATGTGTGAATGAATAAATGAAAAAAATGAGTGAATGCCAGCTGCGTGCAGTGGTTCATACTTGTAATCCCAGCACTTTGGGAGGCTGAGGTGGGATGATCACCAGAGGTCAGGAGTTCAAGACCAGCCTGGACAACATGGTGAAACCCCGCCTCTACTAAAAATACAAAAGTAATTAGCCAGGCATGGTGGCACGCACCTGTAATCCCATCTCCTCGGGAGGCTGAGGCAGTAGAATCACCTGAACCTGGGAGGTGGAGGTTGCAGTGAGCCAAGATCGCACCACTGCACTCCAGCCTGGGTGACAGAGCAAGACTCCATCTAAAATAATAATAATAATAATAATAATAATAATAATTAGTGAATGCCTTCCTGGCAAAGTAAATCATATAGATACATATATTTAGATTTCATGATATTACTCTGGCATTAAAGTACAATGTAAATCATCAATAACTTTGTGATAAGAAATTAAAATATGATGTTTCATATATCAAATTAAATGGAATTATATGTCAAAAAAATGTAGTAGGATATGAAATCTTTATGGTCCTTTGATCCTATGGGATTTTGCTCTGAGGTGAAACCTATGGCTTGGAAGATACAAAAATATTGACATATTTAATTTAAACTTATTTATTCATCCACCAATGAGAAAAAAAAAAAAAAAGAATGAGACTATTTCACAATTTGCACTATTCTCAAAACATATTCCATTATTTTGTGCAATATTATATATTCAGAAGGATGATAAGCAAAATCTACCTCAAATATAAATCAAACCTGAAGAACTGTTAGAGGTAGAAAAAAATTTTGTTGCTTTTATTAACTATATGAATATAAAACAAGTGAGGCACAGTGGCTCACTCCCAGAACTTTGGGAGGCTGAGGTAGGAGGTTTGCTTTAGCTCAAGAGTTCCAGATCTGCCTGGACAAAAAACAAGACCCTGCCTCTAGAAAAAAAAGTAAAAATTAGCTAGGCGTGGTGGTTGCCTATAGTCCCTGCTATTCAGGAGGCTGAGGTGGGAAGATTGCTTGTGCCCAGGAGTTTGAGGTTGCAGGGTGCTATGATTGTACCACTGCACTCTAGTCTCCAATCTGGGCAACAAAGAACCAAAAAAAAGAAAGGAAGGATATGAGAGAGTCATAGTCATTACTATCACCTTCTAATAAAAAGAAATACACACACACACACACGCGCACGTGCGCAACTAATAAGAACAAATTAGCTACATTCAATGATAAAATTAAATTTTATTTAGTTTTATAGACCATATGTCAGCATTTATTCTTTCTAATTATTGAAATTTTATGTCTTCATCATTTGCTCTTTAAGCCAGAAGGGTTATGCCTATATTTGCCCTTTTATTTTAAAGTAAGCATTTATACATAAATATTTGCATCCAATCTAATTTATGTCAAATTCAATTATAGAAAAAGGAAAACTAAGTGTTTCCACAGCTAAAATATAAATTGTAACAAATGGCAAAATATTTCACCAAAGGAAACCCTCTACATAGAGATAAATTTTCTGTGAATTTATAAAAATTTTTTAAGAAACACAAAATCCAATATTAAACAAATACTTCCAGGGAGAAGTTTAGGATAAGTTTTTTACTAAATTCAGACAAAGACATTACCACCTCATTTATTAAGTGAATGCATACATTATAAATAAAATATTAGTAAACTGAATTCGGCAGTGTGTTTATATGATAATACATTATGGACAAATTAGGTTTATCCCAAGAATGCAAGGTTAGTTTAATATTAGTAATTTAAGTTACGGAGGTTTTGATATTAACAAATTAAATGGAAAAATCATGTGATTTCCATAAGTGCACAAAAAGTGCTAAATAATACTCAACATATAGTTATAACTTAAGCAGCATGGTATCAATAAAGGATAATTTTGAGCTAATAAAGGACAGGCACATAAAATAAAACTAAAAAAAAACACTTTCGAAGGGTGCATTTTGAAAGTTGTTACTATAAGATGAGGAAACAGCAGACAAGAATGCTCCTGACACCCATTCTTCTTCAGGAACAAAAATCAAATTATAAGAAAAAAACAAACAAAGACAATTTTTGCAAGTATGATGATTGCTTAGGGAAAAAACTATAAAAATAATCCAAAAATACACAATGAAAATATATTAAGAATATTTTCTGATTACAAAATTAATATATAAGTATAAGCAGAATTTTTAAATATCCCTAGTTATTAGTAAATATAAGCAAAAAACAAAGATAAAATGGCAAATAAAATGTAAACTTTTTTAGAATAAATGAAGATAAAAATTATCCCTTCATAGACAAAAGTACAAAATTGTATTGAAAATGTAACAATGACTTACAAAAAAGTGAGATGTATTATAGAATAGATTAGAAGTCTATCATATCGATGCGAATTCTCCACAAGTCTATCTATAGATTAAATGCAATTTCAAATCGTATTTCAAAAGGTACTGTGTTTGTCTGTGTTTGTGTGTGTATGAGAGCGAGAGAGCTTGCGCGCGCGCGAGAGAGAGACTTCTCACACTCCTTCTTTTTTATTTTTTTTGGTTTGAGACAGAGTCTCACTCTGTCACCCAGGCTGGAGTGCTGTGGCATGATCTCTCCTCAACACAATCTGCCTCCTGGATTCAAGCAATTCTCTTGCCCCAGTCTCCTGAGGAGTTGGGATTATACGCACCCACTACCACGCCCAGCTAATTTCTGTATTTTCAGTAGAGATGGGGTTTCACCAAGTTGTCCAAGCTGGCCTCAAATTCCTGACCTCAGGTGATCTGCTTATCTCGGCCTCCCAAAGTGCTGGGATTACAGGCATGATCCACCGCACCTGGCCTCACACTCATTCTAAAATGAATATGGAAGAACAAGACACTTGCAAAGAATTTAAAATTTAATGACTTTTTTCTGTCAAAATCAAAATTGAATATAAAACTTTAAGACAATGTGATAGAAGCAGAAGGGCAGAAATATAGAAAAGAAAATAAGCAGCATAAGAATGATTTGTTGTATATGTAGTACTTAGTCTATCACAGAATGGATCTTGAAAATCCGACAGCTGAAAAAATTGTGGTAATCAATACATTTTGCAGCAAATATTTGCAATTCAAAAAACTCCTTATGTTATACCACAAACAGAAATGAACTTCACACTGATTAAAGACTTCAATTAAAAGGTAAGACTAAGAAATGCGCAAATGCTATTAAGAAAGAAAACGAGAGGTTTTTTTTTTTTAAATAAACCATGTGAAAGGAAATATTACTTAAACCACATGGAAATAAAGCTATAAACTATACAGAGAAAAATAGATACATTCATTCAAATTAAAATTCAGAAATTTGTAATTTTAATTTTCAAATAATCCTATAAAAACAACGAGGAGAGAAGCCACAAAGATATTCCTGACAAAGCACAGTTGATTTTCATTGTCTGTAGTAATAAGTATTATAAAATCACCCTGAGCACTAATTTTTACAAATACTAACATACTGCTCCTAGAGGAGATACAGGGTTAGGTTCCTGTGAGCCTGTGGTCACAACATTTTTATCAACTGACCAATGCATAACCTTCTTTTATGTATGATTTTGTTTAATAACACCTTACTTAACATATATATTTATATAATTGATTAATTAACAATAACTTATGCCCAATCGCACTACAGCTCATGCCTGATTAAAGCTTCTCTAACACATGTATTTTCTCTGTAAGACACATCATTGCCTCCTTGCACTTACTAACACTAGACAGCACTTCATTACTATGCTTAGGGGCATTTTCAATGCTGAAATCACAAGCAAAAAAAAAATACGAGAAATATGACACTTCATTACTATGCTTAGGGGGCATTTTCAATGCTGAAATCACAAGCAAAAAAAAAAAAAAAAAAGAGAAATATGACACTATGTAGACCATGAAAAGAGTGCTTATTTACAATATGAGAGCACAAACCTGAAAACAGAATGTCGCCTTGGTCTGCCTCAGCTGGGATTGTTCATGTTCAAAGAGCAACTCAAATATTTTGCTGTTCCATACATATCTGCTAATGAGCACAAAGCACCACAAAAATTGATTGTAGTGTTACCAATTAATTTTGGCAAGGAGGCAAATTCACAAATGTGGAATCTGCAAATACTTATTCAAATACCAAATGATGATTCACTGGATTAGTATTTGGAATATATAAAATATTCTCTATGAATTAATATAAAAGAGTAAAGCAATCCTGTAGAAAATGGGCAAAACATGTTTGAAATTTGTTGTAAAGAGAAGTCATAGTCAACCTTTTTAGTAATCAGGGAAATGTTAATTCAAAGCATGATTTTATATTCCTTCTTAAAGATTACAGTGAATTATAAAGCCTAACAATAAGAAATGTGGGTGAGAATGTAGTACGATGGGATCACAGTAATATTATTTTTAGTAGTATATATTGAATTAACCATGTTAAAAACAATTTAACATTTTATATCATAAAATTAAATGTTCGTTTTCTACACCAAGCAGTTCAGTCCAAGATATATGCCAACGGGTAATTTTTTGAGCTTGTGTACCGAGAGTCAGGTGTAAGAATATTCAGCTCAGTATTTTCATAGTAGCAAAAATATGTAAACATCCCAAATGCATATCCACAATGGGATGGACAAATAAATTATGCCATCTTCACGTAAAGGAATACCTAGGAATGTTCAGAAATAATAATGAATGAAGTGGTTCATCAACATGAGGGCATCAATGTGAGTGGATTCCACATAGACAATGCAGAAGCACAGAAGAAAGTAATAGAATAATACATATAATGGAAACTGGTTAAACTGTTTTATAAAATAGATAATATCAAACAATATTTGGGAATTGATAATACAAAATCCAGTTGTGAAAGATGGAGTGAATTGTGAATATGGTGAGATTCCTCAGAGAGCTTTTAATATGAAGGTAACATCCTATTGTTTCTTAGCTGATGATTATATAGATGCCATTATACTATTTTTCTAAGCTATAATATAACTTTCATGCTTTCGTGTGTTTTTATAATATCGATCAAGATAAAATAATAACATTGAGATTACCTAAGAAATAAGAACATAGTTTGCCTCTTACATTTGTATAAGGCTCTAATTTTGCGATTTATTTTACTTAACAAAACTTAAATTGATGAGACTGAAATATAGCCATATGTATGAAAAAATGAATCTATTTTAGATGTTTTGTTAGGTAAAATCATTCACAAGGTTTACAGCCTTCTACAAACGAGAAGTAAACCATATTATTCCTTCTCAGGTAATCTCAACTTTACTGTTTTTATTTTGATCAAGAAGAAAGAAATATCATAGTCAGTTCCCTTAGGAGAAAGGAAACTGCTTTGTGCACTGTTTGTTTTTTAACACACTGAACAACATTCTCAGTCATTTCCTCCCGAAAGTTAAGATATAAAAAATACTTCCATATCATTATTCTCTGTTGAAATTTAAAGCAGAAAGAAGGAAGGAGTTACAGATAACAAGACACCAAATTAAGTTTAGCTGCATAAGTTTAGTCTAACTCCTGTTTTGTTTCTTCCATACCTCACTCACAGCTTGCTCTGAATATCTAAGTTCCATTCATTTTGTAAAATCTGCTCTTGTTTAGCATTATTTAAAATTCTTGCAGTGAGACCAAGAAACCAAAGAAGTATATTTGTAACTACTGAAAAACAAATTCAGCAGCCTTTTTGATAAAATACATTTTTAAAGTAGGATATATTTAATTGAGTTCTTGATAATTAACTATGGGTTCAAATGTAAAAACAATGTAACTCCAGTCAAATAATGAGTGTTCAATAAATAATAGACATTCTTATCATTATTCTTTTCTGCAACGTAAAGAATCCATAATCAAGAATATTTCTCTAACTTTTGGTAACAGGTAAAAAAATAAATAAACACGAGAGAGTTTTGGTATTATTGAGTCTATAACAATTCCTTAGGAAAAATTTATGTGGTTTACTTTTCTAGCTTTTATAAACAAATTCAAACTATTGTGGCATGACATACCTGAAATTTCAAGATGAAATATGTAGGTATGTATGTATGTATTTGATTGAGATAAGGTCTCAGTCTGTCATCTTGGCTGGAATGCAGTGGTACAGTCACGACTCACTGCAGTCTCAATCTCCTGGGCACAAGCAATGCTCTCACCTCAACCTCCTGAGTAACTGAGACCACAGACACAGACAATCATGCCTGGCTCATTTGTTTTATTTTTTAATTATTTTTGTGGAGACTGGGTCTCCTTATGTTGCCCAGGATGGTCTGAAAATCCTGGGCTCAAACCATCCTTCTGCCTTGGGCTCTCAAAGTGCTGAGATTACAAGCATGAACCACCAGGCCCGGTCTTCATTTGTTTACAACATGCTTGAACTGGGTAAAAGAGGAATTCTTTTCTTTCTTTCTTTCTTTCTTTCTTTCTTTCTTTCTTTCTTTCTTTCTTTCTTTCTTTCTTTCTTTCTTTCTTTCATCTTTTTTTATTTTTGTATTTATTATTATTATTATACTTTAAGTTCTAGGGTACATGTGTACAATGTGCAGGTTTATTACATATGTATACATATGCCATGTTGGTGTGCTGCACCCGTTAACTCGTCATTTACATTAGGTATATCTCCTAATGCTATCCCTCCCTCCTCCCCCGTCCTCACAATAGGCCCCGGTGTGTGATGTTCCCCTTCCTGCGTCCAAGTGATCACATTGTTCAATTCCCACCTATGAGTGAGAACATGTGGTGTTTGGTTTTCTGTTCTTGCGATAGTTTGCTGAGAATGATGGTTTCCAGCTTATTGCAGCACTATTCACAATAGCAAAGAGTTGGAATCAACCCAAATGTCCATCAGTGACAGACTGGATTAAGAAAATGTGGCACATATGTGGCACATATGCACCATGGAATACTATGCAGCCATAAAAAAGAGGAATTCTTTAGGTGACCATAATCTGTCCGGAGGGCTGAGTTACGTACCCACTGTTTACCATGAAAAGTATATGTTAATCTCTAGAGGCATGAAAGCTTCTTTTAATTGGCCATGACTGTAGGTGGAAGGGGAATGGTCTGTGCAACATGGGGAATCAGATTGGAGGTACCTTTTATAAACCCATAAAACCATCACCATGTGAACCAGAAAAAGAGAAAATAATGTTCTCTTATCCCCAGGGAAGCAAACACTGGGGATATATTCTTATTTTGGCCTTATATAAAAGGAAATAGGGGGAAAAAGGTAGAAAGTCTCCCCCAGAAAATTCCTAACCACAGCAGTCATGCCAATGTATTTGCATTTGAATTTCAGGCCACCACAATGTGGCCTGAAAATGTGCCGAAGACATAATTATGGTCATTCCTGATAATCTCCACTTTTATGGCACATATAAATGTTGCCAGAGGGCTCAGAAGAGTCTTCAGAGGCTGCTGAGACGCCCCAGCCTCAGCAGGTTTCCAGGTTTTTGACACCATCATGAGAAAAAATTCCAGGACTAGTCAGACTGAAGTGAAAGGCAACAAACCTTTATATTGCTAAGCTAAGTACAAGCTTAAGAGAGAAGTGCAGGTTTGCTCATGAGAATAAGATGTGGACAACACAGTTCAGGTTTCTAATTTTATGTGTGTTTCTTTAATTAGGGTTGAAATAATCATTAGGTATTTTACAAAAGAAAGGGATTTCAGGAGCCCCAGTATCCGTCTCTTTCTGCCTTATTTAGGTTTGCCTGAAAGTGTCATGGACATGTTACCCTGACCAGGGTTTGGCCATTTTTTCTCCCATATTTTTGTGTTTCTATTATCCTGTGATTTCTTTGCCTGCTTCCTGTTTTAGCTGTTGTCTGGGTTTTTCCATCCTCCTGAGACCACCCAGTGCTATTCCTACCTCATAAACACAATTTCTCTCTTAGGGAATCAAGACATCTATATTAAATCCACTGTTAAAAGAATTTCTACAGAATAACATTTCCACAAAAAACTGCTAATAAAAACATGATATGTCGACGAGAAAATAAGCCACCACAAATAAGAATGTGCAGAAATAAGCAGTAGCAGTATCTGATTAACAAAGACTGCAGAATTGAAAATAGCACATGTTGGACAGAAAATAGAATATCGAATGTATACATTGACATTAAAGTGAGCATTGAACATATAAAGGTGAAATAAACAAAATTGCATACTGTTTTGAAAAACAACCAAAACAAAATCCAATACACACACACACACACGCACACACACACTGCATGAAATTGAAAACACACACACACACACTACATGAACTTGAAAATCAATGGACTAGGGAATAAACAAAGAGAAATTTAGTGAGCTGGAAGATTTAAAGGTGTTAATCAGGGAGTAGGAAGAGAACTCTTAAAAGCTAAAAATGTAAAAAGGATTTGAAGAATAAAATAAAAATGTTAAAATGCTTTTTTCATGCAAGAGAGAATAGAAATCATGGGTGAGCGAAGTTTTGGGGTTTTTTTTGTTTTTTTTTTAATAAAAAGTTACATGAATGAGCTCACAGTGATTAAAGGCTTAAATGTTAGACTCAGGAAGCCTAATCAAAAGAAAAAAATACTAATAGAAATATATCTCTATAAAGATATATTCTTATGAAATGGAAGAACCCATAAAAACACTTTCTAAAAAGCATTAAAGCAGCCATATAAAAGAAAAAAAAACCAAACAAACAAAAAGTATACAACACAACTATCTACAAAGGAGCAGAGTTTAGACTGATTTCTTATTTGCCTGTATGGGGCTTCTAAAACAGAGTGAAAATGTGTCAGAAAGCAATAAAGTTAATCTATAATTGTAGGCCAAAATTTATTCTTTATGAATAATGATGAAATACATACTTTTCTGACAAAAAACGAAAGAAAAACATCAAAATACCATTAGCATATGTACTTTGAAAAAATAGAGGATAGTAGAAAAAGTGTTTCTGAAGAAACTTTTGGAATGCGAAAGAAATTTTGATGAAAAGGTTATCACAAATTAATTCTATGTAATGGCTTGCTTGGCTGGTATAAAAGTCAAATTTGGTCTGATATGTGTCATTAAGATGGCTCCAAAATCTTGGGCAAAATAGTATAAAATGTTAAATGACTGCATTGGAATTAAGTAATTTAAAATGTGTTTTTATATTCAGGAATAGGGTAAGAATATAAGTTGACTATAATTTTATGTTTAATACATAAGTTTATAAGGTAGGCCTGTGGTTTATGCCTGTAATTCCAGCATTTTGGGAAGTCAAGGCTGGAGGATCAGTTGAGCCCAGGAGTTCAAGAACATCCTGGACAATATTGTGAATACTTGTCTCTACCAAAAATTTGATACAAACAAAAAATAGATGGGCGTGGTGGCATGAGCCTGTGGTCCTAGCTACTAGGGAAGCTGAGGTGGGACAATCGCTTGAGTCTGGGAATTAAAGACAGCAGTGAGCCATGATGGTGTCACTGCACTCCAGCCTGGGAAACAGACTGGTTTGAAAAGATATCCAAATACATACATTGTGGGGATTTTTAATATTTATTTTATGATAATTGTAAATACACATACAGTCATAAGAAACAGCACTCTTCACTCAATCTGAACATCCTGCATAAACCACAGTACATTATAAGCAGATAATTGACATTGATAAAATTGTTTAACCATATTTAGATTTTTGTAATTACATGCTCTTCTTTGTGTGTGTTTGGATGTGGATTTGTAGGAAATTTTATCACATGTGTAGACTCATGTGACCATAAGCAGAGTCAAAATGTAGAACATTTCCATCCTCACAAGGATCCCTGTTGCTGCCCTTTTCTAACCACCACTTCCCCACTTCTCTCCTACTCCACAACTCCCCATCGTTAATACCTGTAAACCAAAATAGGTTCCTTTCCCTATAATTTTGTCAATCAAGGATGTTATACAAATGGCATCACATAGTATGCAAATTTGGAGGATTGACATTTTTTCTTAAAAAAGCTTTCTTCTTCCCTTGAAGTGTCTTTACAGCTCTGTCAAAAATTAGGCATGCTTGTGTGCATTTATTTCTGGTCTCTCTATTCTAATCCACTAATCTCTTCAGCTATGCCACACTGTCTTGATTACTGTGGCCAGGTAGCAATTTAAGTTCCCAGATGTGTTGTCTAAGTTGATTTGTATAGCTACAGTTTCTTTATTTTTATTGTTGAGTCGCATTTCATGGTATGCTTGTACCAATGTTTGTTTAATCATTCACTTACTAAAGGGCAACTGACTTGTTTCCAGTTTTTGCCTATTATGAATAAGAGTGCTACGAGTACTTATGTACAGTTTTTGTGTGAACCTAAGTTTTTATTTCTTCCTGATAAATGCCCAGAAATGAAATCATTGGGTCTATGCTAGCTGCATGTTTAGGTTTTAATGACTTACCCCCAATTTTTTGATGATATATACTACTTAAAATTATGAACAGACCAGTTTGAACAAAGTATGAGTGATCTAGTTGCAGTGCATCCTTGCCAACAATTGATGCTGTGATTGTTTTCTCATTTTAGCCATTCTGATAAGTGTGTAATATTAATATGTGATTTTAAGTTGTATTTCCACAATGGCTAATGAAGATTATCACAGGTTCATGTACTTATTTTCCATCTGTACAACCTCTTTAGTGACATGTGTCTTTGTGTTTTACCCATTTTCTAATTGAGTGGTTTTCCTATTTAATTTTTTTTCTGTTCAGATTTGTGAGGTATGCATGTATGGTCTAGGCACAGGTCCATTGTTGGATATGTGTTTAGCAAATACTTTATCTCTGTCTATAAACTTGTATTTTCATCCTCTTAACATGGTTTTTTGCAAAGTAAAAATATTAACCTTGATGAGCTCCAGTTTTTTGTTTTTGTTTTTGTTTTTGTTTTATTTTATGGGTTGTGGTTTTGGTGTCAGATATAAAAAGTCTTTACAAAGTTGTGAAGCCCTAATATTTTTACATATTTTTAATAAAATTAAATTATGTTTTAACATTTAAGTTTGTGATCTATTTTGAGTTTTTTTTTTATTTAAAATATAATGTTTAAGTCAAAATTCTATCTTTTTATCCAATAGCTGTACTAATGCTCCATCACCATTTGCTGAAAAGAGTATCCTTCCTCCCTCAAATTGCCTTTATGCCTTTGTCAGAACTTAGTTTGGACATATTTGTGTGGGTCTACTACTAGGTTTTTATTCTGTTTCATTGATTTTTTTTTTCTATTCCTCCACCAACACTACGCTGGTGTGACTGCTGATTCTATACTATTCCTTATTTTTTGGCAGAGTAAATCATCCCAATTTTTTCTTCTTTTAAAATGTTTGTATAGCCCGGATGACAGAGCAAGACTCTGTCAGTAATGTAGAGATTATGCCTTTTGATATTAAATTTTATAATCAACTTTTCTCTGTCTATGAAAAAACCTTACTGGGAGTTTGATAAGGATTGCCTTAAACATCTGGATTAATTTGGATATAATTAACATCTCTACTATGTTGAGCATAGTTTATCTTTGATTTCTTGCCTCAGATTTTGTATCTTTAATATATAGATTCATATATTTTGTGAAGATTATATCTAGCTACATAATTTACTTTGGAACAATTGCAAATTATATTGTGTTTTTAATTTTGGTTTGTACAAGTTCATTGTAGTACACAGAAATTCAATTGAATTTTTTGTGTTGATCTTGTATTCTGCCACCTTGCCCAATTCACTAATCAATTCTAGGAGTTTTTCAAGATAATTTAGGATTTTCTATGGTTATTATTCATCATCTATGAACAGAGATAATTTTATTTATTCCTTTCAATTTACTGTGCCTTTTATTCTTTCTTGCCTTATTTCACTGGATATATTGAGTCAAATCATTTAGAGTTGATATCCTTGTTTTGTTCCTGAAATTTAGAGTGATAGAGTCTAGATACAGACTACTAGGACAACTGGGTTTTTCTACAAAAACAAAATGAGAAATATCTCATTCATCACCTGTACAAACACAAAAATACCAGCTTTAGATGAACCTAGAGTTTTAATATGAAGAGGGACATACGTCAATTTTAAAAGAAAATACAAAGAGATAATTTTATTACCTTAAGATAGCAGACTTTTTTCATTCTATTAAAATACACATAACATAAAATTTACTATATTAATCATTTTTAAGTATACATTTTAGAGGTGTCACATAAATTAACATTATTGTGCAACCAAATCTCAAGAACCATTTTCATCTTGCAACACGGAAATTCTAGGCCCACTAATTAACAACTCCCCACTTTCCCCTGTCCTATCCCCTGGAAACCACCATTCACATTTCTCTATCTCTGAATTTGACTACAGGTACCTCATATAAGGCAAGTCATGCAACAATGGCTTTTTAAAATACCGTACAAACCACAGGAGAAAAAAGATATATAAAATGAATGCACCAGAAAAACTGTAAACTTCAAAAATACCATAACATAATAGAAAATTAAGCCATTAACTTAAGACAAGTTTAATATATAAAAGAAACATAGGATTACTCTCCCAAAAATATATAAGAATTCCTCTGAATCAAATAACTGAAAGAACAACCTAATAGAAAAGTGGGAAGATTCGCAGAAAACATGAACAGCCAATGCACATTTGGAACAATATTAGTTCTATTTCATAAATATTAGCATTAAAATCACAGTGTAATATCATTTCACATCTACTAGTTGACAGGATTCAAACACTGACAATATCTTGCTGAAGATTTGGAGTAAAGGCATTTCTTTTTTTTTTTTTTCCATTATGCTTCAAGTTCTAGGGCACAACGTGCAGGTTTGTTACATATGTATACATGTGCCATGTTGGTTTGCTCCAGGTGGGAATTGAACAATGAGAACACTTGGACACAGGGCTGGGAACATCACACACCGGGGCATTTCTTATCCATTGCTGGTGGAATTGTAAATCAGATCAGTCACTTTGAAAAACAGCTGTATTTACCTATTAAAGTCAACTAGAACCCTGTAATTTTATTCTTCTGTATATTCTCTAGAAAAACCCTTGCCTATGTGTTTCACATGGCATATATTAAGATTATCTAAACAACATTTTTTTTGTAAATCATGAATGTACCTCAACAATATAATGCATAAAATATTTGCAGATATTATTGGCATATTATATATGATATATCTCAAAAACAATTTCAGTAAGATTTCTAAAAGTACATCATGGAATATGTACAGTCTCATTCAATTTATATAAATGTCATTAATTCATGAAAACAAAAGTGTTAATTTTAGGAATACATATATTAGGTAAAATTTTAGAAAAATGTATAGTGATAAACTCTGGATAGATTTAGCTATAAGGAAGAAGGGAACAGGGCATGTTTTGAGAGGGACTCCTTGGGTGATAGTAAGTAAAATATAAATATTGTGTATTTTTATTTTATTTTTATTTATTTATTTTTTTGAGGCGGAGTTTCACTCTTGTTGCCCAGGCTGGAGTGCAATGGCACGATCTCGGCTCACCGCAACCTCCGCCTCCCAGGTTCAAGCAATTCTCCTGCCTCAGCCTCCCTAGTAGCTGGGATTATAGGCATGTGCCACCAGGCCCAGCTAATTTTGTATTTTTAGTAGAGACAGGGTTTCTTCATGTTGGTCAGGCTGGTCTCGAACTCCCGACCTCAGGTGATCCACCCACCTCGGCCTCCCAAAGTGCTGGGATTACAGGCGTGAGCCACTGCGCCTGGCCTATATTGTGTATTTTTAGAGGAACGATTGTCTTATTATTATTTCATGCATTCATTTTTGCATTCACCATCACTCTTGTTTTATAGATAATACATTAAAATACTAAGATAAATCATGAATATAGTCTAAACATTTAAAATGAAATGTTAAATTTAGCATGGACCGCTTTCATTTTCAAACAACATCTTTTATTACAGTAACATAGGTAAGACAATGAAATAACTTTATTGCTTATTCACACAATGTGCACTCGTTTCATAGAATTTAAATATATTTACTCCATGAAGATGAAGATTTGTTCATTTCATTCATTATCATAGTTGCTATCTGGAAGAGTCCCTCGAGTAGAGTAAATGCTTTGTTTCTTTTTGTATGATAGAGTCTCATACTAAGTGCTTCTAATGAAATAAATGAATGAAAAATATAGTGGTGGACTATGTTATACCTGCATTCAGCTATTTAGAATTTAATAAATACATCAAAAAGCACACATTTGCTCATATTTCTCAAGAGTAGTTGCCAGCATTTATACATCTTTGCTTTCCCTACTAAATTCTCAACGTATTAGTGATTAGATGAGAAGGTTTCAACAAATAGAATGACTTCTAATAAAATATATTGAATCCAACATGAAAGGATTATATATTTATGCACCAAGTGTATTTCCAGAATATTTATTTTAATAAGATTGGAAATATAAACAATATTTTTAATGTTTCAGAAATCCATGTTTATATGTGGAGATTGCCTTAAAATGAATGTAAGTTTTATAAAAACTAATTGGTTTCATTCCTGAATGTTACATTATATTAGAAAAGGTATAACCAAAGTGATTTATAACATTAATTTTTGCTACACAAGGCAATATAAGTACTTTCTTTAAAAAATTATATATTATACATTCTAATGAGAAACAGTTCATTGTATAATTTTAATTTTTTATTTGATGAGTAAAGGTGTGTAATGATTCAAAGGGAAACCTTAAATTTTTAAAGAGTGAAAAATTCACCTATCATTATACTCAGTGTAATTATTTGACTTATTAAGTTTCACCAATCTTCTTTTCCATTTACTTTCCGTAAGTTCTTGAATGATGTCGTACTCCAATATAGGAAATAGCATTGTCAACTTTACCCAGAGTGCCATCTAATGGCAGTGTTGTCTCAAATTAAACCAATTTAAATATGCTACTTTGCATAACTATTTTTAACTTAAAAAAAGTAAATCAAACATTACATATTATTTTGCCTTTTCTTAATTCTATTAAGAGGGAGATGAAGTGAAGCAATTATATTAAGAATAAGAAGAAAAAAATTCAAAACAAAGGCAAAGCACAATGTATAGGAGGACATTGCAAAGCTATGGATTCATGTGACAGTGCAGAAGGAAGCCTATTTATGTGTGCATGAACTGTGAATAAAAATTTCAAGTTGAGAAGCATAGAAGCAGAGTTAATGATAGACAAGCATTTGGCATAATAATTAGAGAGGAAACAAGGTAGAGAAAACAAATATTCCACTAAAAGTCTTACAGTCTTGATTATTATTTAGCCTTTATCATTAATTAGTTGTAAAACCTTGGGGAGATACCCAACCTGGCTCATCTGTGCCCTTATGTGTACAATGACAATAATGATATTTCTTTCTAACCCATACTGATCATATTATAATGAGAGAAAAAAAGGAAAACACTTTACATAACTTAATGTTATATAAATGTAAGAGATTACTGTGAGATAAAATCAGTTTATAAGGGAAGTATTATGGAACATAATCAGTCTTTTATGCAAGAGACTAGAAAATTTGTATATATGGCAAGCTACAGTGAACTCTCTTTTAACAACAGGCATGTATTTGGTTTTGGATACCTTTTTTGCATTGCATTTCTTAGTGTATATATTTGTTTACCTAGCTTGATGATTATTATGAAATTATAAATACTGATGAGAAGCACTATTAATTCTCATATATTTGAATTTAATATTATTTTAGGAGATATAAAACTAAACTTAGATTTGGCAGCATAATCTGTAATAATATCTCCAACGGGCAAATTTTGCTTTCTCTCTTCTCTCTGTTTTATTTCCATGTAGAGTTGTATGACAAATTTAAAAAAAAAAAAAAAAGTGCAATATGCCAATTATTTGTAGACATGACTCAGCATGGTTTGTTTTTTAACACTTTTGAATGGAAACGGCTGTGTATCATATAATGCAAGTAATTTCAAAACATATATTTCCTCTGGGCTATCATGTATCCCTTTAAATTAGGGTTGGTTCAGAGCTTTTCTGAGATAGTCATTGCTTAAGACCAATCAAGAACACCTTCACCGTCCACCATTTAAAATGTTGCTATAACTCAAGAGATCCTCATTTTGTCAAAATCTTATGTATGACTCCTCCAAGTATTGATTCATAAAACCTGTCTCCTATCTCCCTGGATTTACAAGGATCTGCCTAACTGCCTGAAGACACAAGTAGAGAGGAATCTCTTCTTTACTAACACTTACTACTACTTTGATGATAATTTAACTGAATTTTAAGTAAACTTGTGGGCACTTGATTTATTATTTAGGTGTTTTTTTAAATAATTCTAGGTTTTATTTAAAAAGGAGTTGAACATAAGGAATTATCTTCTGAGCATAATAAAATATTTAACAGATATATACAAATGTTAGTGTTCTAAGTTTGAAAAGGATTACCCAAATCTATATGTCTAATTTCCTGAACCAATTCTAAGAAAAGGTAAGCTTATGATAAGGAAAAACAGAAAATTAAGAACAATTGACAAATTGTTTATTGTCAATTTGTCAACAAATTGTCAACAAACTTGTCAACAAATTGTTATTTGTCAATCTGTTAAATCCTATCCTGATTTTCCAGCGCAATAATTAATTTAATGATCATGAAGATGTTGTGGTGAAGAGTCTAGCTTTTACAGATTTTCTAAAATATAACTTTAAAAAAACAGTATATAGCCCCACTCTTAATCAATTACATAATATGTTTGTAGTTAATAAGATATTAATTTAAAATTCCAAAGAAGTCTGATTGCAAAGGAAAGTATACATTTATGCATAGTACACAGTAGTAATAAAGTATTTACTTATGTACACGATAGTAAAAAAAAGTTAAGGTATGTTGATTTTTCATTATCTAAAAAGTTGTTCTCAATAACATAGAAACATTTTTTCAAGGTTGAGAGCAATAACAAAAGGTGGCCAGCATATAGATATTTATCAATATAATCAAAAAGTATGTGAGAAAGGAAATTACCATTCAGGAATTCCTATAGATACATGTGTGTGTAAGGACAATTTCCAAGAACAACAACAACATCAACAACAACAAAGAGTCCAATGGAGAGGCAGAGGCAGCAATATAGTTTACAAGTGAGGAAATACTGTCTGACATGCAGATAATGAATGAATGGATTGCAGATGAGGCACCATTACATAAGGCAGCTAAAATACAATATTCATCACACATAAACTCTGAACACTCTATTCACTCTATTTTTATGATGTTAGGTACCAAAAAGGCCACTCTTTATGATGATTCATACAACCTTCTACAATGATAGTGATATAATCGCTCAAGGATCCACCATTCTTTTCACTAAGGAATCACAAAGAAGAAATGACGCTGAGAAATCATCTGTTCCCTCTCCCTCACCACCGAACAAGACCACACATAAGCAATTCCAGACATGAATATTTGGTTCTAAAACTGGAAGTTGAAAATACGTGGTATGATAAATATTACCGATCTCATCTGACATTTGGAGTAGAAGCATTTTTTTCTCTTACCCTTTCCCAAGTTACAACGGCATAAAAAATTATCATATACGTGAAAGTGGAGTGGAATGTAGATAGTTTAAAATGTAATTTGAAAATGAAAAAGTAAAATTTTTCACTTAACTTACATCAAATTATTCTTAGGATAAAAAATGTTATCAATATCTACAGGGTACAATAAGCCAGGTATTACTTGGGAAAAAAAGAGGAGAGTAACATAGAATAATGATTATATCTCCCTTTCCAATTGTTCCTCAAAACTACAATCGGTATTTGAAAGCTAAGAAATAAACCAAATAATGAATAATTGAAAATTTCTACGAATTAAAATTAACATGCAATTTTCCTGAAAGAATAGGACATAGTTGAAAAATTATTTGTCTGAGTCAGGAGGTTTAAAATATTGTAGTAGCTATTCTACAGATTTACATGATTAGCATTGGATGTATCAGTTCAGTTTGGTGGAACAGCCTTTTTTCTAAAATACATGCAATGCACTGAGTATTATTTAAGATGAAATCCTAATATGATTTGCAGATATATCAGTAATTTAGACAGGATTATCAAAATTCCACTGAAATAATCAGGAAGAGATAAATCTGTGAACTTTTGACTTATTCAAGTTTTTGAGTTGATAGAATAAATATTAAACATCTTAGTTTGAGTTTTGAACCAGAATGTGTCAGCTAGTCAATAATAAAAATATCATCTTTAATACTTATAAATTTTAAGTTGAAAGATGTATTTTAATGTGAGAAACAAACTGTATTTGGTTACTGCCTATTGTCCAAAAAATCTGGAATGCCCTACTGAAGTGAAACTTAATAATGCAGAGTAAATCCACTTGTTCAGGTAATTGACTCCTATTAGTCATGATGAAGAGGTAGGAGAAGAAATAGTAAATTTCCTCCAATAAGTTCCTTTAGAAGACAATTTGCACTCAATTGAGAACACTGGATGAATGTCTATTGTTGGCCAATCTAATAAGTAGCTTGCTCAGTGACAGGAATAAATGGTAGAATAAAGGCCAATAGTGTTTCCCTACCTCATGTAAAGAAAAGACATGAAGAGGAAGCAGTCCTTTCAATTTAACGTAAAGACTATATGAATTCAACTTACTCTATCAAATATAATGAGTGTATCATTGCAAGACAATGTACAAAAGACTGATGTAAAAAATATTCAAAATATCAAATAATTGTGCTTTTTTGAAGTTTTGGAAAATAATTGCTAAATAATTCAAAAATAGAAATTTAAAAGATTCAAATATGTAGATAAAAATATGTTAAAGAAGAAAATGTGGATATGATGGGGGTGGAAAGATGGGAAAAAAGAATATGTTAATTTATGGCTTTAGGCCCTAATTTGTAGTTGTGGTAATGTTTATACTATAGTAATACTATGAAAATTAAATAGGCCGGGCGCAGTGGCTCAATCCTGTAATCCTAGCACTTTGGGAGGCCGAGACGGGCGGATCACGAGGTCAGGAGATCGAGACCATCCTGGCTAATACGGTGAAACCCCGTCTCCACTAAAAAATACAAAAAACTAGCCAGGCGACGAGGCGGGCGCCTGTAGTCCCAGCTACTTGGGAGGCTGAGGCAGGAGAATGGCGTAAACCCGGGAGGCAGAGCTTGCAGTGAGCTGAGATCCGGCCACTGCACTCCAGCCTGGGCAACAGAGCCAGACTCCGTCTCAGAAAAAAAACAAAAAAAAAGAAAGAAAGAAAATTAAATAAAATGCTTTTCTCCTTTGGCTAAGATGGGGAATAGTTATGTGATTTGTATTTCTGCCTAAACTAACTAAACTTTTTTAGAAAAAAAAATTACATACTTTATTATATATCTATAATATATAATATAATATATAATATCTATAATATATAATAGAACTCAATGAACATCAGAAAATGAGAAACTATGATTCCTAAGAAATGGTAGGAAAATGAAGTGAGCTTTACCATGGCCCAAACTCACTGCATAGAGACAGTATTCAAGATATGGGGTAAGGAATGATGAAACAGGCAGAGCCTAAAAGCACCTTTGAATTAAGGGGATGAAACTTAATGTCCAAGGGGGAAAAATGATTATAGTTTGCAGTCAAAGTACCCAAGTGAGAGAACTATGGACATCTGTAGAAGGTTCTTCCTGAGTCTGGAACAGGGCAGGCATGTGGAAAAAATGCCTAATATCAGGTAAATAGTTACAAAAAAGAATTAGAGAGGATAATCCCCGAAGGTCATAGAAATTGTGTTATATTTTAGACCAATGTACAAAACCTCATCATGAACAGGGCTTCGAGTGGAGTACTAAAGTGTTTTGCCTTGGTGAGGGGAGCATAAAATTCAACAAAAATTAAGCAATTTCTAGTCCTGTTTATCAAAGATCAAACTGCTTCAAATTTATTTAACTGTATTTCACAAGAAAACAAAAATATTTATAGGAGGAGAAAAATATTTCATTTCAAACTAAGTAAAATCACAATGTTTGGCTTTCAAAATTTAATGGCATAAAAAAATCAGATAAAAAAGACCCAAAGTGATGAGATAAAGCAATCAATAAAACCCAATCTAGAAATGACATATATGATACAATTAATAGGCAATGATATTGAAAGAGGTGTCATAATTCAATGTCCTTTGTTTGTGAAACTAGTAAAACTATTTAATACATAATTAACAATGTGGATGATAGAAAAAAATGTCCAAATCAAACTGCTAGGGATAAAATTACAATGTTTTACATGAAATCTAACCGAATGAAATCAAGACAGATTAGACATTGCAGAAGACAAGATTGGTGAAATTGAAGACATATGAATACACATTATCTATAACAAAATAAACAAACTAACAAAATAAACAAACAAAAAAGACTAAAAAACCCCACATAAATAAGGAGTTGTGTCATAGTTTAAAATAGTATAATATAGGTGTAGTTGGATCACCAAAGGTAATGGATTAGAAAAAATAAAAGCCAAAATTGAAAAAGTAATGGCTAAGACATTTTACAATTTTATAAACATTCCAAGCCCACAGGCCACAGAAGCACAAAGATTCCTACATGCAAAATATATAGAAAAAAATTACATATAGGCATATGATAAACTAAGCCTCAAAAAGAGGGATAAAGAGAAAATCTTCAAAACGGGAAGAGGAAAAAGATGTATTGTATACAGAGGAAAAAACCTGATTACGACAGCAGAACTTTTTTTAAGCAAATGGGAAAAAGAATGCAAATTCTCTCAACTTCTGATAGAAAACATAAATGTTAAACTAAAATTCTGCATTCAGTAAAAACATCCTATGAAAGTGAAGGTAAGATTAATACAGGTCTAGTTTTACAAAAGCTGAAAACAGCTATCAGCTGACTTGCATTTGAAGAAAGAACATAGTTCAAGCAGGAGAGAAGTAATGTCAGAGGGAATATGAAACCATACAAAGGAATATAGAACACAAGAAATGGCAGCTGGTAATCACTTAGAAGTTCAGAGGATCCCAGAAATGAATGCAGACTGTGCTAAGACAATCTAACTTTATTAAAAATATATGAAATAACAGAGTAAAAGAATTTATGGAAATAAATTGATTTAAGTCACTTTGGAAATGAGTGGAATCTGTAAGATTAAAGGCAAAATAACTCCACATAAACACTGTACTCTAGTTGATAAAGTTGTTTACTACAGGACTACGGGTTAACAGTTTGCTTATTGTTATTCATATATTCTGAAATTGAACAACTATGTAAATGAATGGCAAGGGCTAGGAACCAGTTTGTATTTTGGAGTAGAAATTTACAGATAAAATAGCAAAAGAGGCTAGAACAATCCATGTGGTAGTAGATTAGAATTGCAAACATTACTATGAACTTAGGTTTAGCTTAACAAAGACATAAATGTTAAATATATAAATATTTATAGGTGTGTGTCTCCACAGGTTAGTAAACATATGCACATGTCCTTTTCCTGTCAGTTGGGAGGGCCCAGAAACAATTTTTTTCCTAGTAGCAATGAGCAAACCTAGCATCCATATCTTAGGTTCTAGCATCAATTTTTTGTAATGAAAGGAACAAGGGTCCCTAGGAGAAATGGCCATTTCTAGGAATCAGGAAGGATATACATCAGATGAACCTGGAGAAGCATATTGTAGTGATCAAGGTCAATATCCATAGGGATAAATCATGTAAGATAGTATATACCTTTGATAGGATGAGATAAAAATGGCATTTTACCTCTGTGGTCTTCCTCTCAAAAACCCAGATTAGAGATAAGGAAACCCAGATTCGTGTGGTTTTCCTCTCAAAACCCACATTAGTGATAAGAAAACCATCAAAGAAATTTCTAAACAGGACATTCATCAAAATACTTGACTAATAATCAATTAAATGACCAATGAAAATGTCCAAAACACTGGATGGACACTGGATGGATAGAATAGAAACTGATAATAGCCGAGAGAGAGAGAGAGAGAACAATTTTGCAGTATTTCTGTATGTAAAAATGGGTTCTAAAATAAAGTTTTAAATGTGAAATAATATACTATTTATGGTAACAAAAATATTTTGTATTGAGGGATGAAAATGACAAAATATGGGCAAATATATGTGGACTGCAAACTAGAAAACATTGGTAAGAAATATTGAAGCAGATCTAAATAAATGGAGAGATATTCCATCTCCATCTGTCATGACTTAATAATGTTAAGATATTAAAATTGCCTAAAGTTAATCTATAAATTTAATGTATTTCTATGCAAAATTCAAATAGCTTTTTTTTTTCAGAAATTGACAAGATGAATGCAAAATTCATGGAGAAGTTCAAAGAAGTTAAAATAGACAAACTGATTTTGAAAAATGATAAAGATAGAGGAATTATAATACCTGACTTTTAGACTTATTATTAATTTACTCTAATAAAAAGATTGTGCTACTGGAATAAAGATAGACAAATGTGTTAATATAATAAAAAAGGAGTCTACATCTGACACTGAATTTTAACAAAGATGAAAAGGCAATTCAGTGGTTAAAAATTGTCTTTTCAAAAAATCATGCTGGAATTATTGGATATTCTAATGCAAAAAAAGTGAATCAGTGAATCTATATTTATTGCCACATATAAAAATTAACTCACAAAGGTTCATGGAGCCTCATGTAGAGGCTAAAAAAATAACAATATCTGAAAAAACTATAGATGAAAAATTATTTGCCATCTTAAATTAGGCAAAAACTTGCAAATACAACATTAAAGCATGATTCTAATAGAATCAAAATATTGACAAACTGAACTTCATAAATACTAAGAAATTATTTATTTCAAAAACACAGTCAAGAAAAACTTTTAAAAAGTCAAATAATGCACGAAAAATATTTGTAAATCATATATCTAATGAATATATTTTTATATGTAAATTACTCTCAAACTCAATGAAAGAAAGCAAACAAACTATGGCCAAAATTTGCAAAATAATTGAATAGGCACTTCAATATACAAAAAAAAAAAAAAAACGCATATAGAATATAAGCATATGAAGCTCAACATCTTTATTCTTTAGGTAAACGCAAATTCAAACCATAATGAGACAACACTACACACTTATGAGAATAGCTACAATCCTAAAAAATCTTTTTATATCAAATGTAGGTGGGTATATAAAATGGTACAATCACTTTAGAAATCAGTTTGGCATTTTCTTAAAAACTGGAACACAACTCAAAAATATAATTTGGCAAATTATATATCCTTGCTAAGATGTGTACACAAATGTTCATATCAGCTTTATTTGGAATAGCATTTTAAAAAAAACAAAACAACCAAATATCCATGAACAGATGAATGCATCAAAATTGTATATGTCCATAAATGAAATAGTACTCTGCATTTTAAAAAAGGAATTGTTGCTGCACTCAACAAGAGAGATGGATGTCAAGATATTTATGTTGAGTGGAAGAGGTAAGACAAAAATAATGCCCATGAGAGTCCACTTATATAAAATCCTAGAAATGCAAACTAATATATAGTGAAAGAAAGAAAATCAGTGATTTCCTGAGGACTTGGGGGATCAAGTGTAGAGGGGCAAAAAGGAAAAAAAAAAGCTCATCATATTGATAATAATTATGGTTTCAAGGTTCTCTCTCTCTATATATGGAAACTTATGAAATTGTACACTTTAATAATGGGTCATTTAGGTACATTCATTATACCTCAATAAAGCTGTTAAAATGAAATGACATTGTCCTATTTGTTTCACATATAATAACTGACTAGCTGTACATATTTTAATAACCACTGTGAATTCACTTCATCATAATAAACTACTTACATTTATAATATGCTTTGCAATTTAATAATCATTTTCAGTAAAATTATTTTATTAATGCCAACAAAATCCCTACAAGTTTGATATTATCTTGATTTTATGTTGGAAAATCTGGCTTGGAGAGTTTCAATTATTTATTTGAGATTAGAGCAGCTAAGAATTTGCAGTAATCCCCTACCTCTAGCTGACAGGTAAGCACCCTGTTCACTAGATCATACTTGCCTTACTCTTTACTGTAGTGTGTTATCTGAAGTCCACTGTGTGCAAATTCTCTTTGAATGTTTATGGCATTCTCTATGTTCGTTGGTTTATATCATCGACCATATCATATTTCATTTTTATACACTTCATTTTTATCCAGAGCTCTGAGCACATGGCTTTTACAAAAGGAATGCATAATGAATGCTGTGGTTGAATTAGATTTATACATTTATTTTTGTAAATCTTCTGCAATCTCTGCAAACTACTGTGTGTCACAAGACCTTCACTTAAAAAATAAGCATGGAATTTCAAATCCATTAGACTTAATGATCTCGAATATCAGGGAGTTCAAAGGAATGAATAAGCAAGGGATTAAGTTCTCCTCTCCCAGCTTTCCCCTCCCCATATGTTTAATTAGTTTACAAAACATATAATCACTGGGAATAAATACATACAATGTCTTCCCAATGTTTATCCGTTATCTATTTTTTTAATTATTATAAAGTTCCTCCATCTGTATTTTATCAGGGACAGTATCTCTATACAATGACTTATAAAATATTTTAATGTGCTTACCAACATTGTGATGATCTATAAATAAGGGTAGTCTAGGACATTTGAAGTACTCATCTTGAGTATATCTCATGCAGACAAAAATTAATCCAATGTCACTAATTAGAGATTTTGAGGTTTCATGGACATCCTACCAGATTTTAGACATGTAAAAACAGAATTCTTTCACAGAATCCTTTTACAGTTTGTTATTAAAAACTAAGCTACTAATTATTAGTTTTTAATGGGCTATAATATTCTTTTTTAGTGTAAGAAGATGTGGAGCCCTCAGACCTAATGGTTTTTAAAATATCTAGGGTAGGACTTAAAAATTGGAGGAAGGACTTATAAATGGACGAATCCCTTCAATGAAGTATAGTAGAACAGTTCCTAGATGAATATATTAAAAGCAAATAATAGAAAAAAGATATAATGTTCCAATATTTATGATTTTAGTAACTTACATTTTTAGAATAATGTAAAAATGTAAAAATATGGTGAATTGTAGCTGCTGCCTACATATGAATAGAATAGTTTTTATAATTATAATATTAGGTGGCTCCTTTTTGAATCAATATGGTAATTTGTGAACATATGCATACACAGATATGTGATCAATATATTATACATACATAGAGTTTATATATTGAATATATTATAAATGCATGTAATCAAGCATAATTAAACTGATATATACTTTACAATTTTATGGAGAAATAATAGACTGAATATTTACTACATCTAATGATGTAGAAAGAAACATTTAAAATAGCTTACAAAAGAAGGAAAGTAAAAGAAAGTCTATGAAGATTGTTTGCTACCATATGTCAATAGAGAGACAGCGTTCCTATAACCCAAGGATAAAGAATGAAAACAAACCCATTCTGTGATGTATTACAGTGATAAAACTGATACACTGCAGTCTTTGTGAAAGCTTTAGGATTTTTCTTCAATTAAAAGCATATTTGAGCATACACCATAATTCACCATATGGATGAATCTGAATTCCATGAATGGAGAAAGATTTGCTATATAATACATTTCTGTATGTTTTTAAATTTTATACTTTTTTGTTAGGCTCTTTTTGAAGGAATTAGTTTTTTTAGGAAATTTATTTGAATAATAAAGGACTACAGATTATGTAGTTTAAACTTTTGATGGGACTGAACTTTGTTAGCATTCTTATGGTTAAACGTAATGGCATAAGAAGTAGCTGAACTGGCATTCAAGGCTTAAGTACAGTGAAAAAAATTTACAGATTTATGACTGATAAGAGATTTATTTCACTTCTTAATTTTTGAAAAATAGAGACTTTATTCTTCTCTATCATAAGCAGTATTAGAAGTGATATTAATTATGTTTTAGTTGAAATAAAAATGTCAGTTTTAAAATTTGCTATTATGACTAATCATGGCATTTTTGAATCACAATCCAAGATCCAAACAACAGAAGTATAAAAGTATAATCTCAGCAAAATTGTGGTGGTCTCTAGAATTTAATAAATAGGAAATTGCTGTTTAAAACATGTCAGAAATGTTGGCTGATTGACACTGGGATTTAAAAGCTTTGCTCTAAATGACATGGCTAAATGTTGAAGACTGTAGTCTCAGGGATATGTTTTTTAATAGTCTTCTTGCACTAATTGTATCCAAAAGGTTACATATAACCATGTACTACAGTTTGATTTAATTATAAGCTAATTTGATAAGGTTCATTAGGAAGACTATTCAAAGCATAAGCTATCTTTACATGGCAAGTAGTTAGCAGAGTTTATAAAATGTATTACAGTTATGCCCAGATTTGACTGACTCACAATAAAGTTAATTACATCTTATCCTTGTGAAACTGATGTTACTTGTTTTATTTTCAACATTTGAATTTTAAAGCATCTCATTTTTGGGAGGGGGTATCATTATACAATTGGAAGCCTTACTATGATAAGCTAAGTAGAAATATTGTTAGAAAGCACTTTCGAAGCTGTTTCAGGCTACTGATAGCTGTCATCATTCGGAAGTAATTGCAATATAAAATTAATTATGTTGTCATAGATGAACAGTGACTCCTCTCCCTTCAAAAGGCAGAAGAGAAAGAGAAATGTAGTTCATTTCTAAATGTGGCACCTCTTCAAACTGAAGGTGGAGCTCAAAATGAGCTTCAGGTTTTATAAGATTGAGAAACTGATTTCATTATATATTTTCCATCATGTGTCAATTTTCATTTTCTAATTTTTGCCATCTGTTTCCTCTTATAATTACGGCTTAAATAAATAAAAGAGTTGAGGTGGGCACAGAGTCATTCATCATGTGGCAGTTTACACTGGTGTCTACTCTAAGCTACCATCATAATATGATAACCTATGCAGATAATGATAATAATATGTAGTGTTTTAATGCAGATAAAAGAAAATAAAACAAGAACAGTGTGTTCATAAAGTGGTTAAAGAACATTTTAATTACAACCCCTACCATCAGCTCCTAGTTGTGTTTGTGAATAACTTTATAGTCTCAGACACTTTCGATTAAAATCACTTTATTCCATGATGCAAATAGAAAAGTCAAGGTGGATTTCTACTAAAATTATTCCAAAAAATGTAAAAGGAGGGACTCCTCCCTAGCTCATTTCATTAGGCCAGCATCGTGCTGATACCAAAACCTGGCAGAAATAAAACAACAACAAAAACACAAGCTTCAGGCCAATGAACATCAATGCAAAAATTCTCAATGAAATACTGCCCAACTGAATCCAGCAGCATATCAAAATCTTATCCACAATGATCAAGTCGGTTTCATTTCTGGGATGTAAGTTGGTTCAACATATGCAAATCAATAAATGTAATTCATCACATAAACAGAACTAAAGACAAAAACCACATGATTATCTCAATAGACAAAGAAACAGCTTTCAATAAAATCCAACATCTCTTCATGTTAAAGTCTCAATGAACTAAGTATTGAAGGAACATACCTTAAAATAATAAGAGCCATATATGACAAACACAGTCAATATCATACTGAATGGGCAACATTTGAAAGCATTCCCCTTGAAAATCAGCACAAGACAAGTATGCCTTCTCTCACCACTCCTATTCAACATAGTATTGGAAGTTTTGGCCAAGGCAATCAGGCAAGAGAAAGAAATAAAGGATATTCAGATAGGAAGAAAGGAAGTAAAATTATCTTTGTTTGAAGATGATATGATCCTATATCTAGAAAACCCCATTGTCTCAGCCCCAAAGCTTCTTACACTGATGAGCAACTTCAGCAAAGTCTCAGGATACAAAATCAATGTGCAAGAATCACTAGCATTCCTATACACCAATAACAGTCATGCAGAGAGCCAAATCATGAATGAACTCCCATTCATAATTGCTACAAGGAGAATAAAATGCCTAGGAATACAGCTAACAAGGGAAGTGAAAAACCTCTTCAAGGAGAACTATAAATCACTGCTCAAGGAAATCAGAGAGGACACAAAGAAATAGAGAACATTCCATGCTCATGGATAGGAAGAATCAATAGCATGAAAATGGCCACTCTGCCCAAAGTAATTTATAGATTCAATGCTATTCCCATTTAACTACCATTGACTTTCTTCATAAAATTAAAAGAAAACAGCTATTTTAAAATCCATATGGAACCAAAAAAGAGCTTATATAGCCAAGACAATCCTAAGCAAAAAGAACAAAGCTGGAGGTGTTATACTACCTGACTTCAAAATATACTAGAAGTCTACAGTAACCAAAACAGCATGGTACTGGTACAAAAACAGCTAATGGGTGCTAGGCTTAACACTTAGGTGATGGGTTGATCTGTGCAGCAAATTATCATGGCACATGTTTACCTCTGTAACGAACCTGCACATCCTACATATGTACCCTGGAACTTAATATAAATTTGATGGAAAAAAAATAAAATCAAGTTGGAAGAAAATTTGCTGATATTTTTCAAAAGGATGCTTTAAAATATAAGCTCCTTTGGCGATATCTCTCTAACGTGCTTTACTTCCAGACCTTCAAGCTTTTAGAGGTTGCTGTAACACAGGTAAATCAACCTATATTAGACTCTTTTACAGATGAAACATTTGTACAACATATTTAATAATGTAGATACTTTTAACTTTTTCATAATAATGTTGATGACTAAAACTATATTGATGAAAAATTAATGGCAAAACATAATTCAGTTTCTGGCTGATAAAATGAAACTGCCCAAACCTCGAAAATGGCTACTTGAAAAGTGAAGTTTTCAGTAATATATAATTACTCTTGATATAATCAAAGTTGCTTCCGTAATTCAGTTATTTTAAAATATCTTGAAACTTAATTCATTCAAACTTAATGTATTTCTTTCTCACCTAAGGGATCTTACTCCTCAGAGAAAATAAAAATTAATAAAAGAAATACCTAAATCAAGTTTTCTCTAATCAATAACGCTGAAATTGGAAAATAATAAAAGTAGTGCTCTAATTTTTATTATTGGCCTTCCTATAAATTTTAGAAATCACAATGGCTTATCTTAAAATATGAGTAAAAAATATAACAAAAAGATGAGTGAAGATAATTCCCTTTTATACTGAAGTGAAACCTAGAAAGGACTTTAATTGCTTTGTAAATGAGTACAATGTGATTGCATCAGAAACAAAATTTTCTATCAAACATTTATACAGAAAATGTTTTATTTTCAATAAATCAAAATTCAATGCCCATTTGGTCTAAGACATTTTAAAGCATTATTCTGTGTCTTCCTTCAACTCTATGACTTATTTAAAAATATCTCACAAACTGGGACTAAATTCTAAGGGACTCAAAAAAATGGAGAACATTACCAAATAATTATGCTTATCTATTAATTTTCATTATTACTTCTTTGCTTTCTTTTTTTTTAACCTGGAATAATTTAGCATTAGGCCTATAAATATTCTGTTCTAATATATTTTTGAGAGAGTTTACCCAAATTTGAATGTAATTCAAAAGCTGATTATCAACATTTCTTATTTTCAGTTTTTTAAGACATAGAAAACCTAAAATGAAACATTATTACCAGTTTTATTTGTCTATGAGCTAAAGTACTTTCAGTTCAAGATAAATAAATGAGACACTTTCTTTTAATGCATATTATTAGAGATAAGACAGTATATATTTCTGATTCAGGTAAATCTCATAGGATATGAATTATCCCAAATTTATTTTTAGATAAAATCTGATATTCTCAAGTTTCCTGCTTTCCAAGTAGCTCCAGATTAGCAGAACAAAAATGCTTTTATATTGGCCCACTTCAAATGTTCAAACCTTCAAAATTGTTCTATGACAATAGCCCCAGAAATCTGCATATTTTTTGTCATCTTGTACACTTATCTCTTGACCATATCACTTTTCCCTCCCACATTTGACAACAAATTATTTTTGCGTTGCTCTAAGTTACTCCAAAACATGTTCTTTTGAATATTTTATTTTTTGTGTTTGTATGAAGTATTCTTCCATTTCAGATAGTCACGTGTATGTCTTGCAATGCAGTTTTCAGAAAATACTCCCTGGGGAATTTGAGAAGTGCTTACTCCCACTCACTGTGTGGTCCTATGCTGCAGGCCAAACATAATTAAAATTATTGTAGTCATCTGAATACTAGACTCTATTCTAACAAATTAGCATTAAAATGCCAGAAAAAAAAAATGAGCCAAGCTGACACCACTAGACAAAAACCATTAGTAAGCTTTATTTCTGCCTTAGCAAGACCATTTCAATTCAGAACTCCCAACAGTTCATCAGAGTCTGTGGAGAATCATAGACAGATTAGATGGAAGTAAAATATTTGAATTTTTTTCGTTTAATTCTTCTAGCTAATTTATGCACTTGTACCACTGGATAAGCTCAGTATCCTGTGTCCTCAGTATCTTTGTGGCACATATAATTTTTTGCTTTGCAATATCATACTTCTTCTACTTTCACAGATTAATTCCATCATATGGCATTTTACTTCTGTAGTACTTTGACTTACCTAATCATTCGGCATATTTTAAGTTCAGACTACATGTGAGTTGTAGTACAAAATGCTAAGAATATAAAACCATAAAAACATAACCCTGCATGGCAAGAAGCTCACAATCTAATAGGACAGAAGACGAAGAAGTAAATAGATAAGAGTACAATTCGATACTCAAATAACTAATTAAAAATCATGCAATATACTTGCTCTTCTCTTTATCTTTCCTCTCTTTGATGCTTAACATAATTTTGACTTCTTAAACCTTTTCTCATGATTATGGACATCTTCTAGCTTAAAGAAAAAAAAATGAAGTAAAAATCACACAGGAACATCGACATATGGATTTTCATGGAATAATGAGATCCAAGTGAGATCTCCATCAACCCACGATTTCGAAAATCTAAAATAACATCAGCCCGTATTGTTTACTTATGTCCTCAACAGTGCTTTATGAATAGAGCTTCTGACTAAGGGCAGATGTTGTCAATGTATAGTTCAATTCCGTTCATTCACCACTGGGCCATATTCTAACCTTCACTTCTTCCTCCACGTATAATCCTACTGAAAATAATAAGCTTCATTGAAAAGAATGTCAGCATTGGAACCAAATGAGCCTGGGTTTTAGTCTTTCCTTAAGAACTTGGTTGAGGAAAATTATTAAAACTCCTTGAGAGCTTGTGTGATCATTTAGTTTAGAACGGTAGTTCTCAACGAGAGGCAATGTAACATCTCAGGGATATTTGGTAATATCTACAGATATTTTTGATTATCACAACTGATTGGTTGCTACCAGTAGAGGATACGTATGCTGTTAAACATTCTATAATAAACATAGTAGCCTCCCATAAAGAATTTTCTGACTCCAGATGTCAATAGGGCCTCTGTTGAGAAAAATATGTGTATTTGTTTTCCAAAGCTGCTACAACAAAATACCATAGACTGGGTGGATTAAATAACAGAAATTTATATTTGCATAGTTCTGGAGGCTGAAAGTTGTATAATATATATTAATAAAATATAAAATTAGGTGTATGTTATTAAACCTTTAACATTAATACTTAAATTATTAAGTATAATTATATATTCAATATGTTAGTATATACTAAAAAGGCTCTCTCATCTCACGAACATTTTTTTCTGCTCAATTTTGATGATATATTCAGAATCTGACTGTAGATTTTCACTTCCATTGTCGTGATACTCATCTTTGCCACTATATTGGTTAGCTATTGTTAGTAAACCACCTGCCACGAAACCTCAGCAACATATGACAACAAACATTTATTCTTATAAATATGCTGTTTAGTTGTTGTGATTCTGCTGACTTGGCATAGGTGTTCAGGTAGGGCTCAGCTCAGTGGTTCTACATCATGTGTCCCTATCCTTGTCCTGGGATCTTTGTGCTAACGGATGCATGCTATATGAATGGAGATTGTGGAAGCATAAAAGAACAAAGAGGATACTGTAAGGCTTAGAATCAGAACTCACTGAGTCCCACTTCAAGAAGTGATAACACATACCTGGAGGGGAAGGAAGATTTTTGGCCAAACATTTAATCTATCCAAGCAGTGGGAGTAGAGTCATGACCTTGAAATTATTAACCTTGGGCTGGAGTACAGTGGCTCAATCTCGGCTCACTGCAACCTCCATTTCCTGGGTTCAAGTGATTCTATGTCTGAGCCTCCCAAGCTGCTGAGATTGGAATTACAGGTGTGTGCAACCACATCTGGCTAATTTTTGTATTCTTAGTGGAGATGAGGTTTTGCCATGTTGGCCAGGCTGGTCTCAAACTCCTTACCTCAGGTGATCCACCTACCTTGGCCTCTCAAAGTGCTGGAATTATGGATGTGAGCCACTGCACCTGGCCTGTATAGAAGAGTTCTTATCCAACTTTGAAATAATTAATATGACTGGCAGGATTGGGTAAATCTATTTGGACCTCCTTTGGCCAAAGACTCAACCCAATGTTTAGGAAAGGGTAAGGTCAGCCACAAAGTCCCAAATTAAAATATGTTGCCTAGGGAAAGGAACATTTCTCGTAGTACAAAGTAAAAAGACCCTTAGTCTTCCTTAGTAACCTTCTGAGTATATGAAAATGAGATGAAACCCCGTCTCTACTAAAAGTACAAAAAAATTAGCCGGGGGTAGTGGCGGGCACCTGTAGTCCCAGCTACTCGGGAGGCTGAGGCAGGAGAATGGCGTGAACCCGGGAGGCGGAGCTTGCAGTGAGCCGAGATCGCGCCACTGCACTCCAGCGTGGGCAACTGAGCAAGACACTGTCTCAAAAAAAAAAAAAGAAAGAAAAAAGAAAATGAGATGAGCATAATTCAAATGTAGAAATATACTGATAAAAACATTAACAGTTCCCTATTTTAAAATTCATTTGAAAACAAAGAAGAGCTCAAATAGCCAAGACAATCCTAAGCAAAAAATAACAAAGCTGGAGTCATCACACTACCTGAGTTCAAAATATACTACAGGGCCACAGTAACAAAACAGCATGGTACTGGTACAGAAACAGACACATAGGCCATGGAACAGAATAGAGAGCCCAGAAATAAGACCATACGCCTACAACTATCTGATCTTCAGCAAAACTGACAAATACAAGCATGGCGAAAAGATTCCCTATTCAATAAATGGTGCTGTGTTAACTTGCTAGCCATATGCAGGAGATTAAAACTGGACTCTCTCCTTACACCATGTACAAAAATTAACTCAAGATGGATTAAAGCAAAACCTAAAGTAAAAAAACCCTGGGTTTCATGATTGCAACAAAATTGCAAAAAGCGATTGCAACAAAAACAAAAATTGAGAAATGGGATCCAATCAAACTAAGGAGCTTCTGTGCAGCAAAAGAAATTATCAACAGAGTAAACAGCCTACACAGTGGAAGAAAATATGTGCAAACTATAAATCCTAAAAGGTCTAATATACAGCATCTATAAGGAATTTAAACAAATTTACAATTAAAAAAACCATACAGAACTGGGCAAAGAACAAGAACAGACGCTTTTCTAAAGAGGCCAACAAGCATATGAAAACACGGTCAGCATCACTGATTATTCGAGAAGTGCAAATTAAAGCCACAATGAGATATCATCTCACACCAGTCAGAATGGCTATTAGTAAAAATCAAAAAACAAATGCTGGCCAGGTTGTGGAGAAAAACGAGCAATTATATACTGTTGGTTGGAGGGTAAATCAGTTCAACAATTGTAGAAGACGGTGAGACCATCCCTCAAAGACCTAAAGACAGAAATACTATTCAACTCAGCAATCCCATTACTAGGTATATACTGAAAGGAATATAAATTGTTCTATTATAAAGACACATGCCCACATACATTCATTACAACACTATTCACAATAGCAAAGACAAGGAAACAACCTAAATGCCTATCAATAATAGACTGGATAAATGAAATATGGTACATATACACTATAGAACACTATGAAACCCAAAACAGAACAAGATCGTGTCCTTTGTAGAGACATGGATGAAGCTGGAGGCCATTGTCTTTAGCAATCTAACACAGGAACAGAAAACCAAAAAACACATGTTCTCACTTATAAGTGGGAACTAAATGATGAAAACATGTATACACATGTATACATAGAGGGAACAACACATGTATACACATGTATACATAGAGGGAACAACACACACTGGGGCCTATCAGAGGGTAGAGGGTGGGAGGAAGGAGAGAATCAGGAAAAATAATGAATGAGTCCTAAGCTTAATACCTCAGTGATGAAATAATCTGTACAATAAACACCTATGACACAAGTTTACCTGTGTAACAAACCTGCACATGCACCCTTGAACTTACAATAAAAGTGAAAATAAATCATAACATAATAATATTAAAGAAAATGTTAACAATTCCCTTGTTGTGTTCTCCCAACAATTCTATAAAAAAGAAGCTTATAATACACACACATATAGATGCATATTTATAATAATATAGTTTCAATCATACATATATTAATATATGATTTCTTTCATTTAATTTCTATATTAGAAAATAATACAATCAAGTATAAATACAAATTTTGGTTTAACATATTTTTTTAAATATATTCTTATTTTCTTCTGTATTAAAATAGTGCCTAGCATATTTACCTTTAAATTATTGTCACTTATTTTAAGTACTTATTAAACCTCAAGTGAAAAATAAAATAATATGCTTCTAGTGGTTGAAACTAGTTCTAGGAATATTTTCTAGAGATTTAAATAGCAACCTTCTGAAAGAAGAAAAGGATTGTTGTATTATTGTTTCATATTCAAATGGCTTGTATGCCATTTTAGAGAGCACACTGCTGACAGTCTTAATTTTCAACTCATTATCAGTTTTACACAGCCCAGCGTGTCAGAGTCTGGTGACTATTTTATAAAGATGTGACTCTGTTCTTAAGAAGAAATGATAATTATAAATTCTTACAATGTGAAAGGCCCCATAATAACTTTATCCCCCGTGTAACATTAATAGAGTTGGTTTAATAAATCAGGTTGATTGCCCATAATAAATCTACAATCCTGGGTTGCATTACAGTTGCAGTCATATCTGCATGATGCAGTTTTACCCCTTGATGGCTGCCAGTTGCAAAGACATAAATAAAGATTAGGTAATGATGAAGACTGAAGCGCATGCCAGTGCTTTACAATTGTAATTTTATTGCCTTTAAATCAGCACATTTTGGCATGGAAATTTTGTGGCAAGGAAAACTCAACTGTTTCCAAAATATAAAACTTATATTTATGATTATAGTTGCTTTTAGAGAGATAGTTTGCATTAAAAAGGTACAATATTACTCAGTTATAGTCATTATGAAAATTATCAGAAAACAAGCATTTTACTGAGTGTGGCATGGCTCCAGAAGCCTCTGAAGTACATGTTTTCTCTACGCCAGCAGTGAGGTATCCCAAAGAGGATTTCAGTAAAGATGGTCTGAATCCATCTTAAGTCAGATTTGGGTTAGAATAGCTTATTAGCATTTATCTGTTATGTTCGCTCTGGAGAAAATACCACCTCCCGTTGCAACTCTCTCCTTCTCCCTTGGGCCTAGAAATGATTAGCATTGTCAGGATGTATAGTTACTAATGGCCTCTCAAAATTCAAAAACATTTTTTCCCTGTCTTTATTGAAATAGATGAGAGGCTGGAAAATGCAGAGACATCCTACTTTGTTCTACTCTAAATTAAATAAAATGACTAACACACACACACGTGCACATATACAGCAAGGCAGAAAAAGATCCTTCTTTTATGTCTACTACATTTCCACGAAAATGATGTTAACCAAGAAACATTTGATATGATGTTACAAATACACTATGCTTCATACCCTCAGCCTCATTATTCTATAACTCATATAGTATTTATCTAGCACCAATTCAGTAACAGCTACGTCAATCTGATTGAGCCCCTGTCACTCTCAGTTGGTTCCTTTTAGATACTTGTTAGAGAAACAGGAGGGGATGCTGACATTTACAGTTCCTGTCTCATGACATTGCAATGCACAGACAGCACTGACTGTGAAATAAAAAAAGTTAGTATTAATAGTGCTTGAGGAATTATCAGTCCATCCACAGTGTAATACTCCAGAGCATATCAAAATATACTCCGTAAAGTCATTCTTCTTCAAGCCTGATCTTGATATTGAAATATTAGCATTCATTTATACTTGCTTTCTGGCTTTAACTCTGCTTTCTGACATCTAAAACGATCTTAGGTTCACTTAGCTATGGCAGCCTGTTTAGGGAACCTCCCCGTTAGACGAGTTATACAATGGAAGAGATTTAATGAGAGGAAAGGAGGAGGGAGAATAATGGAAGAATAACAGAGATCCTTCAGCACCATCTGTGTGCCAGGCACTTTGTTAACTTACTTTAAAAGCATCATCTCGGGCCGGGTGTGGTGACTCACACCTGTAATCCCAGCACCTTGGGAGGCCAAGGCGATGGATCACCTGAAGTCAGGAGTTCAAGACCAACACAGTGAAATGCTGTCCCTACTAAAAATACAAAAAATTAGCCAAGTGTGGTGGCACATGTCTATAATCCTAGCTACTTGGGGGGCTGAGGCAGGAGAACAGTGGAAGCTTGGAGGTGGAAGTTGCAGTGAGCCGAGATCACGCCATTGCACTCCAGACTGGGCAACAAGAGTGAAACTCTGTCTCAAAACAAAACAAAACAGGATCATCTCATTTCATAATCATTTCAAACCTATAACAAAAATGTATCCTATTTCATTCATAAAGAAACCAAGAGAGTTCAATTAACTTAGTTCGAGTTATACCTGTTGTAAAAGTTAAATCTAAGTCAAATAAATTAGGTCAGATTCTAAAAACAGGTCTCTTAGGAAAAGGATAAGTACGAATTTTAATTGCCTTGAGAGTCATAGGAAGCTTCCCTGATGTGGTTTGGCTGTGTCCCCACCCACAATCTCTGCTTGAATTGTAATCCCCATAATCCCCACGGGTCAAGGGAGAGACCAAGGGAAGGAAATTAACTCATGGGGGCAGTTTCACCCATGCTGTTCTCGTGACAGTGAGTGACTCTCATGAGGTCTGATGGTTTTATAAGGGGCTTTCCCACTTCGCTCTGCTACTCTTCCCCCTACCGCCTTGTGAAGAAGGTACCTTGCTTCCTTCTGCCATGATTTTAAGTTACCTGAGGCCTCCCCCACCGTTGACTGTGAGTCAATTAAACCTCCTTCCTTTATAAATTACCCTGTCCCTGGGAGTTCCTTACAGCAGCATGAGAATGGACTAATGCATTCCCCCAAAGATATTTGCCCCATCCCCCATACAAAAAGAAAGAGAGCTCTGCTTTCTGGTCTTAGCCTGAAGTTCCACAGGCAGAACCTTTATAACGGATAAAAGCCAGAAGGAGTAAGAGACATGAAAACTAATATTTGATTTTAAGGCAGATCTGTAGAATTAATGCATTTTGAGTTTTAAAAATATTCATTACATTTAATAGATTAACAAGTAAATTATATGATATATTATAGACGTAGTTGAAACTATTGTGGGTATGTTCCACTCCCTAAGGAGCTAACAGTGTAGTTTGTTCTAAATAATATAAAACACTCTAACAATACAGACCAGATATCCAACCATATGACATTTTTATTACTTTTCTATTGTTGCTGTAACAAACTATTATGAATGTAGTAAATTAAAGTAACACAAATTTATGATGTTACTGTCCTTATGCTGGAAGTCCAAAATCTCTCACTCACCTTCTGCCATGATTTTAAGTTTCCTGAGGTCTTAAAATCCCAGGAAGAAATAAAAAGCATTTTGACGGCCTGGCACAGTGGTTCAAGCCTGTAATCCCAGCACTTTGGGAGGCCAAGGCAGGCGGATCACCTAAAGTCAGGAGTTCAAGACCAGACTGGGCAAGATGGTGAAACCCCGTCTCTACTAAAATTACAAAAATTAGCTGGGCATGGTGGCGGGTGCCTGTACCCAGGTAGTCTTGATGGCCAAAGTCATTTTTTCCCATCTTTAGAAAACTACATGGGAACAAACAGATTGAACAGGTCTGAAGCTACTGTGTGTGCGAATGAACACTATTTTGCTTTATTTCAGAATGCTGTAGATCTATTTTGGATTGTATATTGTGTTTGTGTATTTATGCTTTGATTCATAGTAACTTCTTATGTTATGAAATTGATTTGCATTGAACACAAACTGTAAATAAAAAGAAAGAAATGGAAAAAAAACAAAAAACAAAAAAAACAGGAAGAAAGGGCCCTTGGTAAGTTCTGTGCCTTACGGAGGTTCCAGATCTGTTTCTTTGACTTTTTAAGGATATAGAAGATGTTGCATTGCCTGGCTCATGTTCTGTCCTTCCAGTTTCAAAGAATATCACTTCAGTCTGTTTCCTTTGACCTATGTCCTCTCTCTCTAGTTTTGACCCCTTTTGCCTTTCTCTTATAAGAACATCTGTGATAACATTGAGTCCATCTGGATAATGCAGGGTAGTTTCACCACATCAAGATCTTGAGCTTTATTACATCCCCAAGCCCCTTTTGTCATATAAGAAAACATATTTATAGAATCTGAAGATTAGGACAAGAACATATTTGGGGCCCATTACTTTGTCTATCATGATTTCTAATGCTAAATAAATTAGGAGAGAAAAATCAGAAAATTCAAATAATGTGCACTCCTATAACTTCACATAATCCTACAATTTTCAAGTTATGTCTTATTCCTCCATGCATAAAAGCCTTTTAAATATACTGTCTGCAGCTTTCTGCATTTTGACCAAATTTGTTTCAGTTCTTCAAATACGCTTAAAGATAAAAAAAAAGATCTTTCCTGCCTCAAAGGTTTTGAAATAGCAATTCCTAGAGCTTGAAATATTCTTAGTCCTATCCGGTACTTCCTTTGTGTAACACATATCAAAAATTTAATTATAATTTTATTTGTGTAATTAGTTCAACATTGAGCTATACAATTGAAGCATAAACTCTGTGAGTGCAGAGATCATGTATACGCTGTATTAGAAAGTGAGCAAGAGCGTATTTGTTCAATAAATGAAGAACTCAATCAATAAAATAAACAATCAATAAAAATAAAACTCTTCCTCATTTAGTTATAAGAATGACATGAATGCACTCAACTTTTTAAGAGATTATTTAAAATGTATTTCTCTTTTGCTACTATTAAAAGACAGTCTCTTCTTTTTTTTAAAAAAAAAAAAAAGGAGACAGTGTAGAGGTTATAAGAAAATGCTGTGGCACACTCTGCAAACATGAAGGATCTGCATGTCCCTAAGCAAAGACCTTCAGATTATCTCCGAAACACCTCAGAAAGTGGTATTCATTACCTTGGTGGATTTGCCAGGCCCTGGATCTTGCCCTGTGTTTTAGAAAATTGATTTTGTCAGCACGAGAGAAAAAATTCATCTCTTAGGAGTGGAATTACATTAAATAAGCATACAAGCCTGATGCCAATATATTAATTTACAATGAGATATATAAGTGTTGCAGATATTGGAATATTTAATAACACATAAACAGTTCATTTACTCCCTCAAAATGATCCAATATGGAAGGAAGATAATCCAAATTTTGCTCGGTTAGCACAGATTTAAGGTAAGAACAATTATTTAGTATTAATGACATGGTTATGAATGAAAAATAGATATATACAACATTTCAAAGATTCTTTAGAAAAAGTGTTGAACCCCACGTGATTGCAGATCTACTACGTCAGAATATACTCTTGTTGGAGCTTGGATGGGCACTGCTAAGATTCGTTTTACAATTTTGCTTTCTTATACATATTTGACCAAGTGATATTTCTCTATGTCCATTCTTATATATGTTGAAACATTCCTCCACTAACATTTAATTCTTCTTTTTTAGACAGAGTCTCGCTCTGTCCCCCAGGCTGGAGTGCAGTGGTGCCATCTAGGCTCACTGCAGGCTCTGCCTCCAGGTTCACACCATTCTCCTGCCTCAGCCTCCTGAGTAGCTGGGACTATAGGCGCCTCCCACCATACCTACCTAATTTTTTGTATTTTTAGTAGAGACGGGGTTTTACCATGTTAGCCAGGATGGTCTCGATTTTCTGACCTTGTGATCCGTCCGCCTCAGCCTCCCAAAGTCCTGGGATTACAGGCATGAGCCACCGTGCCTAGCCATTTAATTCCTTTTAAGTTTACTGATTATTTTGTTTCTTTAAGGCTATTTGCATAACCTTACTTTAAATAATGATGGCTTTTTATGTGTGTGTATGGTGTTTTTTTTTTTTCTCTCTAAAGTTTATCTTATTTATGTCATCCCTAAATGCTTTAGGAAAGACTCCCTGAAAATTGCACATACTCTCCTTATGACTACTCAATATTTGTGAATACACTAAAAATAATTTCTAGAGTACTGTAGAGATCCTCATTCTGAGATGATAATTTATCAAGAGAATCAGACAAATTATGTTTTAATTTTTTTAAAAATTCTGGAAAATAGACCAATTTGATAGGTATTTTATGACAACTACTATCATTTTCTAATAACCTGTGGACTTCATATGCAAATCTGCTCCAGATGTCATTTACACAGTGGAGAACAAGATAAACTCTTTTTTTTTTTTTTTTTTTAATGAAGCTTGCATTCCACTGGAAGAAGGCAGAAAATAAAACTATTATATATGCTCACTTAGCAAAGGATTCTCTAAAGAAATGATGCTTCAGACAAAACAGAAATGATGAGAAGTTAGCATCCATGAACCCTCAGGGCTCAGATAAGAGAACAACAAAAGTCCCAAATATAACAAATCTGGGAATTTTAAGTTGTTGGGAAGATTACTGAGCAAGAGAAATGAGTTTAAGATATGAGATCTAAAAGGTAGGCAGGAAACATATCCCATCTGGCATTGCAGTTCACAGTCGTGATTTTGATGTTTAATCTTGCTGTCCTGGAAAATCACTGGAAGCCATCAAAATAAAGAGTGAAATTATCTGATATATATTTTAAAAGATAGCTTTGACTGTTATCTGGAGAGTAGGTTGTGTGGAGGTAAGAGCTATACTAATAAGTTCTGTTTGGAGGTTACTGCCACAGTGCAGATGACACAAGATGATGGGTAGGTTTATGCATGTTGTAGTAGAAGTGGTGAGAAGTGGTAAGGTTGGAAATATATTTTGGAGCTAGAATAGATAGGATCATTGGTGAGCTTGCTGTAGAGCCTGAGAGCAAGAGAGGAAACAGTAATAGTTTGGCAATAGTTTCATTACAGCATTGTCTTCTTTATGCCCCCAAGTTGTGAGTACAGAGACAGGCTGACATCTGAAATACTGAACAATCTAATTTTCTAAAAATTGAACACTATGTGTGTTCACAGGCTTAATGTTTCATCAATTTGAAATAATCATTGTTTCCAAAAAAAGCTTTGCACTTTGGCATTTCCAGTTCTTTGTAATGCACTTCACTCTGCCTGGAATGATGTAGATGGTTCACCTCTGCCTCTCAAAACTTTCTTCATTTTTTAAGAATTAAAACAAATGCTAACTCTCAACAAAACTTTTCTGAATCCTGTAAAAGGATCCTTTTCTCTTTAGTAGATGTTTAGAAAAAGTAGAATAATTAGAAGTCCACAATTAGTTCAAAAGTAGACCTACCAATTATCATTTAAATTTGCTTTATAGTGCATTTTATTTCATTATTTTAAATTATAAGATGAAATACAAAAATTTTATTTTATCATACTTTTGCTTTGTTTTTGTTTTTTAAGTCAGTTATAATTGAGTAGCCATCAGAAGAATTTGATCATCAGAGGCAGCCCACATCCAATTAATGAGTAGGAACAGGGTAGGGCACAGTAGGATAAGAATTCCTGGCCCACTTACTTGAATTTGAGACAACTTTGAAAGACTATCCCAGCTCCAGAACTTTCTGTGGGGTTGGCCGAGTCTTTTTGCAACTGTACCAGTGTTCAATTTCTCTGTCTGCCTCACTCTGTTTCCCATACTATTTTCCAGATTTTGTTATCAAGCATTTTCCAGGAAACCTCATGTACATGAATCTATGTTTCAGAATCTTCTCTAGGGCACATGATTTCAGAATCAAATCTGATACAAATAATAGCAAAATTATTTAGGCAATACATTTATCACAAAATTAAAACATGCAGTTTCATGAACTTCACATAAAGTTTAATGAACGTTAAGGAAAAAAAACCTTTTTAAATATTCATTCAGTGAAAATGGCTTTAGATGAGTGTTCTGATCAACTTTTTGTGCTTTTTAAAATATATAACAGTTTACAAAAGTTATATATACATATTTTGTCTTATTCTCTTTCACACTGAGTTAGAAAAGTGTAGCATTTATGTGGCATTATAAATGGTAGCAAGGAAACATATAATAATATTGATATTCAGATAAAATAGAGATATTATTAAGTTTGTGTTTAAGTAAACAAACAAACCTTAAAAATTATACACTTAATCTTAGTGAAAAAAATCACTAATTCAATTTTGGTTATTTAAAGCCATGAAGTGAAATGGTAAAGATATTTAAGATACTGAACATTTTCAGTTTACTATCTCAAGTGCTAAATTCACTTGAGCAAGACTACAGAAATAGTCTTGAGTCTCCTTTGAATCACAAATAAATTAATTTTTAAAACTCCATTTCTATTTTCAGAGTTTTGTATGAGTATATTCTCACTTTGCAGAGGACAAACAATATCAGTAAATCAGATTCTCCAGTTCTGTGCCCATGATTTTTTTTTTCTCATGAACCAAAGAGGATTTGCCATTAATCTTAATGCTTTAATCATATTCACAGTTTTCACTATATACTTCAAAAATTTGACTGCCTTCTCTTCTCTCTAAATAAAGTGGCCTTTGAATTCATTTTCAAGAAAATTCCATTTCATCTCTAGTAAGACCTTTGTAATGGAGAACCTATAGTAGTACTGTAACCTCCTTAGTGAGTTAGTCAGCTGAAAGCAACACCACAGTCTTCATCTGTAGTGTTTAAGACTATGTTAATCATTATTTAGAGTGATTTCTCTAAAAATAATAATATTAAATGTAATATGTTCAACATATAAATGAAAAATGTATTCCATTGTTTTCTTCTGCTGAAAATTTCAAAATACTTGCAGATTTACTTTCCATACTCCAAGGAAACCAGTGATGTATGATGTATAGCACACATTTTAAAATGATGTAGATTTAGTGATATTAAAATAAGCTTCAGTAGGATTATTTTAATTAAAGTGATATTAATATTCTGTGAGAAATTTGATAATTAGGAGTATTATAAAATGAAAAATCCACTGTAGTATACACACTATGTAGTATAGTATACACTATAAGATGACAATTATACTTTACATCTATAATCATTAAAATGTTAGTAGTGCAAGAAATGACAGATAAATGGAACAGAAATAAAGAAGTTATAACACCCAAAAGAGTCAGAAAGTAGTGAATAGGTTATTAATAGCAGAATAAATGCAAATACTAATAACTATGAAAAATTATTATCAGCATTAGTAATAAGTAATATTCAAATAAATATCATATCTCTCTTGTAAAATTGACAAAGCTGCTCCTAATACTTCATGCCTGTGAGAATCATACAAGCAAAATGATATATTATTTTTAAAAATTCAAAGCTTAGTCTTTTTAGAAACATTAACTTAGAAGTATTTTAAAACATTAAAAGTATTTATTATGGTTCACTAAGAATTTTATCTAGGAATTCAATCAAAGACACTATCAGACATGGAAAGATTTATGATCAAGTACTGATTTAATAATAAAATGGATTGAATCAAGTACAATGTGACAATGTGATAAAATATTCAACCATTATAAATTGTATAGGAATAAGTTATAATGACATGAAAGAAAGTTGCAAAACACAGTTAAGAAAAAAACTAAGATACAATATTATGCATACTTATATGCAATACGATTGAAATTGATAGATGCATATTTGTGGGTTTTGTGTGTATGCATCTGGGTGTATATATGTTTGCTATATTTTCTCCTTACATTATTACATAATATTTCACAATGAATATGTTTTACATTTATTATATATAAAGGTAACACTGCAAGCTCTGCTTTTTTAAGAGAAAGACTTGCTGGCTCCAGAACATATTGCAGATTAGAAGAAAATAAATGAAGCTGAAGAGTGTATGTTTTAGGAATAAACTAGGAATAGAAGAAGAAAATATTCCAAGAAACAGATAAACTTAAAGCAATGATAGTTACAGAAATAAACTAACAAAAAGGGTTATAATTTTTTGCTTGCTCTTCATTTTTTCTAAAGGCCTATATATAACAAAGAAATTCAAAAACATTATAATTTAGGGGTTGTTTCTTATAGACAGAAATTCAAGTTACCTAAGTGATTTCAAAGTTAGATAAATAATCATTTGAAGAATAAAACTGAAGTTTAAATAAACAATGGACAAAAGTTTGAGAGTAAATTACTATTGTTGATACATCAAATAGAATGCAATGAAGGCTTATTTTACTCACCAAGGGAGGAAGGAAAAATAATGTGGTCGTAGGTACTATTTGGGGGTAGAAGGGTATAAAGGAGCCATTCTTTGGAACAAGATTAGAGTCAGGTGATCAACTTTCAGACAGGCATTCAGTATAAAAATCGAATGTGCTTGATTTTCTATTTCTTGAGACTTTGACAAAATACAGACAAAACCCAACAGCACTCAGAGACTAACAATCAAGGTTTAATCAGGTATGTATTTGTAAAATCATAATATACATGGTGGAGATACAGGCATACATACACATATATGGAGAGATATATATGGATATATATGGAGATATATATATATGTATCTCCACCCTGTGTGTGTGTATATATATCTCCACATATATATATATCCCCACATATATATATATATATATATATATATATATATATATCCCTACGTACATAATTATATAAGTTATTGGCTTAAGCAACTGTGGGGGCTAGTTCTGTAAATATGATATCCATAAGGCAGACTGTCAGGAAGGGAAAGCTGGAAATTTTCAGGCAGGAGAAGTTTCAGTCCATAGGCAAGATGTCTTCTTAATTAAGAAAATAGCTTAGTTCTTAAGGTCTTTCAGTTCTTTAGATCAAGCATGCCCACCTAAATAATTGAGAACTTAAAGTCCATTGATTGTAGATGTTTAGTCATGTTTTCAAAATACCGTCATGGGAACACCTAGATTAGTGTTTGACTGAAAAACTGAGAACTATCGTCTAGCCAAGTTGACGCACCGAATTGACCATCCATGAGCCCTGTGCAACATGAACAACAAGATGAGTAGTAGAAAATGTTACCTACTGATCCCCCGGCTAGACATAAATACATATACTAAATCATTTTGAGTCCATCCAAACATGGTAGAAAATTTACATTTTCTGTATGATATTTTATGATTACAAACTAGTATGCCTAATAAATTGGTGAATCTTTGTCCAAAGCCATAACTTCAAAATATCACTTCTTATATTATAATTATTTAGTCTGTTTCTAGGTAGCTAGGTAATTATATGTGACACAACAGTCAACAGCAACAAAAATTTTAGTCAATTGAAAAGTATAATAATCAAAGTCATGAATTAAATAGCCGTTAGGTGTGGTAAATCTATATATTTACTTATTTCTGAATTTGAAGAAAACTCATGAAGTGTTTTATGTTATTAACCCAAATACAGATTCCTGGAAGACCAACTGACTTGTTCATTTTCCCAAATCACAGTATGTAACAGTGGATTTCTGGTGCACTTTAATATAGCTTTAATTGTATTCTGTTCTAAGTAATTAGTAATTTGAACTCAACTGGCACTGATTTGGGAGTACATAAGCCTCTTGTGGTTTTGTTTTGATTTTCATAGTGGAATCTTTTAAAGCATATATCATATACACAAAGTCACTGCAATTAACATAACTAATACATCTTTTTAAATTTCATAAGAAAAAATTACTAAAAATGGATGTTTTTACAAGGTTACTGTTGCTAGCAATGCACTCCACTGGGATCTGTATACTCCACACATATATCTGTCTCATTTTGTTAAAACTCGTGGAGGTAACATCATGGTGTAACATTGGCATGAATATAATTCATTGATTTTTAACTATTTCAGGAGCAGCATCTTGAAATATTTATATACATATATATATAGTTAAATGTATATACATGCTTTATATATATAGAATAGGTTTTTTATGGATTTGAGTGGCCTATGTGTTACAAATTCGAAATAGGATGCCAGATATATTCAGAAATAGACATTCATTAATGTCTCAGGACTCCAAAAGTAAACTCTAAGATCATTGACCTGTAATTTCTGAAGTGTACTAATAAGGCTGTGGGGGCAGGCACATACAAAGACACATACAGATGTCTGTCATATTTACATAACATTTTACTCTTTGGGTGATACCGAAGATAAACTTTTGCATTAATCAAACTGATTAAGTTTTAAAATGTAATCTATTTTGTAATTTTATTTTATCTTAGGCTATAGAAGACACCAGGTCAGATAAATATGGCAAAAAAAAGCGCATAGTGTCTGTTAGCTGAAATTCTGCAAAGGAGATTGCAGCTATAAAGTGTAGTATACATGCAGCAGAGTAACTAATTAGGCAACCATCTGGCTCCATGTAGATCAGGGCAAGAAGGCCTCCACCTCTTAATAGTCCTTTAAGGCACTGCTGTCTTACTGCAGTGTGCTAATTGATAGTCTCATGAAGGCCTCAAGTTAGAGGAGAAAAGTCAAAGGATGCTCTGCACAGTCTGATTAAGATGATTAGCGAAATACGTCATAGGAAGATGTCAAACAGAATGGTAAATGTTAGAAAAACATTCAATAATTATAAAAGCAAGAATACAAGAAAATTGGCCGGGCGCGGTGGCTCAAGCCTGTAATCCCAGCACTTTGGGAGGCCAAGACGGGCGGATCACGAGGTCAGGAGATCGAGACCATCCTGGCTAACACAGTGAAACCCCGTCTCTACTAAAAAATACAAAAAGCTAACTGGGCGAGGTGGCGGGCGCCTGTAGTCCCAGCTACTCGGGAGGCTGAGGCAGGAGAATGGCGTAAACCCGGGAGGCGGAGCTTGCAGTGAGCTGAGATCCGGCCACTGCACTCCAGCCTGGGCGACAGAGCGAGACTCCGTCTCAAAAAAAAAAAAAAGAATACAAGAAAATGTTTTCATTTCAAGTAGTTTATTTGTCTGACATGCTGATTAGATGAATAGAGAAATTTTGTGCAAAAATGCTCTTTAAAAAATATTTCAGAAAAAATATTATCACCCATAGACCCCTCCTCCATTCCATGTCTTTATTTGTCTTGAAAAGTTCAAGAACTTAAGAAGTGTCATGCCATATCACACTGTATTATAGAAGGGAAATGTGGAAGACACATTATTTTTCCTTTTGAATGCCTAGAGTTGTGGATGAGTCATCAAGGTAAAAGAAAAGTGATAATGTGACTGACAGTGCTCTTCATGTCTTGAACTAACTTTGCAATTTTGTCACTACCTGCCAAAAATTATGTATTATCTTTATTCTGTGAGACCTACCTTTTTTCTGGAACACATGATTGACCAGAAATCCCAGGTATTTCATGGATTTTTCTATTTTCTGCTCCATTCATCCGTCAGTCATTGTTTCATTACTGATTTTTCCAGCTTCTCTGCCTTTTGCTGAAGTTGATTCCATAAGCAGGAGAGACATGGTACTTTTAAAATTTTTTATTTTAAGGAGTCACTAGAAGCCCTTAAAATGGGAGGAATATTCAGGAAGTAAAAAATGATTTTTATAACACAAAAAATTATTAAGAAAATTATTTATCTAACTAAATAAATGGAAAACTTTAAAATATCTAAACTATCACTAGTCATGGCAAGGAAAAACGTACTTATCTCTGTGAGATACAGACTGACTTTCCTTTTCCTCACAGTCCTTCAGGGACTATTTATCTATGGCACTTGTCTGGCAGTTCTTTAGCTAGGCTATGTGACTAACTTCCACCTTCTCCCCTGAGGATTACACAGACACGACATTCCTATCAGATTGGCTTTCAATGGATTTAGTTGCTTTAAAAATGACTTGTGACCAGAAAAGTGTGGAGGTGGTCACTCCACAGGCTCTAAATCTTTGGAAGATTATTTTTAAAGCAAATCCTTTAAAACTACTTTAGAATGAGCTTTTTTTATTTAGAATGATGTGGGAGATTACTGAGAAAACCAGAAGGATCACCTTTCCAACAAATTAATGGAATATGGTTTATTCTTGAGCTGTAGATAATGCACCAATTTTGTTAAGGATAGAATTTTAATCTAAGAAATAAAATACTAAATGTATTCATCCTATCCAACTGAAAACCACAACAAGAATTCAATGACTACCACATGCATTATTTAGATATAATGTACCAAGTACTACACAATGTGCAAAGTACTATGTCTGCATTACACCTCTTAACCCATTTATGCCTAGTATTCTATTATTGGAACGCTAACCATGTGGGAGTTATTTATATCCTACTGCTCAAGGTCAGCGCCAAAGTCTGATTGCAAAAATTCAAACAATTGCAACCTCAGATATAAATGGGTTAATTCTTAAGCTATATCTTGAACATCATATATACCTTGCACATGTTCTTTACAGTACAGAAAAATGACTATAATTAGTACAATTCGCTCTTCATTCTTATGTCAAAATCTAAGTTATTTCTTACAATTATAAAAATAGACTATTTCAGCTCAAGTATTTTCATTTAAGAAAAGGTGATGTACTTTTTCTAACCAGTTATATAGGAGATATTGCTTATATCTTCTTCAATTCTGCAGATAACAGACTATAAGAAAACCGTAAAAATCCTCTCTCTATTTGCAAATTAGACAATTTTAATTTTGTGTTGCTTTCCCATTTCCATTTTTTTGTCTAATAAAAATGTTATTACATGCTTAATGGCACACAGAGTTAGAGTTTTTAACCCAAGCTGCATCAACTCATTTTAAGGTATATATGCCTTTTAAAAAGTATAGAATATTTATTGTGTGTGTCTTTTATTTCTGGGATGGCCTGTAGTTTGAATAAAATTATTCATGTCTTAAAACGCATACAGACCTTGTCCTTTATAGTCACTCATTATATATTCACCAGCCTTCAGTTATATGTATGATGTCCTTATGTAGCAGAAACTAATTACCGGTAGAATTATCTATCCTAAGAATTCTAGAACAAAAAGACAAGACAGTTTGAAATATTTTAGTATTTTTGTTGACATCTCTTTATCTCCATTAACATTGCTGATAAATAACAAGTAGAAGAACCTTTTTTATTCAGCCTGTGTTACGAGCTGAATTCTGACTCTCCCAAATGTATATGTTAAAGTCCTAATCCCTAGTACCTCAGAATGTGACAGATTTTAAAGGTAATTAAGTTAAAATGCAGCCCTTAGGATAGACTCTTTTTTTTTTTTTTTTTTTTGAGACAGCATTTTGCACTGTTGCCCAAGCTGAAGTGCAGTGGCAGGATCTCAGCTCACTGCAGCTTTGACTTGGTGGGCTCAAGTGATCCTCCCACCTGAGTCTCCTGAGTAGCTGGTACTACAGGTGCAAGTGAGTGCCACCACACCCGGCTAATATTTTTGTATTTTTAGTAAAGTCGGGGTTTCTCCATTTTGCCCCAGCTGGTCTTGAACTCCTGAGCTCAAGTGATCCACTTGCCTCAGCCTCCCAAAGTCCTGGGATTACAGATGTGAGCCACCATGCCCAGTCAGGTGGACTCTATTCTAATCTGATTAGCGTCCTTTTAAGGACAGAAGGTTAGAACACAGACACACACAGGCTGGGGGTATGTGAAGACATGAAAGGAAGACAGTTATTGTATTAATCCATTTTCATGCTGCTAATAAAGACATACATGAGACTGAGAAGAAAAATCACTTTAATGGACTCAATAGTTCTACGTGGCTGGGTAAGCCTCACAATCACGATAGAAGGTGAAAGGCACTTCTTTCATGGCACAGCAAGAGAGAATGAGAGAGAAACAGAAAGCAGAAACCCCTTATGAATCCATCTAATCTCCTGAGACTTATTCACTATCACAAGAACAGTATGGGGGAAACCGCCCCCACAATTCGATTATTTCCCACTGAGTACCTCCCACAACACTTGGGAATTATGGGAGTACAATTCAAGATGAGATTTGGATGGGGACACAGAGCCAAACCATATTAGCCTTCGACAAGACAAAGGAAAAGGCCTTAAAAGAAACCAATCCTGACAATATCTTGAACTTAGGCTTCTAGCCTCAAAAATTAGGAAATAATAAAAGTATTTTGGCAGGCCTGGGACATTAAGACAGCTAGCATTTATAAGTAGTTTCCTAATATATGTTGTAGAGAACAGTCCATCAACACTGAGAACATGCGTTTTACCTGTCTACTAAATGGTGACCACGGTGAAAAAGAATGCTGACAAAGCTAGAAAAACGGTGCTTTCATTCAATAGAGACGGCTTACATGAAGTGATCTTTCTGCTTCTGCAACTTGGAATTGACAGAATTAACCTTCATATAGAAAATAGTCACATTGACAACAAAATGAATATACAAATAACATATCAAATAAGAAAGTGGAGATTATTAGCCACAGTGAGTTCATAGTAGCCCTAAACATTTAGAAAGGGTTGAAAAGGTACGTGACTACAGACCTACATGCCTCACAATTTGTGGATCAGTGAAAAAGAGGAGAGGACATTCTAAATAGAAACAGCCAATAATCAGATATAGAGAAAGGAATGACGTTAAGAAAAAATTTGAAAGAAGCGCATAAGAATAAATTATATACTACTTAGAGTAGCTTTCAGGAGTTTCAAAACAGCGTAATTTCTCTTATGTTTTTCAGATTTTTTATTGATACATAATATGTGTACAGGTTTATAGAATGCATGTGATATTTTAATACATGCAAACAATGGGTAATGATTATATCAGGGTATTTAGAATATCTGTAACCTGAAAACATTTATCATTTCTTTGTGTTGTGAACATTTCAAATCTTCTCTATCTTCTCTACTAGCTATTTTGAAAAATAGATTGTTAATGATGGTTACCCTACTGTGCTATCGATCCCTAGAACATAATCCACCTAACAGTGTCTTTATACCTATTAACAAACCTCTTTTCTTCAACCACCTTCCTCAACACACAACCTCTCCAGCCTCTGATAACTATCATTCTACTTTCTACTTCCACAAGATCAACTTTTTTGGCTTCCACATATGAGTTTGAAAATGCTGTTTTTCTGTTTAACTTTCTGTTTCTGGCTTATTTCACTGAATATTATGTTCTTCAGTTCAATCCGTATTGCCGGAAAAGCCAGGTTTTGATCTCTTTTTGATGGCTCAGTGGTATTCCATGGCGTATATATACACCACATTTTTTCTTCATCCATTCATCTGTTGACGATCCTTTGGCATTTCATCATTTCATATCGTGGCTCATGTGAATAGTGCCACAATTGCTTTAATATACTGATTTCCTTTCCTTTGGATAAATATGGAGTACTGGGATTGATGGGTCTTAAGGTAGTTCTACTTCAAAAAACTCATGCGTTTAAAACTAATGGCTGTACTACTTTATATTCCTACCAAGTGTATAAAAGTTCCCTTTGCTCCACATCCTCACTAGCATTTCTTAGTTTTTGTCTTTTTAATAATAGTCATTCTAATTGGACAAGATGATACGTCATTGTGGTTATGATATATATCTCTCTGACCATTTGTGATATTGAGCATTTTTCAGTATACCTGTATGCCAGTTGTATGTATGTCTTCTTTTTAGGAATGTCTATTCAAAAAACATTACCCACTTTTTCATGGAATTTTATTTATTTATTTATTTATTTATGCTCTAAGTTGTTTGAGTTATGCGTATATTCAGGATATTCATTCCTTGTGGTAAGAATAGTTCTCACATATTTTTTTCTCATTCAATAGATTGTCTCCCCATTCTGTTGGTTTTTTCACTGCTGTACCGAAACTTTTTAACTTGATATAGTTCTAATTGCATATTTTTTGCTTCTGTTGCCTGTGCGTTTGAGACTTTAGCAATGAAATCATTACATTGACGAATGTCATGAAGCATTTCCCAAATGTTTACTTCTATTTGTTTTATAGTTTCAGGTCTTGAATTTAAGCCTTTAATTCATTTTTATAAATGGTGAAAGATAGGGGTGCAGTTTCATTCTTTTGCTTATGGATATCCAGTTTTCCTAGCCCTGTTAATTGAAGATAATGTCTTTCCCCATTATGTGCTATTGGAGACTTTGTGTATGATTAGTTGGCTGTATATAATTGGTTTACTTCTTGATTCTCTATTCTGTTCCATTGGTCTGTGTGTCTATTTTTATACTAATACTTTGCTGTTTTGATTACTATAGTGCTGTAATATATTTCGAAGTCGGGTAGTGTTATGCCCCCCAGCTGTGTTCTTTTTCCTCACAGAATCTTTTATTTCATACAAATTTTATAATTTGTATTATATTTCTGTGAAAAAATGTATTGGCATTTTGATAGGGATTGCATTGAATTTATAAATTTCTTTGCATAATATACTCATTCTACCAATACGAACTCATCTAATACGTGAGTATGGGATATCCTTCTATTTGTTTGTCCTCTTTAATTTCTTTCATCAATGTTTTGTAATTTTCCTCATAGACATCATTCACCTCCCTGGTTAAATTTATTCCTGGGTATTTTATTTATTTTGTAGCTATTGTAAGTGTGATTTCCTTTCTGATTTCATTTTCAGCTAGTTTACTATCAGTGTAGACAAATGCTACTAATGTTTAGTATCCTGCAATTGTAGTGAATTAATTTGTCTGTTGTAATAGTTTCTTTGAGTAGAGTTTTTAGCTTTTTCTAGACAATAAGATCATGTCTGCAAAGAAGGACAATTTGACTTCCCCTTTTCCAGCCTGGATATCTTTTATTTCTTTATCTTACCTGATTGCTCTGGGTAGGACTTTCAGTACTATGTTGAATAGGAGTGGTGAAAGTAGGTATTCTTGTCTTCTTCCAGTTCTTAGAGGAAAGGCTTTCAAATGATCCCTATTCAGTATGATGTTAGCTGTGAGTTTGCAATATATGGCCTTTAGTATGTTGAGGTATGTCCCTTCTATGCCTAATTTACTAAGAGATTTTATCATGAAAGGGCATTGAATTTCATCAAATGAGTTTTCTGAATCTATTGGGATAAATATTTGGTTTGTGTTCTTCATTCTGTTGATGTGATATTTCACATTTATTGATATGTTTATGGTGAACCATCTCTGCATCCCTGGGATAAATCCCCCTTGATCATGGTGTATTTTTTTAATGTGCCACCAAATTCTGACTTTTAGCATTTCATTGAGGATTTTTGCATCTGGGATATAGGCCCGTAGTTTTCTTTTTGTTGTGTCCTTGTCTGGGTTTGGTATTAGGGTAATGCTGGCCTCACATAATGAATTAGGAAAAATTCTCTCCTTTTCAATTTTTTAGAATAGTTTGAGAATTTCTATTAGTTTTATTTTTCTGTTTTTAATAAGTTTGGTGGAATTCAACAGTAAAGCCCTGCAGTCTTGGGCATTTGTTTGTCGGAAATTTTTTAAAAATTAATCAATGTTGTTATTTATTATTGGTCGTTTTGGGTTTTCTGTTTCTTCTTGGTTCAGTATTAAAAGGTTGTAGGTTTGCAAAAAATTGTGTATTTCCTCCAGGTTTTATAATTTGTTGGCATATAGTTCTTCATAATTGTCTGTGATTATCCTTTTTATTTCTGTGGTATCAGTTGTACCTTCTTGTTTCAGATTTTTTTTTTTTTTTAATTTGAGTCTCCTCTTTCATTCTTTGTTAGTCGAGATATGAGTTTATTGATTTTGTTCATTTTCTCGAAAAAACTTCGTTATGTTGATTCTTTGTTTTTGACTCTATTTCATTTCTTCTGTTCTGATACTTATTATTTCTTTCTTTCTACAGATGTTCAATTTGTTTTGTTCTTACTTCCAAGTTCCTTGGGATATATCTTGGGATTGTTTACTTAAAATCTTTCTATGTTTTAATGTAGGCATTTATTGATATAAAATTCCCTTTCAGCACTGTTTTTCCTGTATCACACAGGTTTTGGTATGTTGTGTTTCCATTTTCATTTGTTTCATTATTTTTAAAATTTTCTTATTAATTTCTTCATTTATCCAATAGTTATTCAAGAGCATGTTGTTAATTTCCATGTATTTGTACAGTTCCTAAAGTTCTTCTTGGTACTAATTTCTAGCTTTATTCCATATGGCCTCAGAAAATATTTGGTAAGATTTTCATTTTTAAAAATTTGTTGGCACTTGCTTTGTGTCCCAACATATATTCCATTCTGGAGACTGTTCCTTGTGCTATTGAAAAGAATGCATATTCTATAGCTGTTAAATAAAATGTTCTGTAAATGTGTATTAAGTTCATTTGCTCTAAGATGCAGCTTGAATTTAATGTTTCTTTGTTGATTTTCTGCCTAATCTTTCCAATGCTGAGAATGGAGTGTTAAAGTTTCTTATTATTATTGTATTGGAGTCTATTTCTCCTTTTATATCAAATAATAATTGCTTTCTTTATCTGGATACTCCAGCTTTGAATACGTATGTATTTATAATTATTATATTATCTTTCTTAATTTATTTCTTTATCATTATATAATGAACTTCTTTGTCTCTCTTAACTGTTGTTTACTTAAAGTACGCTTTATATGATGATGTAAGTATACTTAACTCCTTCTTACATTTGGTTTCCATTTGTATGGAATATCTTTTTCTATCCTTCATTTCTAATCTATGTTTCCTAAGAGTTAAATGAGTTTTATGTAGGCAGCATGTAGTTGAATCTTTTTTTTATCTATTAAATCAGTCTTTATCTTTTAACAGCATGATTTAATCCATTTACACTTAAGGTTAATATTGATAGGTGAGGACATATTCCTGTAATTTTGCCAATGGTTTTCTGTTTGCTTTGTATATCCTTTCTTCTTTGCTTTCTTATTGTTTATAGTGGTAACATCTGAGTTATTTCTCTTTCTGATTTGTCTGTCTGCTCTACCAGTGAATTTTATACTTTTGTTTGATTTCATGATGGTAGATGTCGTCGTCCAGCTTCCAGATGTAGGACTGCTTTAAGCATGTTTTACGGGACTAGCCTACTGGTGATGAATTCCCTCAGGTTTTGCTTGTCTGGAAAAGGTGTTATTTCCTTGTTTTTGAAGAGTAGCTTTCCTGGATATATTATTCTTGACTAGTAGTTTTTTTTTTTGTTTGTTTCTAACAGAGTTTTGAATAATGATCTCATTCTCTCCTAGCCTGTAAGGTTTCTGCCAGGAAATCCTGAGAAATGCACTTTTAGTCTGATGGGCTGTATTAATCTGTTCTCATGCTGTTCATAAAGACATACTCGAGACTGGGTAATTTATAAAGAAAAAGAAGGTTAATTGACTCCCATTCCACATGGCTGGGGATGCCTCACAATCATGACAGAAGGTGAAGGAGGGGCAAAGGCACATCTTACATGGTGACAGGCAAGAGAGATTGTGCAGGAGAACTTCTATCAGAGCTCATGAGACTTATTCACTACCCTGAGAATAGTATGGGGGAAAATCCTGCCCCAATGATTCAATGACCTGCCATCTGGTCCCTCCTGTAACACATGGGAATTATGGGAGGACAATTCAAGATGATATTTGGGTGAGGACACAGCCAAACCATATCATGGATGTTCCCTTATATGTGACTTAATGATTTTTCTTTTGTGGTTATTAGAGTTCTCTTAGTCTTTGGTTTTTGACAGTTTGACTATTATGTGCCTTGGAGAAGTTTTTTGGGTTAAATATATTTGAAATTGAGATTCCTGTGTCTTGAAGTTTCTATTTTTGAGAGATTTGGCAAATTTTCAGATATTATTTTATTAAATAGATTCTCTATGCCTTTGTGCATTACTCTCCTTCTGCAAAACAGAAAGTTAAAATATTTGCTGACTTCATGGTGGTATGTCCCATGGACTTTATTTAATCCTTTTATTCTCTTCTTCTTTTGTATAATGGATTATTTCAAAAGGCCCAACTTTAAATTCAGAAATTGTCTCTTCTGCTTGATCCAGTCTACTGTTGAAGCTCTCGATTTTATTTTTTATTTCATTTATTGACTTATTCAGATCCAGAATTTCTGTTTGGTTCTTTTTAATGATATTTAACATTTTGTTAAATTTCTCATTCAGATCATTAATTGTTTTTCTGATTTCTTCATACTGTTTATGTTCTCTTGTATCTCCCTGAGCTTATTTAATATCATTGTTTTCAATTATCTTTTAGGCAGTTTTTAATTTTTTTATTGGAATTTACTGATGAAGAATTATTTTGTTCCTTTGGAAGTGTCATGTTTCCTTGTTTTTATATTTTATTTATTTATTTTTTTAATAATGTTTGTTGTGCTCTTACCTTGATTTCTGTGCATCTGGTGTAACAGTCACTTCTTTCCATTTTTATGGATTGGCTTTTGTAGGGAAAGTTTTTTTTTTTTTTTTTTTTTTTTTTTTTTGAGACGGAGTCTCGCTCTGCCGCCCAGGCTGGAGTGCAGTGGCCGGATCTCTGCTCACTGCAAACTCCGCCTCCCGGGTTCACGCCATTCTCCTGCCTCAGCCTTCCGAGTAGCTGGGACTACAGGCGCCCGCCACCGCGCCCGGCTAGTTTTTTTTTGTATTTTTTTAGTAGAGACGGGGTTTCACCATGTTAGCCAGGATGGTCTCGATCTCCTGACCTCGTGATCCGCCCGTCTCGGCCTCCCAAAGTGCTGGGATTACAGGCTTGAGCCACCGCGCCCGGCGGGAAAGTTTTTTTTTTTCCTATAAAGGCATCTATAGTGTAAATTGGATAGCATGTTTTTGCTTTGATTCTGGGTAACTGCTGTAGTGTATTCTTTATATGATTTGTTCAGCTATAATCAGCATCAGTGGTGTTTTGTGTTCCTCAGTGTCTAAGGATAAGGATGTTCTTGCTAGTGGAGGCTGTGGTTAGGCTTTGCTGGGTATGAGGACACAAAGTGGGTTCGTTCTTAGGCCCTAGTCACAGAGGTGGTGGAGCCTACCTTTGGTCACTTGGTGGTATACAGTGGCACCAGTGTTAGAAAGTCTAGGCAGACTGATTCTTGGGCTTCCAGGCAGCTTGTGCTCAGGTGCTGGCTGTGGCAATGATGGACTAAATGAGCAGGTGGGTCCTCAGGATCCTAGGCAGTATGTGTGGGGTCAGTGATGACATTAAGGGTCCTGGGCCAGTCTCCAGGTATTCAGGTGGCACATGCAAGTAGGTGGCATGGGCAGTCTTGTTAGTAGGCTGGGTAGAACCTCAGACCCCCAGGGGAAGTGAATGGGTGCCATTGGTAGTAGGGGGGATGGGGAATTCCCAGACCTTTCCAGATGACGTGTGTAGGCACTGGTAGGGGTGGCACCAGTTTTGGTGAGCCTCTAATTATACCTGTGATATGGGCTGTGCTGAGTAACATTTTGATTCCCAGACCTCTGGTCTATGTTCACAGGTACCAGCAAACTGGACAGGTCCATACTCAGATCTCTGGAAGGCAAGTAAAGATACAAGTTGCAGCAACTGGGATGAACATACCTTTAGATCCCCGGAGTAGGGTGACCCCTGATGGAACAGGCCTGTTCTCGGGATCCCTGAATGTATACACGGCACAGACTATGGTGGGTGGGGCAGATCTATCCCCAGGTCCCCAGATGGCTTGAAAAGGCAGTCAGGGCTTGTTGCCCAGCCTCCTGATGATGTTCACATATGTCAGTGGTGGCAAGCAGTGAAGACTGACCTGTAGCTCCCTGAACAATGTGCCCAGGAATTGGCAAGTCTGTCCTCAGGCTCCTCATGTTTTGTGCAGTCAATGTGTACAGGGGTGACAGGTTAGGCAGGTCTGTCCTCGGGCCCTTGGAATGTGTTTGTGGGCACCAGCGGCAGCAGGTGGAGCAAGTTGATCTCCAGGCCCCTGGACAATGCACATGAGCTTTGGCAGGGGTGGTATCAGGCTGGTCAGGCTTGTCCTCAGGCCACCCATTGGTGTGGCAAACCCCAGCTGTGGCTTGCCAGGTGGGTCGATCCCCAGGCCCCCAAATGCCAGCTTCAGGAAAGCTGGGCCTGTTGTTAGGTTCCCAGCTGGTGTGCATGCATGCCAGTGGTTGCAGACAGGACAGGTCAATCCCCAGGCTCCACCATGACACATATGGGCAATGGCTAGGGCAGCACCCCTCAGGGGATCCCCAGGCCTCTAATTGTGTATGCTGTCACAAGCTGTGGCAGATGGGGCTGGTCAAACCCTACTTCACCAGTCAGTGTTTGCAAATGGCAGCAAAATGGGCAGTCCTGTCTTTAGGCCCTACAAAGTGTCTGCAGGTGCCAGCGGTAGAGGTGGTGGGGGTGTTTTGACTCTCAAGAACCAAGACAACACATGTGGCCATTGGCAGGGGTATCCCAAGGAGAAGTAGCCTGTCCTAAGTTTTTCGGACTGTGTTCACGAGCACCAGCTGTGACAGTAAGGGCAGGCTGTTTCCCAGATTCTCTGGAAGTACAGGAAGGTGCACAGTGTTCCTGCTGCTGGGGGCTGGGGTTGTTGTCAATGACAGTGGCCTCAAGCAGGTGGCTTTCAGGTCTGGAGAGCATGTACTTTGGCCATCTTTGTCCTGGGGCAGCTTTCCCCATGCACTGCACTGACCATTCCCCAAGGTATAGGACACTGCATGCACTAGAGTGCTCGGGACCTGGTTGTACCATTGGGTCCGGCTGGTGTTATCTTGTGCGAATGTCGGGGGAGGGTGTGAGCTGGGATCCTTGGATCTGGAGATGCAGAGACTCTTAGGCCCCATGGCAATCTGGTGGGGGCTGGGCTTTCCTAATGGCACTGTTCCGCAACTGCTTGGTTTTCAGGAGGTGCGTAGGATACAGCACGAACTTCCTCTCTGGAACCATGCCATCACATGGGCCCCAGTCAGCTATCTACACTAGATTCAGGGTCCATGATGACCAAGGAGCTCTTCTATTGCTAGGATTGTAGGAGTCCATGGTTGGCATCTGGACAGCTGAGAATCCTTCACTTACCTCCCCACTATCCATTTGCACTGTGGAGTTCCTCCTGGATGCCAGCTAACTGTATCTAGGACAGTTGCTTTGTTTCCTCTCCTTCTGGGCTTCAAAGATTCTGTCTTTTTTTTTTTTTTTTTTTTTTTTTTTTTTTTTTTTTTTTTTTTTTTTATGATTTCCAGTGTTCTCTCTTAGAGTCTCTATTTAATATATAATTATCTACTGCTGTTCTGGTCTTTTTTTGTGTGGAGGAGGTGAGTGCTGGCTGCTTCTAGTAAGTATATCTTGAAGCCCACCTCTTTATATTTTTAACTGACTAATCTCCCAGAGGAATACTGTATTTGAGGCAATTCAAAATACTGGCTGTTAGAGAACATAATCTGAACTCCATCTTTGCCCTTGTTTATTTTCTCCACATCTCCAAAGCTACCAGTTGTTAAGGGTTCAGCTCATATTCTAAATATTGCCACTATATTTTATGTTGATATGATCACTCTTTGAGAGAGATAAAAGTGAAACAAATATCAAGTTCATTTCTGAAAATTACTTTGGTAAGAAAGCAAAAGTAAATGAATTATGTAGTGAGTGCAGAATGTTTCAATATTGAAAATATTTTGCCTTTTAAGTGGGTGAACGAAAAATAATTTGATCGGCCGGGCGCGGTGGCTCAAGCCTATAATCCCAGCACTTTGGGAGGCCGAGACGGGCGGATCACAAGGTCAGGAGATCGAGACCATTCTGGCTAACACGGTGAAACCTCGTCTCTATTAAAAAATACAAAAAACTAGCCGGGCGAAGTGGCGGGCGCCTGTAGTCCCAGCTACTCGGGAGACTGAGGCAGGAGACTGGCGTAAACCCGGGAGGCGGAGCTTGCAGTGAGCTGAGATCTGGCCACTGCACTCCAGCCTGGGCGACAGAGCAAGACTCTGTTTCAAAAAAAAAAAAAAAAAGAAAAGAAAAGAAAAATAATTTGACCTATGCTTCTAGAATATCAGTTTAGAGCAAGTAGGAGGCCAGGAAAATTGTCCCTACTTCTGATTTAATCCTGGACCTAGCATTACGACTTCAAGCCATAGTTAACTAATGGATTTTTTTGGAACATACTTGTTTTAATTCAGATTCTTCGAGTAGCAAGTAACAGAAAACAATAAAATCTTGAGTAGTATGATAAATAGTCTTTGTCATATTGCCTAGATGTGAAGTTGGCTCTATCATCTTGGTTTATGTGAGTACAATCTATGATGTTTGCACAATGACAAAATCACTCAACAATGCATTTATTGGAAAGTATCCCTCTCATTAAATGATGCATGACTATATTTCTACATTTAAAAATCATATTCATGTGTTTTCTTTCCTTGATGCATTGTTATTGTAGATTCCACATGACAGCTCAATTTTAAAGGCCGTTGTACTCCCGTAAGCCTCATTATCAACCCAAATATCTGGGTGAATTATCTATTGAACGACTTAACGTTATCTTAATTTCTCTGAATGGAGGCAATTATTGTAATTTATAAGCTTTGTGCATAAATATAAAAAATATGTAAAAACTCAATCTTCCTTGTGGGAAAATAACTTTTCCTTTTAAGAAAATTTTGCCAGTTAATGACTTTCTGAGAGCACTTTGTGTTAATAAAGTCACTCATAAGATACTCATTAAGCAAGCATCACTGCCAGAAAGCAGGATATCTGCCAGATAGACCCAAAGAGGTCCATTAAAAACAATTATAGAACTAGTTAATCAATCAATGAACAAACAAATATATTAGATTTAATTAAAACCTAAACAGAAATAATACATATTAAACACAAGAAGGAAATTATTTTATAATGTTCCAAGAGTTTATACAAAATATATGTAAAACACAAAGCTGCAAAGAAAATCACAGTAAATATTAAAAGTTAGAGTTCTCATAAATCCTATTTTCTAACCATAGTTTAAGAATTATAAATGAACTGATAATACTTGTTTATTTCTGAATGTTTAGCATGCGTAAGCATCTAAACCAAGAATTTTAGAGATGTCTAGCTATCTTTTTATTTTTTCTTGCTTTTCTTATGGAAAATTTTAAACTTATTTTATATTAGAGAAAATAGTATAACTTATCTGTAAGTGCCCATCAACTTATGGCAAATCTATCCCACCAAAGACATCCCCAAATGTCTTCACTATCTTGGAGTAAATTCCAGATGTTATATTATTTGTTGCGTAAATATTCAAATAAGTATATATCTAAGTAAAAATCTTTTCATAAACATAGTGACAATATTATGCTTTTAAAATCAACTATAATATTTTAATAAGATGTAATATGTAATATGATTATCAATTATATTATTTACCAAGTATCAAGTGGTAGACGCCCATAAACCTCTCATGCTTCCTTCTAACTTTGAATCAAGATCCAAATTGCATGATATATATGTTGAGCCTCTTTTAATCTATAATTCTTCTATTTTCTTTTTAAATATTTTTGGTTTTCTTTTAATTCTTGAAATGTATTTGTTGAAGAAATCAGCTCATTTTCCTGTAGAAAGTCACATAATCTAGAATCAGTTTATTGTATTCATTTTCTTTTAAAAAGTTATTTTCCCTTGTATTACCTATATTTGGAAAGTATCTTCAAAATCATATTTACTGCTTGCAAGAATAATTCATAGATGGTGATGTGTATGTTTATCCAAAGCCATACAGTGTTTGTAAGTATCTTTGAAAGGACAGAAGACATTGACAATACTTGCCTAGATGCATTGATCAAAAGCATTACAAATTGAGGATTTATTAATTCAATTTTTATTCTTTTTATTTTATTCTTTGGAATAATATAATGAGAAACTTTCTTTGGTTATTTGATTAATGAGGCAATCATTAATCAAGGCAATCAATTTTGTTATAGAACTATAGTCCAATTATATTAGACATACAATTTTAAAATGATTAGATTTATTTTTATCAAATTATTAAATAGAAAAATATAGGTAAACAATGATTTGATGAAGTAAAATATCTTAAAGATACCAAAAAAGATATTAGTCTTAAAATATTCATTTAAATTGCCAGGGTAATTTCTTTGGAATTGTTTTGTTTTTGCATTAAGTAGACGTTCTCTTTATAGATTCTCCAGTTATGGATTCTCCAGTTATTCTTTATAGATTCTCCAGTTATTTAAATATCAGCTTTATTTTACATATTAACACCTCTTTCAACCGATTTAGCAATTTTCCTTGGGTATATCCCTTTTATTTTAGCATACTTCATAACACTTTTGTTTGGTTTTCTAGCCATATCTGTATAGCTCCAGAAGTTGTTTGTTTAAATTTCCATATTTAGATAAATTGTTTCTTAACCATAATTTATTGTGACATAGTATTACTGTAGCTGTTTATTATGTTTTGTTTTGTTTCTTTGTTTTAATTGATCCCTTGCTTGGCTATATTTTAGGGTTTAGTAATTTCTTTTAAAATATCTTTATCCAGTGATGTCTGATATTTCAAAATGTCTTGTAGTTGCCTTCTACTTGAATGACAGTTTGATTTTGCATAATTTCCTGGCTCAAATTATGATTTCAAAATCAGACAGATATTCTTTCATTTCTTCCATTTCTTTCCAGTTTTGACTGATGCCTTGAAGAAGTCAGATTTTTCTTGCTTTCTTTAGTATCTTTCACATTAAGAAATAATTTTGAACATCACTTTAATAATTTATAAGTATCTGTTAATCAGGATCTTTTTATTTCCTCATGTATCATAACATATATTTATTATGTCAATAAATGTTTATATTTGCATATATTATAAATGAATATATAATTAATGTTGTTAAATGAGAAGGATGTGTAGCAGCTTTCTATCTTATATCTTACATCAAATTTTAGTGGAATAAAAATTGTATGTAGTAGAACAAAACACAGATGTAACCTCGAAATAATAATATTCCGTTTTTATTTTCCCTAACTTGTAACATACTCAACTTTAGAAACCTACTCTATGCTACGTCTTGCCCCAGAATCCAAATTTATGTCCCTGAGAGCTACTCACAACCTCAGTATAGGATCTGATTTAACTTTAAAAACCTATCAAAAATTTTCACATACAAATGAGGGAAAAAATGTATTTAACTGTAATTTGTTACTAAGAGTATATTAGGAAATCACTTAGAAATACATTTTTTCTATACATAATAGTTTGAAATTGAAAGTGATAAACAAGATTAATTGGAAAGTTAAACAATGGAAATTGAAGAAAGCACACAAAAGTAGTTTCAAACTAGTATGGCTTTGGAAATTAATTTAATTTTCTATTTTATAAAATAACAAATTTTATTTTATAACATTCGTAAGATTTTATAAAATAAAATTTTCTACTATTAGGTCCAGTATTATTTGACCTAATATTACATTTGCAATGTTATATATTATATTTCTATGTTTATTTCATGGAACTCAATTATAATTTCTGTATTTGAAAATAAATTTCATTACAATTATTTTCCCATAAATTTGCAAAAAAAAAAAATACGTGTAAATATGTTTTCAAACATTTTTAAAACATAGCATATTCTAGTTTGCTTTATGATCTCACAATTAGAGTCTAGTAAAATAATATCAATATTTTCTTGCATATACTTCCAAATGCATGTCCTTTTGTATTTGATATAAGAGCTTTTAAATGAGTTGATTACTGTTCTTTAAGTTTTAAATGACAATTAAATTTAAGCTTAAATAATTTAAAAACTCTGATCTTAAAGATTTTTTAACTGAATCTAAGAAAGATTGAGGTATAATTAAAAAATAAATAAAAATTCACTATGCCTTGATATGAACAAAGAAAATTAATTGTTTATTAGAGACCTAAAAGAACTAACGTTCCTTCCTAAGTGACTAAATTACTCTTGAAATTAGACAGTAGATTTTGAGTGGATTTGTAGTTACTTGGTAAAAATAAATAAATTTAAAAAAACGTGTCACCATAAGACTAGGTAAGCTTTACAAATGTGTTACAATCTTAGGAGCGCTCATTCTCATGATTGCTCCAATGTGAGTGTTTATTCCTGACTTTTTTTCAGTCAGTGATAAAACAAGATGATTAATGATGAACTAAAGGCTTAACATGCAGTATTCGGTATAATGCATCCTTCTGTCAAAAAGTACTATATTCTCATGCTGTGAACTTTACCATATTCATCAAATGCCAAACTTGATTTCTAACACATAAACCTTTAGCACCTATTTACTTAGGTACTTTTAAAAAATTAACATAAAATCTATTTACTGTGAATGCATAGATTCATTTTGCAACATAAACACTTTTATAATTTCTGCTTGGGGAAAATTTGAGACAGAGCACATTTACATAGTTTAAGTGGAGTTTGCCTCTATTAGAAGGTCATACATTGAGTTAGGTACTGCTGCACTACGTAGTTCAAAGGGAATTTTTTTCAGAAGCTTAAGTATATGCACAACGCTAATGAGTAGAGGGATAAAATGAGTACTCATGATCAGATATATGGAAAAGTAAATTAGCCAGTTCCTAGAGGGAGTGCGCTCTTTCACTTCAAGTTTCGAAGCCATGCTTGAATTACCATCTGTCAGGTTTTATGGACTGAATATGTAGCCCTGTTATTAGTGGAAAAGCCCTGCCTCTCTCTCTTTTTTTTTTTTTTTTTAATTATTAGAGTTTATTTCTTATAGCAATTTAGATTTATTTAAAAAAATGAACAGAAAATACAACACGTTTTTAAATACCACCATTACCACTCTCCTTACAGTTTTTTTTTTTTTGTTTTAACACCATGCATTGGTGTGGTTCATTTGTTACGATTGTTGAACCAATGTTGATAAAGCTATTCATAAATAAAATCCATAGTTTACATACGGCTTCACTTGTTATGTTGATAGGTTTTACAGGTTTTACCAACTGGTTAAAGCCATGTATCTGACATTATAGTATTATACAAAATGCTTTCACTGCTCTAGAAATCTGTGCTCCACCTATACATTCCTTCCTCCTTTGTTTGGCACCAACCCCAGCTCCCAACAACCATTAATCTTTTCTTTCTTCTCCTTTTTTTTTTTTTTCTGTGAAGCTACTCTTTTAGCTTTTATTTGAGGTTTAGAGACACATGTGAAGGTTTGTTACATAGGTAAACACGTGTCACAGGGCCTCCTTGTACATATTATATCATCACCCAGAAATTAAGCCCAGTACCCAATAGTTATCTTTTCTGCTTCTCTCCCTACTCCCACTCTGCTACTCAAGTAAACCCCAGTGTCTACTCTTTCCTTCTTTGTGTTCATAAGGTATTATCATTTAAGCTCCCACTTATAAGTGAGAACGTGTGGTATTTGGTTTTCTGTTCCTGCATTAGTTTGCTAAGGAAAATAGCCTCCTGCTCCATCCATGTTCTTATTCTTTGTTATGGCTGCGTAGTATTACATGGTGTATGTGTACCCCATTCTCTTTCTTTCTTTTTTTTTGTTTGAGCCGGAGTCTCGCTCTGTCGCCCAGGCTGGAGTGCAGTGGCGCCATCCGGGCTCATTGCAAGCTCCGCCTCCCGGGTTCACGCCATTCTCCTGCCTCAGCCTTCCCCGTAGCTGGGACTACAGGCGCCCGCCACCACGCCTGGCTAATTTTTTTGTACTTTTTGTAAAGAAAAGGTTTCACCGTGTTAACCAAGATGGTCTCGATCTCCTGACCTCGTGATCTGCCCGCCTCAGCCTCTCAAAGTGCTGGGATTACAGGCGTGAGCCACCGCGCCCGGCCGTGTACCCCATTTTCTTTAACCAGTCTGTCGTTGATGGGCATTTATGTCGATCCCATGTCTTTGCTATTGTGAAGAGTGCTGCAATGAACATTCACATGCCTGTGCCTTTATGGGTAGAATGATTTATATTCCTCTGGGTATATACTCAGTAGATTGCTGGGTCAAATGATATTTCTGCTTTTAGTTCTTTGAAGAATCGCAGTACTGTTTTCCACAGTGATTGAGCTAATTTACACTTCCACCAACAATGCGTAAATGTTCCCTTTTCTCCACAACCTCGCCAGCATCTGTTATTTTTTGACTTTTTTTATAACAACCATTCTGACGAGTGTTAGATGGTATCTCACAGTGGTTTTGATTTGCATTTCTCTAACGATCAGTGATACTGAGCTTTTTTTCATATGATTTTTGGCCACATCATGTATATCTTCTTTTGAGAAGTATCTTTTCAGGTCCTTTGCCCACTTTTTAATGGAATTGTTTTTCTCTTCTAAGTGTGTTTAAGTTCCTTACAGATGCTGGATATTAGACCTTTATCAGATGCATAGTTTGCAAATATTTTCTCCCATTCTGTAGGTTGTCTCTTTACTCTGTTGATGGTTTCTTTTGCTCCGCGGCAGTTCTTATGTTTAAACAGATCCCATTTGTCAATTTTTGCTTTTATTGCAATTTCTTTTGGTGTATTTGTCATGAAATCTTTGCCTATTTCTACATCCAGGATGGTATTGCCTAGGTTTCTTCAGGGATTTTCTAATTCTGGGCTTTACATTTAAGTCTTTAATCCGTCTTGAGTTGATTTTTGTATGTGGTATGAGGAAGTGGTCCAGCTTCAGTCTTCTGCATATGGTTAGTCCATTATCAAGTACCACTTATTGAATAGGTAGTCTTTTCCACATTGCTGTTTTTGTCAGCTTTATCAAAGATCAGATGGTCATAGTCGTGTGACCTTATTTCTGGGCTCTCTATCCTGTTCAATTGGTTTAAGTTGCTGTTTTTGTGCCAACACCATGCTGCTTTTTGGTTACTGTAGCCTTTTAGTATAGTTTGAAGTTGGATAATGAGATGCTTCCAGTTTTGTTCATTTTGCTTAGGAGTGCCTTGGCTATTTGGGCTCTTTTTTGTTCCATATGGATTTTAAATTAGTTTTTTTTTTTTCTTGTTCTTAATGAATGCCATTGGTGGTTTGATAGAAATAGCATTGAATATTTAAATTGCTTTTGGCAATGTAGTCATTTTAATGATATTGATTCTCCTATGCACAAGCATGGGATATTTTTTTTTCTCATTTGTTTGTGTCTTTGATTTATTTGAGTAGTGTTTTGTAATTTTCTTTGTAGAGATTTTTCACCTTCCTGGTTTGCCATATTCCTAGGTATTTTACTCTTTTTATGTCAGTTGTGAATGGGATTGCCTTTGTGATTTGGCTGTCTGTTTGGCTGTTGTTGATGTGTAGAAATGCTATAGATTTGCAGACACTAATTTTATATCAGGCAATTTTGCTGAAGTTGTTCATCATCTGGAAGAGCTTTTACTTTAAGCTATGGGGTCTTCTAGATAAAGAGTCATGTCATCTGTAAACAGAGATAGTTTGACTTTCTCTCTCCCTATTTGGATGCCCTTTATTTCTTTCTCTTGCCTAATTTATCTGTCTAAGACTTCCAATACTATGTTACATAGAGGTGGTGAGAGAGGGCATTCTCGTCTTGCACCAGTTTTCAAGGGGGAATGCTTCCAGCTTTTGCCATTTCAGTTTGATGTTGGCTATGGGTTTGGCATAGATGGCTCTTATTATTTTGAAGTATATTTATTTAATACCTAGTTTATTGAGAGTTTGTAACTAAAGGGGTGTTGACTTTTAAATTGAAAGCCTTTTTTGGATCTATTGAGAGAAAAGTATTTCTGCTGTAATTTTAAGCAAAATATATATATATATATTTATATATATATATTTCTGTTGCATTTTCACAGCAATAGCTATGAAATAAAAATTTCCATAGTTGGGAAATGTTGAGGTATTCAGAAATGAAGACAAAGAGGGATTTTCTATAGCTGCATTAAATTGTTAAACCTTTAGCAGGTAATAAAGAAAAAGAAATCCTGTTAAAATAACATTCTGAGTTGTGGAGGGAGGTCTCTAGGGCTTAACATGTTCCTTTGCTCTAGACACCACAGTCTACATCATCAGATATTTACTTACAAAAAGTATGATTTAAATTGTAATGTTATGATGACAAAGGAATTTCTTGAAAATGATTAAAGCTATAGTAGTAAATAAAAACTCTAAGCATTTACCTATATGGTTAATTTAATCATAATGTGCACACTGACGTGTTTTATAAGTAATGGATTTCTGGCATATTTACAGTTCTATTCCCACTAGGATAATATCAAAAAATTTTAAATAGATAAAGTCTAAGAGAAGAGTTGCTCTACTGTTTAGAATTAATTCCATTTTTTATACTTTTCAAATTCTCAGATCCTTTCTGTATTTTTTTCTTTCAGATTTTTTCCCCCTTTCTTGGTCAGAACTGGGTTGTTGCTTTCTTGTACCAGGAACTTTGTTTTTACCAGCACATACATCATTTATAGCAGTGGATGTGTTTTTGGAAGAAGAAGCTCATGTTAACTCTGAGGGTCATCATGACCTAGTCCCCATGGAGATGATCTGGATTTTCCTCGTCTCTTCAATATTTCTAAAGGCACAGTGAACTTTCAGCAATTGTTTCTTCTGACTACTGATTATACACATTTTCATCATTACAAGCTACTTTGGTGTTTATTATGATCTTTGTGTTTCCAGGGGATTTCCATCCATTAATCTGCAATCATCCACTGATAGAGGTGTTTAACCTCTTATTGCTCAACGTGTTTCCCTATAGGTGTCTTGACCAACTAGAAAACTGGCACTTTAACAACGTGATACTTTTTCTTGTCTCTATATGGAAGGTCCAGTGGTATAGAATTTGGCCTTATTTGGCACTGTGGTTCATACTATGTCATAGAGCACAAGTTATACTAGTGACAAGCTGTATTAAACAACATACAATCAACTTGAAACACAGCACTTGCTGGGAGCAACTGCATATGTTACAGTCATGCTTAAAAGCTTGCCATATCAGCCGTTGTACATTCTGACATACTAAGTGTAATTATCTCTGAGGAATATAATAACAGAAAATGTAAACAAAACGTGAATACTAATATACTGTAGTTATTTTTAGGAAAATATGTTGGAAGAGTGACCCTTAGTATACTACCGTGCTGTGTTGTGCAGCATTAAGTGGGGTATATGTAAATATCTTTTTGATTTTGCTCTAAAAATCTAAAGTGTCAAAATTTCATGAGTCAAAGTGTTAAATTTCTTTCCCTCCAAAATATCCAGCAAATGGCCTGTCACTTATTGCACTGCAACGAGGCCTCTTAATTTTCATGTGGTGTAATGAATAACTGCCAATTCTTCTTGCTGTAACATTCAGCAACTTCCAGTTCAACTGCAATGCATTTAATGAATGTACTGCTTTGAGTTTATTCTTGATTAGGAGAATGAGAGTTCTTATCTTTGGTAGGTTTTATCATTAATATAATTTATCAAGTTGGATAATCAGGGAAAAATGAGTTAACAGATATCCTCATTCTTATGAAAGCCAATAGTAATTATAATAATGGCAGTTATAATAAAAACAATAGCAACAAAAACATATTATAATTGCACATAATAAACATACACCAACTTTTAATGAGTGCCAGGCTGTACTTTTTAACTCCATGTAGTGTTCATGTTATTCTTTTGAAGCGTGACATTTTTATCCCGATAATAAAGCAGAGGATCCTGAGATTTTGAGATGTTAAATCTTTTGTCCAAAATTTAAAAAACTGACTCCAAAATGGAAGAACCAACCCTGAACCTCAGTCCATGTCACTCCAGATTCCATGCTGTGTTTTAAACCAGATGCTCTTTATTTCTTAAACTAGATATAATTATATTATTTTCAAATGCCAAATTTATAGATGGAATATATATGGATGACTTCGGATAGTCATTTAACAAAATATATGCTTTATATGATTTCATTTCTCTTAAAGATATACAAATATATAGATAATATATAACCTATTATATATAACTAATGTTATTCTATAGTATTTTAGACATATGTAGTATATCTCTTCTAAACATGAGTATGAGAAGAAAAAGAAAATAATGACTTCTATTTTTGTTATAAAATCATACATAGACATTTCAAAAGATGTAAAATAAAGAAAGGCACTGAGAAGAATATTTTATTAATTTAATCATTACTAATTCAACTTTCTAGTAATATTTTGCTAATTTTCTTTCCAAGGTTTTACCCATACACATATAGGAGCACACTACTACACAAATACTTTATCATTTCTTATAACATATTTTACAGAATTTGTATCATACCTAAATTTTTCATTTAATAAGATGTATACAGCATTAAAAAATAAATGAAAATTGTGATTATTATTTATGTCATAATCTACTAAATATTTTCTGCTCTGTTAGTTTATGTTTCCAGACATGACATACTTAGTCATGAAATATTAGAAAAATCTGTTCTAAAATCAAAAGCAAAGTTAGAACCTCTCACTGATAATATACAATGTATTTTCAAAAGGAGTAAATCAAACTACTAATAATAAATTATTAGTAGTTAACATGACACTCTACCCAGAATATCCAAGAGAAAATACTGGAAAGATACTACAATTCATGCACTGTATATTATATTAAAATATTAAATAAACTGTTTAATGCAAAAAAAAAGCAAATACACTGGCACAACTTTCTTGTAAATACTATACATCCTGCAAAATGCCAAAGTGTAAACCTGAGAAGGACTGCATTGGGCCTCTAAAATAATATACTTCAGTAGAGGACAACAAAGATTAACTAAAAAAATTAAAAATAAAAAATTGCAGGCACAATTTCATGTTTATGAATGGAGAATCAACATTGTAAAAAGTCAATTCTAACCAATATAATCTCTACATATTACACAAGTGCAATCAAAATGCAAAATAACTCTTTAAAGAATTTGAAAAATGAAAATATAAATTCAGTGTAAGAGAAATTATAATTTTTTCAATAAACTATGGTGACAAAATTGTTACATATTTGAAACCATGTTATTAACATTATTTTTTCTAACACTAATTAAATTATGATTATCTTTATTGTTTACTTTTTATTTTAGTTTCAGTGGTACGTGTGCAAATTTGTTTTGTTGGTAAACTGCATGTCACAGGGATTTGGTGTACAGATAATTTTGTCACCCGGGTAATAAGCATAGTACCTGATGGTTATTTTTCTGATTCTCTTCCTCCTTGCACCCTCCACCCTCATGTAGACCCAGTGTCTGCTGCTCCCCTCCTACTATCCAGGTGTTCTAATGTTTAGCTCATACTTATAAGTGACAACATATAGCATTTGATTTTCTGGTCCTGTGTTAGTTTGATTAAGATAGTGGCCTCCAGCTCCATCCATGTTGTTGCAAAGGACGTGATCTCATTCTTTTACATGGCAGCATAGTATTCCATGGTGTATATGTACCATATTTTCTTTATTCAGTCTACCACTGATGGGCATTTAGGTTGATTCTATGTCTTTGCTATTGTAGATAGTGCTGCAATGAACATAGGGATGAATGTGTCTCTATGGTAGAACAGTTTATATTTTGGGGGGCATATACCCAATGATGGGATTGCTAGGTGAAATGGTAATCCTATTTTAAGTTCTGTGAGGAATTGCCACACAGCTTTCCACAGTGGCTTAACTAATTTACACTCCTACCAGCACTGTATGTTTCCTTTGCTGCACAACCTCACCAACATCTGTTATTTTTTGACTTTTTTCTAAAAGTCGTTTTGATTGGTGTGAGATAGTAACTCATTGTAGTTTTGATTTGCATTTCTCTAATTAGTGATGTTGAGCATTTTTATATGCTTATTGGCTGCATGCATGTCTTCTTTTGAAAAGTGTCTGTTTATGTTCTTTGCCCGATGAAAAAGTATATTTCTACTTCACCTTACATTAAGCAAGAATTTGAGATAGAAAATATTTTGTATAATATTAAGAAAATAATAATTAGTTTTCATAATCTTGAGGTGGGCAGGATAAAATACACACGAGGCAAACAGAAATTGGCTGATGTATTTTACTCCCCCAAAATATTCTACGTTACAAAATCAACTAAAAACATATTTATAAAGCAAATGTTAGACCCAGGAATATATATGTAGTATACGTATAAGGCAAAGATGATGTATCCAGTGCCAAGAACAGTGGCTCATGTCTGTAATCTAAGCATATTGGAAGGCCTAGGTGGGAGGATGGCTTCAACCCAGGAGTTCGTGACCAACGTGAGTGACATAGTGGGAACCCGTCTCTAAAAAAAACAATAATAAAAAATTAGTGAGAAATTGGGGCATGCACCTGCAGTCCCAGCTACGTGGAAGTCTGAGGTGGGAAGATCACTTGAGCTCATGAGGTCAAAGCTGCAGGGAGCCATGATGGTGCCACTGAACTCCTGCCTGGGTGATAGAGTCAGACACTATCTCAAAAAAATAAAAATAAATTAAGGGTTTGTATCCAGAAAAAACAACTCAAACCTGTAAGAAGACAAACTATGAAATAGAGTAATAGACAAATGATACAAATTGAAAATTCATAAAATTTTAAAAATGCTTAACCTTACTACTAATCACATAAACTGAAAACATGAATATGGAATTTTGCCCAATTAAGAACTATTAAAATGGTTAATAACATCATATATTGGTGAGAACGTATAATAAAATACACATACACAATTTTGTAGAAGTATAAATTTGTTAAACCTTTTGGGAAAGCAGTGGGTTATTAAATATTAACACTATCTATATGTATATACCCTTTCACTCATAATTTCTATTTCTCGGTATCTGTTTTGCAGAAATACGCCAAGTGGACACAAAAAAATGCATGAAGCAGTTGGATATTGTTTCATTCTTTTAAAAATAAAGAAATAAACAGCCATGAATGAGGAAGCATGAAGCAAGTTTTATATGGCTATACTTATGCAATGCTATGCAGCTGTTAATAAAATGTAAAATCAAACCAAATTTATTGACATGGAAAAATTGAAGATACGTTGTTAAAGTTTTACACTTAATACAGGACAATACTATAGATAATATGGTGCTATTAATTTTCAAAAGCCTTATATGTTTATCTGTTTCTAATTTCATATGAAAGAGGAATGTAAAGACATACTGTATGGTGTGTTATAGAACATTAATCCTAATTTCCCAGTCACATATTTTGTTTTTGTTTTTTTTTCATTTCAAGGGTAGGTATCTTATGATTTAAGCAAAGGTGCCATGTAATTTATGATCCAAATCTGGATATGTTTGACCGTAAGAGGGGGCACAAGTAATAATTATGCATATTGAAAGGAACAAACCATATCTCTCGTACAAACCTCCCACTGTCCCTGAAAATCCTGATACGTAGTCTCTATATTTATTCCAGTTAGTGAATTCTGTTCCATCCCCGCTGTTTGTGGTACGTGCAATTAATGTTAATATTTTTTTTTTTTTTTTGAGACGGTACGTGCAATTAATGTGAAGATAGTCAATTAGAGAAACATCTTTTGCAGACAGTACTACTGTTACCAAAACACCAAGGGTTTTCTCTGGGTCCTGCTGCTCACCCCAAAGAAAGCCAATCACTGAGACAATGAGTATTACCAGGGAAAAAGGCTTTAATCGTGTGCGGCAGCCAAGGATATGGGAGATCAAACTCAAATCCATCTCTGTGACCAATTAGAATAAGGAGTTTATATAGTAGGGAAGAAATGTAAGAATGTGTAAGAAAACAGGAATAGAGAGGGGCAAGGAAGCAATCATGAGGAATGAAGATTCCTAGGCATGTCGTCGTCTGGTTGTGGTGATCTGGTGAGTTTCAGTTAGTCGATATCTTTTATTTTATTTTATTTTACTTTAAGTTCTGGGATACATGCGCAGAATGTGCTGGTTTGTTACATAGGTATATGTGTGCCATGGTGGTTTTCTGCCCCTATCAAACTGTCCTCTAAGTTCCCTCCCCTCACCCTACACCCCTTCAAACAGGCCCTGGTGTGTGTTGTTTCCCTCCCTGTGTCCAAGTGCTCTCATCGTTCAGCTCCCACTTATGAGTGTGAACATGTGGTGTTTGGATTTCTATTCCTGTGTTAGTTTGCTGAAGATGATGGTTTCCATTTTATTTTATTTTTGTTTTCTTTTTTTTTTTTTTTAGATGGAGTTTCACTCTTGTTGCCCAGGCTGGAATGCAATTGCAAGATCTCGGCTCACTGCAATCTCTGCCTCCTGGGTCCAAGAGATTATCCTGCCTCATCCTCCCAAGTAGCTGGGATTACAGGCATACACCACCATGCCCAGGTAATTTTGTCTTTTTAGTAGAGATGGGGTTTCTCCATGTTGGTTAGGCTGGTCTCAAACCCCCAACCTCAGGTGATCCACCTGCCATGGCCTCCCAAAGTGCTTGGATTATAGGCATGAGCCACCTTGCCTAGCCTAATGGCTTCCATTTTCATCCATACCTCTGCAAAAGACATAATCTCTTTCCTTTTTATGGCTGCATAGTATTCCAAGGTGTGTATGTGCCACATTTTTTTTATCCAGTCTATCATTGATGGACATTTGGTTTTTTTTCCATGTCTTTGCTATTGTAAGTAGAACTGCAATAAACATATGTCTGCATGTGTGTTTACAGTAGAATGAATTATATTTTTTGGATATATACCCGATAATGAGATTGCTGGGTCAAATGGTATTTCTGGTTATAGATCCTTGAGGAATTGTCATACGGTCTTCTATAATGATTGAACTAATTTACATTCCCAATAACACTGTAAAAACGTTCCTATTTCTTCACAGCCTCACCAGCATCTATTGTTTCTTGACTTTTTAATATTTGCCATTCTCATTAGCATGAGATGGTATCTCATTGTGGTTTTGATTGGCATTTATCTAATGATCATTGATGTTGAACCCAGTTGATACTTTTTTGAGAGGTCCGAATGTCATTTCCTGAGGAAGAAACTCAGATAAAACAAATGTAAGTTTCAAGCTTTATGACCAGATGTCAAACATAGAAAAAATTTCTATGTTTATTCATAAAAACGATCTGTGGCACCATTGGGTTGACGTGATGGTTAATATTGGGCATCAACTAGATTGCACTGAAGGATACAAAGTATTGGTCCTGGGTATGTCTGTAAGCTTGTGGCCAAAGGAGATTAACATTTGAGTTAGTGGACTGGGAGAGACAGACTCACCTTCAATCTGGGTGGATACCATCTAATCAGCTGCAAGCATAAAAGCAGGCATGGAAAGAGGAGACTTGCTGAGTCTTCTGGCCTCCCTCTTTCTCCAGTGTTGGATGCTTCCTGCCCTTGAGCATCAGATTCCAAGTTCTTCAGCTTTTGGACTCTTAGACTTATATCATTGATTTTCCAGGGGTTCTCAGGCCTTTGGTCACAGACTGAAGGCTGTACTATTGGTTTCCTTAATTTTGAGGTTTTGGGACTTGGACTGGCTTCCTGGCTCCTCGGCTTTCAGACGGCCTATTGTGGGACTTCACCTTGTGATCATGTGAGTCAAACCCCTTCATATATATTCATCTATTAGTCCATATGTTTAGAGAACCCTGACTAATGCAGATTTTGGTGCCAGGAGTATTAGTTTGTTCTCATGAAGCTAATAAAGACATACCCAAGACTGGGTAATTTATAAAGGAAAGAGATTTAATTGACTTATCGTTCCACATGGCTAGGGAGGCCTCAAAATCAGGGAAGAAGGCAAAGGAGGAGAAAAGGCACATCTTACGTGGTGGCAGGCAAGGAAATCCCCCTTTACAAAACCATCAGGTCTTGTGAGACCTATTCACTATCATGGGAACAGCACAGGAAAGACCCAGTGCCATGATTCATTTACGTCCTGCCAGGTCCCTCCTACCATACATGAAAATTATGGAAGCTACAACTCAAGATGAGATTTGGGTGGAGACACAGTCAAACAATATCATTCTGCCCCCAGAACTCCCCCAAATCTCATGTCCTCACATATCAAAAGCAATCATGCCTTCCCAACAGTCCAACAAAAGTCTTAACTTATTTCTGCATTAACTCAAAAGTCCACAGTCCAAAGTCTAATCTGAGAAAAGGCAAGTCCCTTCTGCCCCTGAGCCTATAAAATCAAAAGCAAGTTACTCACTTTCTAGTTTCAATGAGGATACAGGCATTGGGTAAAAACACTTGTTCCAAATGGGATAAATTGGCCAAAACAAAGGACCTACAGGCCCCATGCAAGTCCAAAATCCAGTGGGGCAGTCAAATCTTAAAGCTCCAGAATGATCTAATTTGACTTCATGTCTCATATCCAGATCATGTTGATGAAGGAAGTGGGTTTCCATGGTCTTGGGTAGCTCTGCCCCTGTAGCTTGCAGGGTACAGCTCCTCCAACCTTGGCTGCTTTCAAAGGCTAACATTGAATATCTGTGGCTTTTCCGGGTACATGATGCAAGCTGTCAGTGAATCTACCATTCTGGGGTCTGGAGGATGGTGGCCTTCTTCTTACAGCTCCGCTAGGCAGTGCCACAGTGAGGACTCTGTGTGGGGGCTTCCCACCCTACATTTTCCTTCTGCACTGCCCTAGCAGAGGTTCTTTATGAGTGTTCCACCCCTGCAGCACAACTCCGCCTGGACATCCAGGCATTTCCACACATCATCGGAAATCTAGGTGGAGGGTCCCAAACCTCAATTCTTTACTTCTGTGCACCCACAGGCCCAACATCATGTGTAAATCACCAAAGCTTGGGGCTCAGACCCTCTGAAGCAAGAGCCTGAGATGTACATTGGCCCCTTGTAGCCAATTTAGATGTACCTTGACTGGGATGCAGGGCACCAAGTCCTGAGGCTGCACAAACAGCAAGGCACCACTCGGCTGGGCCCATAAAACCATTTTTTTTCCCTCCTAGGCCTTGAGGCCTATGATGGGAGGGTCTGCTGTGAGGTTTTCTGGCATGCCCTGGAGACATTTACCCTATTGTCTTGGCAATTAACATTTTACTCCTCATTACTTATACAAATTTCTGCAGCTGACTTGAATTTCTCCTTAGAAAACCTGTGATTTTCTTTTTTTTCCCCATATCTTCAGGCTGAAACTTTTTCAAATTTATGCTTTGTTTCCCCCTTGAATGCTTTGCTACCTAGAAATTTATTCCACCAGATAACCTAAGTCATCACTCTCAAAAAGTTACGCAGACCTCTAGGCAAAATGCCACTAGTTTCTTAGCATAGCGAGAGTAACCTTTGCTCCAGTTCCCAACAAGTTCCTCATCTTCAACTGAGACCGCCTCAGGCTGGACTTTATTGTCCATGTCACTATCAGCATTTTGGTCAAAGTCATTTAAGTAATCTCTATCCTGAGATTTTGCTGAAGTTGCTTATCAGCTTGAGTTTTTGGGCTGAGATGATGGGTTTTCTAAATATACAATCATGTCATCTGCAAACAGAGATAATTTGACTTCCTCTCTTCCTATTGAATGCCCTTTATTTTTTTTCTCTTCACTGGTTGCCCTGGCCAGAACTTGCAATATACTATGTTCAATAGGAGTGGTGAGAGAGAGCATCCTTGTCCTGTGCTTGTTTTCAAAGGAAATGCTTTTAGCTTTTGCCCATTCAGTGTGATATGATATTGGCTATAGGTTTGTCATAAAGTTCTTATTATTTTGAGATACGTCCCATCAATACCTAGTTTATTGAGAGTTTTTAGCGTGAAGGGCTGTTGAATTTTGTCAAAGGTCTTTTCTGTGTCTATTGAGATAATCATGTGGTTTTTGTCATTGGTTCTGTTTATGTGATGGATTATGTTTACTGATTTGTGTATGTTAAACCAGCCTTGCATCCCAGGGATGAAGCCAGCTTGATCGTGGAGGATAAGCTTTTTGATGTACTGCTGGATTCGGTTGGCCAGTATTTTATTGAGGATTTTCACATCCATCTTCATCAGGGATATTGGCCTGAAATTTTCTTTTATTGTTGTGTCTCTGCCAGGCTTTGGTATCAGGATGATGCTGACCCCATAAAATAAATTAGGGTGGAGTCCCACTTTTTCTATTGTTTGGAAGAGTTGAAGAAGGAAAGATACCAGCTCCTGTTTGTACCTCTGGTAGAATTCAGCTGTGATGCCATCGGGTCCCGGGCTTTTTTTTGGTTGGTAGGCTATTAATTACTGCCTTAATTTCAGAACTTGTTATTGGCCTATCCAGGGATTCAACTTCTCCTGGTTTAGTCTTGGGAAGGTGTACGTGTCCAAGATTTTATCCATTTCTTCTAGATTTTCTAGTTTATTTGCGTAAAGGTGTTTATAGTATTCTCTGATGGTAGTTTGCATTTCTGTGGGATCAGTGGTGATATCCCCTTTATCATTTTTATTGTGCCCATTTTATTCTTCTCTCTTTTCTTCTTTATTACTCTGGTTATCAGTGTATTTTGTTAATCTTTTCAAAAACCCAGCTCCTGAATTCATTATTTGAGGAATTTTTTTGTGTCTCTCTCCTTCAGTTCTGCTCTGATCTTAGTTATTTCTTGTCTTCTGCTAGTTTTTTGAATTTGTTTGCTCTTGCTTCTCTAGTTCTTTTAATTGTGATGTTAGGGTGTCAATTTTAGATCTTTCCCACTTTCTCATGCAGGCGTTTAGTGCTATAAATATCCCTACAGATGGTGGAGAGGATGTGAAGAAGTAGGAACACTTTTACACTGTTGGTGGGAGTGTAAATTAGTTCAACCATTGTGGAAGACAGTGTGGCTATTCCTCAAGGATCTAGAACCAAAAATACCATTTGATCCAGCAATCCCCTTACTGGGTATATACCCAAAGAATTATAAATCATTCTACTATAAAAACACATGCACACGTGTGTTTATTGTAGCACTGTTTACAATAGCAAAGATTTGGAACCAACCCAAATGCCCATCAATGATAGAATGGATAAAGAAAATGTGGTACATATACTCCATGGAATACTATGCAGCCATAAAAAAAAGTGAGTTCATGTCCTTTGCAGAGATATGGATGAAGCTGGAAACTATCATCCTCAGCAAACTAACACAGGAACAGAAAAACAAGCACCACATCTTCTCCCTTATAAGTGAGAATTCAACAATGAGAACACGTGGGCATAGGGAGGGGAACATCACACACCAGGGCTTTTCAGGAGTGGTGAGCAAGGGGAGGGAGAGCATTAGGAGAAATACCTAATGCATGCAGGGCTTAAAACCTAGATGATGGGTTAACCACCAAGGCACATGTATACCTATGGATACATGTGGATTTATTTTGGATAAATAAATTTTATCTGCACATTCTGGATATGTATCCCAGAACTAAAAGTATAATTTGTTTTTTAAAAAAGAAATCTCTAGGAAGTTCCAAACTTTCCCACATTTTCCTGTCTTTTTCTGAGCCCTCCAAACTGTTCCAACCTCTGCCTGTTATCCAGTTCCAAAGTTGCCTCCACATTTTCAGGTATCTTTACAGCAGTGTACCACTAACCAGTACCAATTTACTGTATTAGTCTGTTCTCACACTGCTAAGAAACACATATCGGAGGCTGGATAATTTATAAAGGAAAGAGGTTTAATGGACTCACAGTTCCACATGGCTGGGGAGGGCTCACAGTCGTGGCGGAAGGCAAAGGAGGAGCAAATGCATGTCTTACATGGTGGCAAGCAAGACAGCCTGTGCAGGGGAACTCCCCTTTATATAACCATCAGATCTTGTGAGACTAATTCACTGTCATGAGAGCAGCACAGGAAAGACACACCCTGATGATACAATTACCTCCCACCATCTCCGTCCCATGATACATGGAAATTATGGGAGTTACAATTCAATGAGATTTGGGTGGGGACACAACCAAACCATATCAATTGGTTTCACTACATTAAATAATATGGTGACAAATAAGCTTCAATTTTCTCCTCCCAACATCTAAAAGACTCTTTTATATAGGAAAACTTTGTGTTGTAAGGTGGGGTCTACAATTTCAACAGTTATATTAAGAGTATTAGGAAGAAAATCTAGATCTGCTCATGGACCCTGTGTAGTCTTTCAATTTTGCTGATATTGTGAAAGATCATAGAGAGAAGGAAAAATTAAGTGGTAGTGAAATTTTTAAAGCACCTAATGAAACTTCAGTGAAGTTCCAGAGTATCATCTGGACTTTTCAGTTATATGAGCCAAAAAGTTTTATCATTTTTAGGTCAATAAAAGTTAGATATTCTGTCTTTTCTACCAGAGAGTAGTGAAGAATACAATTCAGGATTATCATTAACAAAGGTTAACTCTAATAAGGTGTCTGGAAGTAGCAATTACATGGAGCCAAGAATAAAAAATTAACATTTTGCCTCTGGTCCTTCTAATTTTTTTACATTTTTTAGAGATGTGCAATATATTAAATGTAAAAGAAAATTAAAACAATAACCTTTATATTGTATTTGAACTTAAGACTAAATTTTATATTTTGATATTATCTTTTGGATATTTAAGAAAAAATGTACACTCTTATTCCTCACTGGAAAACGCTTCCTCTAATTGAATCTGCTTGGTTTTTTGTTTTGTTTTGTTTTGTTTTTTTCCATTGCTTATTGTTATTGAATTGTTTCAGGCTTTCTTATTATTTAATAAACATTTGTGATTTTCCATTTACTTTTGTAGCCAATTATGTTCAAATTTAATAATGTTTAATTGATATTAATGCTATCTTTTTTTAATTGTATTTTATATTATAAAGTGCGATTCATTTCTCATTGGCGCAGTTCATCTGCAAATATTTTTTCAAAAGTTGTTCATCCATTCTCTTGAAACATACCATATTTAAATATCTTATGTTTTCATCAAATAGGAAACTTGAATAAGTACAGCTATTTTAGCCAATTTTTATTAGATGTTATTTATTGTTGAAGAAGTCAGATAATGGATAATCTTCTCAATGTTTATTGGAACTTAATCTATTTCCGATTCTGTATATGTAAATTATATTTTATCTTTAAATTTATAATTAAAATTTATAGAAAAATGCTTCCTATTGTTTACTATATCCTGGTAAAAAACTATTCAAATTAGAGTCATTACAAATCACATGAGCATCATTTACATTAAATATTTTGTTTAAATATCCTTAATGTATTTCATTCAGACTGTAGTAACCCTTTAAATGTAAATACTCATATTTAAAGTTCAAACAGTATTTCTGGTCATTGTTTTGAGCATAGTTAATATCTCAATTAATATTGCCAGGCTAGATATTCAATCTGTCTTTTATATCTCAAATCTTTTATCACATCTATTGTGACTCCTGTTCTTCTACTCTATATTTTAAAACATCAAATTACCTTTGTTCTATACATCACCGATTGGATTTTCTACAAAACAGAATTCTCCTTTATTTTCTTTATTATGTATTTAGTGTTTCTGTTTCCTAAGTTGCTTTTCTATCTTTCTTTTTCATATTTATCTCTCATTTTATTTTATCCTGTTATTTTTAATTTACCTTCTCCCTTTTTTATTCTATTCTGTTATAGTTTTATAAAAACATTTATTCCCATTAAAAATAAGAAATTGTTCTTACTTAACTTTATTTAACTTTAGATGGGCATGTCTTCCACCAGTATCAGTAGAGTCTAGTGTTTGAAAAATATTAGGAATTGCAATTCCCAGTTTCTTTATCATCAAAACTCTTTCCACAGCTTTATGCTTGTTCTTTAGTTGTGGTAATTTTATCGCCAATATGAAATAATTTATTGTTAGTTGCCACCTCCACTTTTCTTCTAAACCTCAGATTAATTTTATACAAGCATTATCTAGCTGTTCCATTCTCTAACCTGTTACATTCAAAGAAGTCCTGATGGCAAAGAAGGTGCACATTGCTGTGGCTACATAAAAACGCAGCACCCATCCTGCAAAAAAACATCTGTAAGGTTTTTCCCATAGGGCTATAGAAAAGGAAGATGGAAAAATGGTTTTCTTAATCCACTTCTATGCCATACCACAAAGAACAAGAAGCTATCAATCACTTCTCTCAATGAAATTCCACTGTCCTTGGGTTAGGTACATTTCTTTTTTGATCGATGCAAAGATCTAAACCAAAGATTGTGTTATCTGTTTTTTCATTTTCCTCTGACTTCATAGATTCTGCTGAAAGTTAGAGAGGCTGTGTCAGATGCTATTTTTAAAGCAAACTTTTAATTTTAACATTATTGAAAATGCTTGTTCTTTGAGAAAATATTTGTAAGAAATATATGTTGTAAATCTACTTTTAAACTATGAGATTATGATAGACACACTTTTCAAATGTCACAATTCTTTCTGGGGATGTAAAAATAAAGTGAGTTGTGGTCTTCCTATTTTGTGTAATTTGTATGTCTATTTTAAAGAAAAGCATACTGAAATCATCTTTGCAAAAATTATGACAGTGAGAGAAATCTGATATAGAAATCTGATGTAGAAAAATTATGACATTCAAAAAATCTGACCTAGTCGACTCTGTCTTGCTTCTAACTTCCAAGCTGATCTGGTTCATTTCTGGCCATAGGCAAAGTGAACTATGGGAAGAATTTAGTTTATAGTTTAAAACAAAAGTGATATGTGATAATTATGGTTTAGGAGTCATGTATCCAGAAGTGGCAAGATTCGTAACTTTTCCAATTGCTTCTATAGATAATATCACTATTATGAAACCTAAGATGGGTGTTTGAGGTATATTGCAGACTCTGCACTTCTGATGGACTAGCTGGCACCATCTGGATTGGTAACCCATACTAAGAAACTGGCTCATAAAATCTTGTGACTCCCCCATGCAGGACTGAATCACGACTTTGGCCTCCTATCATCTCATCCTCAATGCCAACAATCAGCATTCCCCATTCCCTAAAACCTGCCCACCAAACTATCCTTAAAAAACTCTAGCCTCTGAGTTTTCAGGGAGGCTGATTTGAGTAATAACTCTTGTCCTTCTGCTAGGCAAGCCCTGTGATTATTGAACTCTTTCTCTACTGAAATACTGCTGTCTCTGTGAATTGGTTTTATCTGTGCAGTAGGCAAGAAGAACCCATAAGGCAATTATAACTGTTTATAATAGGAATATAAATTTAGCTTTGCAAATGACATCTATGAAAGTTGGAGCAAGCAATGCTATATACCTGATGTTTACTTTTATAATGGTAATTGACAGAGAAGGGATTCTGCACTTACAGAAGAGAAAGATATGCACTTAAAGAATTTGAAAATAATTTGGATTTATTTAGTAGCAACTCCAAATGCGTAATTTGTTGTACACTTCAGTCTTGACTTTCAGGATTATGATATCTGATATGGAGGATGATGCTCATCATTGCTGCTGCTATGGAGCAATATATAAAACTTTTTGAGTACTTAAAGTGAAGAGAGTTTAAATCAAAGTATCTCTTGTAATGATCTAAGGAACACAGCCAAGTGGAATGGGAATGCCATGTGAATTTGAAGTGACTAATAACTGCAATAGTGCGTATATACAAGAGGATAAAATCAACCTTCATTTTGTAAATATTGCAGGAATATAAGGCTGTTTAACAGTGGAGTATTATTCTATAGTATTATTGGAGAAGTTTCATTTTCAATTAATTCCAACCATTTTATAATCCTAAATCATTTCACTTAGGTCCACTTCAGAACATATTTATGTGATTTTTTAAAATTGGAAAATAAAACTTGTATATATTTATGGTGTACATGTTGTTTTGAAATATGAATGGCTAAATTGGATTAATTAACATATGCAAGACCTTACATACTTAATATTTTTGTGGTGAGAACGCTTAAAATTTACTCTGTTAGCAATTTTCAAGAAACACATTTGTGCTTTTAATACCAGCAGGCTGAAGCTATTATTTGCACAAGCTGATTTATTTAAAGCTGTTTACATAATAGAACCAGAAAAGTCTGTGCAGTTTACATCTTCCATCTTCCATCTATGAATATCACAAATTATCCATTTTTATCCATTGTAAGAATATTGACATTTCTCTCACAGTCTGACTTTTCTACTTTTAATGTAGGAAGGAGCCAAGCTTCTGAATCAAGCTAATACCTTAGCCTGAGCTTCTAATTCATTAATAGAGACCAAAAATATTTGACCACTGATCTAAGGAGGACTAAAATGACTCTGTTTGCTTTTGGTTGAGAGAAGCAGAGAATATATCAATTTGATAAAATACCTGTAAGGTACATTTTCTGATACCTTGATGTAACACTTGCTTCTGAGTTGAGAATGCTGGGTGGTTTTGTTGATTTTATGTGAAACCACCTTTTAAGGATAAGTAAGTATAGGGAGAAGCAGCCTGTGGAATATAAATATACAGAAATTTGTGAAGGTGAAATTTGTAAAAGTGATAAAGAAGTGTCTATTTAGAACTTTGTACCCTTTGACTGTTATCTTTCCTTTCTCTATTTTATCCCAACCAGCCTCTGGTAACCTCCATTCTACTCTCTACTTCTATCAGTTCCACATGTTTAGATTCTATGTATAAGTGAAGAATATAGCATTTCACTTTCTATGCCTGGTTTATTGACATAGCATAATGTCCTCTTGACATAAAGTTTTCTTTGTTAAGGCTGAATAGCATTCTATTATTTATTTTGTATCTGTTGAAAAGGGGATTGCAGTTTTGCTTTTTTTTTATTCAGTTAGTTTGTTGTTCCTGCATAGAAATGCTCCTAATTTTTTATATTTATATTGTATCCTGCAATTTTTTGAATTTGTTTCCAGCTCTAAGAGTTTTTGGTAGAGCTTTTAGGTTATTCTCTATATGACAACTTGTAATCTGCAAGCAGGAATAATTTGACTTCCTCTTTTCCAATTTGGATATTTTTTCTTTCTTCCTCTTGCTTGATTTTTTTTCTGGCTAGGAGGCCAGTATCTCTGATAAAAATAGATGCAAAAATTCTCAACAAAATAATAGCAAACCAAATCCAACAAGTTGTCAAAAAGATACGACACTATGATCAAATGAGATTTCCCAGAAATGCAAGGATGTTTCAACATAAATCACTAACCATGATACATCCCACCAATAAAATGAAGGAAAAATAATGTAATTATCTCAATAAATTCAGAAAAAGTATTTGATAAAATTCAATATGTCTTTATGACAAAAATTCTCAATAAGTCAGGTATAGAAAGTAAGTACCTCTGCCTAATAAAGTCCGTAAATGACAAATTGACAGCTAACATCATAGTGAAGGGAGAAAACTGAAACAAGACAAGGCAAGGATGCCCACTTTCACTACTCTTGTACTGTAAGTTCCAGCTAAGAGACTGGATTTTAATATTCTAATCACAATGAAATAACTGATTTGTGAGGTAACTGATATGTAAATGAGCCCGATGTGATCATTCCACAATGTGTATTCATATCAAAGCATCATATTTTAACCCGTAAATAGAGACAATTATTATTTGTCAATTAAAAATACTTTTTAATGAAGAAGGAACTCTTAAAGGGAAAGGAACAATTGGAGACTGGTTATGAGAAGTTAAGATGAATACAATAAAGAGAAAAATATGTATTTTGGATTATTACTTGGAGGTCATCAATAATCATGGAGTAGAACCTTTACTGAAATCAAGTTAAGAAATCAGGAAAATATTAAAGAGATTCAGAGACAGCTATTGTTATGTTCTGAAATGAGAAATATAAGAACGTTTAAAGGCATTAAATGATAAAATTATAGATGAGTACATGCATACGGTTATAAGAGCCATCATTTTGAGCATAGTTTTGGGGATAAGAGTGATAAAGACAAATTTATTCAATAAAACTTTCTAAAGCATGGTAAGGAAGACTATTCAGTACCATTACAGTGGGTATGTGGACCACGGCAAAGGGATTTTGCATTGGGAGAGTGATATTGGGCTCAGCTCCAAATATAGCGTGAGCAAGTGTGAGTTTATAGCCAAGGATCAGTGCAGGGCTCTGTGGATGGAAAATTATAAAGAAAAATAATCACGGGTAAGAGAGATTCTGGCTAAAACAACCTGACATGATTATTGATGAAACAAGTGAGGGTGAACAGACTTCACCTGGGAATGAGAAAGGATGAGGAACCCAATCAAAAATAGAGGATGGTAGGAAATCAAGGTTGGGAAAGGGTTCTTGCTAAACTGACTTAACAGGGTTGTATGATGAAACTGAATTTAATTAAGAAGTATATAGTTGGGCTTGGGAAAAGGTTCAGGAGCCTGACTAAAGTTTGGTCAGCCAAAAATCTTTATATTTCCCCACTTCTTAATCGAGAACAAAAGAGACATTCTTCATTCCTGTAAGTAACAGAAGTCCAGTTTTCTTGTTTGACTGCCTTTTGTTCCTTAAGGACTTGCTGAATCATATGTTAGGACTTGGTAGTAGAGGATATTTGATGGACGGTGCTAGCAGTCAGGTGTTTAATGAGGGGAATTTTTATGAAATGCAAAAACAAACAAACAAACCAATAAAAACAAAAAAACAAAGATTAATCATTAGAAATACAGTTTCTGAGTCCACAGGGCTGCCAGTTGAGATTTCTAGCAGTGGAGTTCAATGCATCCATAGAAGGTAAAATGAGAATGGCAGTAGCCCAGTGGCCACTTTTAAATTTTCTTGTGGGTAGTTTAAATGTCTCTGTGTCTCTCGTAATGGCATTGAATCTTGCAGCGAATTTTCTCAGTAGCCCTTGCAACATCCAGCATCAATATTATCTATACATTATCTGTTTTTGTAATTTATCTGAACCTTATATGATGTAATCCAGCATCAGCATGCTAGTCTTGGGGAAAAAGGCGGTTTTAATTTTTAATAATTCCAAACTAAAAGGGTAGGATAAAAACTGGAAATGTTAATTTGGAGAGTTGTAGCCAGATGTTTGAAGAAATTAGAATAATTTAGGGTCTGTTCTAGTTTTAAGATCATAACAAAACCTTAAATACAATGAGCAGGACTAGCATTTAATGCCCACAAAAGTGTGCCATAGCTTTTCATGGAAACATAATTTTTCTTTTTACAGGTTACCCACATTTCTTTCAAAGATAAAGTAAATCTGTTTGCCAAATGAGAGCAGTCTTATTAAACTTGGCCTGGTAATTTATATAAGTGCAGCATGAATAGTGGCTGATCACATACCCTTTTTAAGTTTGCCTTGATGGAACTTTTCATAAGGAATCTCAGATTAGACTTTTAAAATCCTCCTGTGGCTAAGAAGCCAACACAAGGACTTGCCATCAGATGTTGCAATATTTACAGATTTGGGGAAATTCCTCTTTTCTTGATATCCTCAAAATATCCTGAAGTTCCTAGGCATTTCAAGAAGTGACCTTTTTTACTTACCTCTAAAACAACATTTAAAGCCAGGTACAAATCCAGTTTTCCAAGGGAAGCTTTATAAGCAATGACATCTTAAAGTCAACCTTAGTGCCTTAAAGCTGTCTGATCATATCTGATTTTATGTATTATTCTTACTAATCTATGAAGTAATTTTAGCCCCAGGATATAGGTTTTTTAAAAATTATTTTTAATAGCAACCAGTTAACAATTATTGCATCGTGACAGATGAGTTTGTCAGGAAAAGAGCCAAAGAGAATCCTGGTGAAAACCACTGCCACCTTGGGGTGACTGTGAGTGTACCCAGCCAGTGCCATAATCCCTGGGGAACAATCTAAGAGACTTGACACTCTAAGGAGAAAATAGACTTCTCCAAAGTAAAGCAGCCATTCATTAATCAAGTAATCAAGCAAATAACAACAACAAGCCCAGAAAATGGGGGAAGGAGGGAGAAGGTCACTACAGCATACTATATAAAATATCCAGTTTCAAATAGAAACATGAAATATGCAGAGAAATAGGAAATTATTGCCTATATATTGGAAAAAAGGAAGTGACAGAAACTGCTTATGAATGTGCCAGAAGTTGAATTTAACAGACTTCAAAACAGACATTATACATACATTCAGAGCACTAAAGGATACCATGATTAAATAATTGAAGATATGAAGATAATGTCATATCAAATAGATAATTCCAACAGGACATATAAATTATAAAAAAGAAATAAATAGGTATTCTACTATGATATAGATATGAAAAGTACAATATTTAAAATTATTATTATTGAAAACAGGCCAATCCATCAGAGCCCCAAGATATATGAAGCAAAAACTGACAGAAATGAAGTGACAAATGGACAATATAATTATTAAAGTCTTCTAATGATGAAAACTTTAATACCTCACTTTCAATAACAGGACAGTTAAGCAGAAGAACAGTAAAGAAATACTATAAATAACTTGAACAATATTATAAACCAGCTAGACCTAACAGATATTTATTATACACTCCACCCCAAAAAGTGGAATACATATTCTTCTGAAATGCATGTGGGACATTCTCTAGGACAGAATATAAGCTTGGTAGTAAAACAAACCTCAACACATTTTAAATAATAGAAATAAAGTATTTTTCCTCGTCACAATGGAATGAATTTAGAAATCAATAACAAAAATGGAAGCTTAAATACACATAAATTAAACAACACATTCTTACATAATCAATAGTAAAAATAACCAATCAAAAGGAAAATTAAGAAAGATTGAGATAAATGAAAACAAAAACACAACCTACCAAACTTAAAGGATACAGCTGAAACAGTGCTTAGAGAAAAATTTATACACATAAATATCTATATTAACAAAGGTAAAATATTGCTGATCAATAACCTAACATTTGCCTTTAAAACATAGGGTAAGGAAAAGTAAATGTAACCTAAAAAAGCAGGAGAAATAAAATAATAGATATTAGGGTGGAAATTAAAAAGATAGAGGATAGAAAAATAATAGGGAGAATCAATGGAACTCAAAGGTTGTTCTTTAAAAAGATTTTAAAAATTGGCAAACCTTTAGTTAGATTGTATAGAAAAAGATATAAATTCCAGCAGACATGTACAGAAGAGTATATACCAATTCTTCACACAGCTTTTCCAACAATAAAAGACAGGAATACTGCTAAACTTACCCTATGAGCCTTAGTATTACTTTGTCACCAAAACCAGGCAAGTCGTCATAAAGAAGGAAAACTACGTATCAATATCTTTTACAAATATGAATATAAGAATCCTCAAAATGCTAGAAATGTATAAAAATAATATGTATAAAAGAATTATATATTATGACTAAGAGGGAAATACTACAGAAATGCAAGGTTAGTTTAACATCCAAAAACATTGTTAGTACACTATATCAATACAACAAAAAACAAAAACAATATGATCCTCTCAACTGATGCAGAAAAAGCCTTTTACAAAATTTAAGCACAGTTTATAATAAAAGCCCTTACCAAATAGAAATAGAAAGGGACTTCCTCAACTTGATAAAGGAAATCTACTAAAAACTCACACCTAATAAATTTAATAGTGAGAATATTGTATAAGTTCCCTCTAAGTCAGAAAAAGGCAACAAAATATGTTCTTGCTACATTGCTTCAGCAGTGTACTGGAGATGCTAGCCAGAAAAAATAGGCAAGAGAAGAAGTAAAAAACATCTAGTTTGGAAAGGAAAAGTAAACTTATTTGTAATTTTAGATGACATGACATTATATATAGAAAAATGAGGTTTTACTAAAAACTTTTATAACTAGTAAACAAACTCATCAAAATTTCAGGGTACAAAATCAATATTTAAAAACCAATTATAGGCCGGGCGTGGTGGCTTACTCCTGTAATCCCAGCACTTTGGGAGGCCAAAGCAGGCAGATTAAGGTCAAGAGATTGAGACCATCCTAGCCAGCATGGTAAAACCCCATCTCTACTAAAAATACGTAAATTAACTGGGTGTGGTGGCACATGCTTGTAGTCCCAGCTACTCAGGAGACTGAGGCAGGAGAATCGCTTGAACCTGGGAGGCGGAGGTTGCAGTGAGCTGAGATCATGCGACTGCACTCCAGCCTGGAAATGGGGCGAGACTCCATCTCAAAGAACAACAACAACAACAATATTGTATTTCTTTATCCTTGCAATGAACAATTCCAAAATAAAATTAACGGTTATATTTATAATAGCATCAAAAATAAAATACTTAGGAATAAATACTTTTTTAAAAAAGTACAATACTTATTCTCTAAAAACTATGAAACATTGTTGAAAAAGTAAAGATCTCAATAAAGTATTTTCCCCTTATCTGTGGTTTTGGTTTCCATGGTTTCTGTTACTCATGGTCAACTGCGTTCTGAAAATCGGTGAGTACAATACTTGAGAGAGAAAGAGTAACAGATCACATTCACTTTTATTACAGTATATAGTTATCAGTGTTCTATTTTACCATTAATTATTGTTAATTTTTTTGCCATGTCTAATTAATAAATTAAACTTTATAATAGCTAGGCATAAGTAGAAAAAATAGTACATACAGGGGTTTGGTATCATCTCTTGTTTTAGGCATCTGCTGGGAAAAGGGAGGGCTACTAAAAATGAAAAAAAAAAGTGTATTTTATTCATGGATTGGAACACATTGTATTATAAAGGTAGAAATACTCCCTGTTTTCATCAATAGATTCAACGCAAAGCTATCACAATTCCGTATAGTTTGTTTTTTGCATGCTTGGACAAGCTGGTTTTAAATTAAACTGGAATTACAAGGGACACAGAATAGTCTAATATATCTGAAAAAGGAATAAGGTTGGAGCATTCAAATTTCCTGATTTCAAAACTCACTCCAATGCAACAGTAATCAAGAGAGGGTGGTATTATCACAAGGGTAGATATAGAGATCAATGAAATAGACTTAAGAATACAGAAGTAAATCTCTGTGCCTTTGGTCAACTGATCATTGACAAGGGTACCAAGAGCATTCAAAGGAGAAAGGATGACATTTCAACAATAGTGCTTGGATAACTAGATAGCTACATTCAAAAGAATGCAATTAGCCCATTACCTGGAACCACATATATAAAAAATTCATTGAAAATGGAAATGTAAGAGCTAAAACTACAAAATTCTTAGAAGACGACATGGGGTAAATATGCACGATCTTGGATATGTCAATGGAGTCTTATATATGAGATGCCAAAAGCACATAAAACAATGACAACAATAAAAATAAATAGATAAATTGGACTTTATCAAACTTGAAAACATCTATTTTTCAAATGACACCATCCAGTGAAAAGACTACACACAAAATGGGAGAAAGTATTTGTGACTCATACATCTGTTAATGTACTTGTATCTATAATATATTTTTTTAAATTCCTACAACTCAGTTATAAAAAGACAAATGTTTTTTCCAAGACAGCATTATTGGTGTCAGGCATTTCCACTTCATTTCATATCTGTGGTATGTGGAACAGATTGTCTTCAAAATCATGATGATGGAGAATAAAGAAGTAGAGAGTGGCACATGACTTTTGTTGTTGTTGTTGCTGTTGCTGTTTTGAGATGGAGTTTCACTCTTGTTGCCCAGGCTGGAGTGCATTGGCAGGATCTCAGCTCATGGCTCACCGCAACCTCCGCCTCCCAGGTTCAAGCAATTCTTCTATCTCAGACTCCCAAGCAGCTGGGATTACAGGCATATGCCACCACGCCCAGCTAATTTTGTATTTTCAGTAAAGACGGGGTTTTTTCATGCCGGTCACCTGGTGTCGAACTCCCAACCTCAGCTGATCCACCACCTGGCCTCCCAAAGTGCTGGGATTACAGAGGTGAGCCACTGCACCTGGCCTCACATGAGTTTTTAAGGGTCATGCCTATACACAGCTTCATCACTTCCTCTAATGTCCCATTCAGCAGGAATGACTCGCATGGCCTCAATAAACTTAAAAGGTAGCCTGGAGAATGTTGAAGAGTGTATGTGTGTTCGTGTGTATATATCTATATATTTTACTTTTATTTATTTATTTATTTTTATTGTGCCCGTCTCCCCAACCCCCAACACCAGGGCTGGGAAGGAGCTAATGCAATAACGTTTAAAAATCAACAGTTTAGTCTAATGTTTCCTGGATTAATCATCAATATGTAAAATAATTTGAAATAATGGAGAAATTAATACAAAATACAAAAATCCATGGTCATCAGGATATGAAATGATACAAGACTCCTAGTAGGGATCCAAACAAGATTCCTGATTGGCAAAGAAAAGCCTGTAATATTCTAAGGTGGTTTAAGAATTGTTTCTACATCCCAACAGGGAAAATGTTTTAAAATCTTGAGTCCCCGATTTGAGAAGTTACTAGACAACAGAGGAGTTACTAGACAAAGATACATTATTTTTACTTAAAAATTAAAGTTATAATCAATTGAAGTATCTAATTTTTCTATTCCAGGTTTCCCATTTTACTTTATCAGAAAGGGAAAGCAATGTTTACATACATGATTAGAATTCAGTGTTCTTTTTTCAGCAATTGGAAGCTGTGCCATATTTCATTAAGAAAGGTATAGCTATCTTATCAACTTAAAATTAAATAAATTCAGAATCCTCTATGCCATTCTGCTTTTTTAAAGCATCAATTGGATGCAGTGATATCACAAATTCTGTGATACACACAAAAAGACATTCAACCCATCCTGCCTGCTCTAGTGATACAATTTTCCAAACATATGAGATACTTTCAATGAGCTACCATATTGCTGTTGCTAACAATCAACCAACAGAAAATTGAGCTATGACAATAGTAAATATTCTATACTTGAAATATCCTGTACACTGTGGTAGGAAAATATATGTAGGTACGTCATATTTATATTCATGTAAAAGAAGTGAGCGTGATAATTCATTTATTTCTTACAAGATGATAAGGAATGTACTATTTTAGATGAGAAAATTGAGGCATGTAGAAGTTAACCATATTATTCAGCTTCATATTTTTAGCAAGTAATATACTTTAAACTCAATCAGTGTAACTACAGAAATCTCCTTTAGAAAACTGTAAAAGTTTATTGTAGCTGATAGAACTATAGCATCATTGTTAAGAGCTATTATTTGAAGGACAATATATAGCATAAAATTATTACGGATTACAAATGGATGTAAGCACAAATGTGAAAACAGGTAAAGAAATCCACTTACATTCATCTTTAAGTTAATAAATGTGTAGTGCATCTCTAACTGATTATTTCCTATGTGACTAAAATGCAAAATGTCCAAACTAAGATAATTATGAATAATTTCACCTCTGATCATGGCTTTCATGTTCTTTTCTGTCTGTGAATAGCATTGTCATCTAACCATATAACTGGCCAACACAAAATCTTTAGTGTCATCTCATCTATACTTCCCGAGAAACAGCCATCAGTCAAAGAGTCCTGCCACTAAAGTTTCTCATACGCGGCCCTTCTTTCTAAATCCATTGCCAATTTCAGATAATCTTTTTTTTCAATCTGGGAAATTACAAATCTCTTTTACCCATTGTTCTTATGCTTCTATAATTCATCCTTCAACCTGCTTCCAAAATCTGCTTAAAATTCAATTATGTTTAGGCTATTCTGTTATCAGTAGACAGAACACATTAAACATAAAATATGCATACAGCATAATTCTGTTAATAATTCTAAACTATACAAATACTGAATCATTAAGTCAGACTAACACAAATACAATATCTTAGTATTAACTTTTACTAATGATTTTACCAACACAAGAATTCCAAGGATTTCTCAGAAATGTCTTCCAGTATAGGAAGGAAAGAGATTAAAGTCTAGCTACTGAATCTTTTCCTTCTCAGCTTCCAACCTACCTTTCTAGCCTCATCACACTCCTCACAAATATATACACTCCAGCCTATACTTTATAAATTCCTGCAACATGATATGTTCTTTTTTATGAGTTACTACCTGAATTTCTCTCAATTTGAAATAGTCTTTCCATTTACTTAATGTATTCCTAAGTTGAATACCAAATTCAAAGTTCATCTTATTTTCTAAAGATGTCCCAATGCTCTTTCAAAATGAAGTATTCTCACTCATTTTACCCTCATTTTCATAATTTGCGAGTGATATTGTCCTGTCCCACCCTCTAGATCTTAATTTCTTCATATGCATGCAACATTTTATATCATTTTCTGTTTTCTAACTTTTATTTCAGGTTCCGGGGGTACATGTGCGGGACTGTTGTATAGGTAAACTCATGTCACAAAGGTTTGTGGGACTGATTATTTCATCACCCAGGTACTAAGCCTAATACCCGATAGTAATTTTTTCCAATACTTTAAGCCAACCCACAGATATGACCCATAATAGAGCCTGTTTTTATAAATGAATGCACCCATTAGAAATTTTCAATAGCATCAATAGTTTCCATACGTTCTTACAGAGTCTGATAATTGTTTTTCCTTATTTGAGAGTAATTAGTTCACAAGGAAGTTTGGTTCTTCAGATGGTTAGACACACTTCGTTCTAAATTAAAAACTGGATAAATAAGCTAGCATTAGAAATTATGCCATCCTTGAGTTCGAGGTTAGTGTGCAATTGCTCTTGATGTTCATTTCTTTGTCCTTGACTTATGGTGCTTTCTTTGAATTTTCTTAGAAAGTCACGAAATATTATTTGGACAAATTCATGTATTTCCTATTTCCATGACGGGTGGGCTTTTAAAAAATGCCTCAGCTGAAATGAGTATGTATTAGTGCTAACAATATATAATACAATTTTCTCCATTCCGGGCCAGGTGCCAGCACCTGCAGTTTTATAAAGTTCTATAAAAGGTGCCTCACAGCTGAAGGCTTAACTACCATTTTTCTCTAGAGTGTCATTATTAAAATTAATTGATATTGGCAGTGATGGCCTTTCAGTTCTTTCTGTAGGAAAAAATAAATTATTCTGTCACAAATGTCCAAAGTATTTCTCTGTGTCTTATATCATAGAAAAAATGATATAATAATACATTTCTTTATAACTACCAGAGAAATCTTAACTGAAATGAAAACTAGTCATGAATCTTAACACGTAAAGGTAATATTCTTTCAAACAAAAGGTATATATGATAGATGGAAATAGGTTCCTACTACTTTGCACTGTTAATATCTCTCTCTTCATCTACTCTATAATAATATCCAAGGAGGGGTTGATATTAAAATGATCGTCTCATTCACCAAACAGCTTAACACATTGTAAATATTGTTTCCCTAATGATTACTATTGTTATTATTTTATCTATTTTTATGTCAGATATATTTTATCAAAATTACACGTTGCTCAAAAAAATCTATGAGTGCTAAGTCTGTAGATTTGTCATTTGACTTAATTTATATAAGTATAACTTGTTCACATCTACTGAGTTTTTCAAAGTATAATATCAACAAAATAATTCAGAGAACACACATCATAAGTGTTGAATTTAGAATGAATTTAGCTAAAGACAGAAAAAAGATACTAATTATGAAATTTAATTTAGAATTGATGAGCTTTTTTGTTCTTGTAAGAATTGTTTTGAATAGTTTTAACTCTTTTTATATCTAATAATTTTCAAAGAAATTATAAGAAAAAATCCACCAGGTGTGGTGGCACACGCCTGTAACCACAGCACTTTGGGATGCTGAGGTGGGCAGATCACAAGGTCTGAGATCAAGACCATTCTGGGCAACATGGTAAAACCCCATCTCCACTAAAAATAGAAAAATTAGCTGGTTGTGGAAGCATGCACCTATATCTCAGCTACTTGGGAGGCTGAGGCAGGAGAATCGCTTGAAACTGGGAGGCAGAGTTTGCAGTGAGCTGAGATAGGGCCACCGCACTCCGGACTGGTGACACAGTGAGACTTCGTCTCAAAAAAAAAAAAAAAAAAAAATCATTTAAGATTAACAGAAGATTTCTTAGATTGCAACAAAAGATTGTGGCAGGTAAAGTAACAGAAGTGCTATCTTAAGAGAAAAAAAAAATGTTTTATATTAATTTACAATTCAGATGGTCTTTGGAGAATTAACTATAGTATAATTTTTCTATTAATGTGAAACCCTTAGAAAAAAGGTAAACCAGTAAGAATTCACTTATTAAATAAAACTACCTTTGCTGCTATTTTATGTTGATGGTAAATATTTTACAGCAATTCTTTTAATATACACATTCAACAATCATTAGACTGGGAAAATTTGATTTGTCTACATTGTTATTCCATCCTATTCATTCATTCTTTCTTCTGCTAATGTCTTTATCACAGCAATGGAAGTCAACCACAAACAAATATAAACATCAAGTTCAATAACTATAATCCAAATTCTCTAGAACATACAGTCTCCAAATAATCTTTTGTTCTGCCAAAGTTTGAGCTGTACTCTTCACACAAAAATAAAATTTACCTTTGTTTTTTAGGTAGCCATTGCTTTTAAGCAGGAATCAGAGGCAATTAAATTTTGGATGTGGTACTAAAAAAGAAAAAAAACATGCCTGGTTCCACAAAAGTATGTAAACGCAAAGAAGGGAAAGCTAGGTGAATTCACCATATGAGAAAAGAAAACATGCTCAGTCAAGACTAAACAATTAGAACTCAGATGCCCCGTAGCAACAGAAAATTACAAGGCAAAGTGAGAAATCAAGCAACAAGTAGGAGTGAGAGTCGGGAGAGTGATTTTAAGTTTCCTTATGCAGAGGGTACACTTACTGATCATAGGTGGAAAAAATGATACTAAATGAATTGTGGATAAATATAAGCACTTGTATCTTAGAGGTGCCCTGCTGAATATTTTGTTGATTTTTGTCAGTATTTTTTTTCTATTTTCCTAAGTTATAGAAAAAGAGTTTTATATATTTAGAGTCCTTGCCTGAGAAGAATGCATAGTATTACTGAGAAGACAACTTTTTAGTACAGAAACATAGAAATATGCAAGAGAGAACGTGATCAATTTCTAAATTGTGTAGCTCTTACTGTAAATACGGTTTGAGTTTAGAGAAGAACAACTTCTATACAAGAATTTAAGAGAGGCTGTGAAAGCTCCTGCAGTTTGAATGTTGGAGAGGGGGGAAAAAAAACCCACTAACGGTAGGTGAAATGAAAAATTGGAGGCTGGGCACAGTGGCTCACGCCTATAATCCCAAACTTTGGGAGGCCGAGTCAGGCGGATCACCTGAGGTCAGGAGTTTGAGACCAGTCTGGCCAACACGGTGAAACCCAGTCTCTACTAAAAATACAAAATCTGCCGGGTGTGGTGGTAGGTGCTAGTAATGCCAGCTACTTGGGAGGCTGAAGCAGGAGAATCTCTTGAATCCGGGAGGCAAAGTTTGCAGTGAGCTGAGATTGCACCATTGCACTCCAGCCAGGGCGACAAGAGCGAAACTCCATCTCAACATGAAAGAAAGAAAGAAAGAAAGAAAGAAAGAAAGAAAGAAAGAAAGAAAGAAAGAAAGAAGGAAGGAAGGAAGGAAGGAAGGAAGGAAGGAAGGGAAAATTGGAGATGTGTTTTTGTTTTCCGTGTTGAGTGTCTTACCACATCCCTTTGTATTAGTTTCATATTGCTGCTACAACAAATTGTGACATAATCAGCAGTTTAGAACAACATAAATTATATAACTGTTCACCTGGAAGTTTGAGTGAGCCCAGCTTTTTCCTCTGCTTTATGTCTTTCAATGCCAAAATCAAGGCTTGTTGGGGGTCTTTTCTTGAAGCTCTGAGAGAGAATTCCCTCCTTGCTCTTTCAGGTCTTTGGGTAAAACCTGTTACTTTGGTTATAGGCTGAAATCCCTTTTGCTTATTGACTGTTGTCCAGGAGCTTTTTTCAGCTTCTAAATTTCTCTGGCATTCCTTGCCTTGTGGACCCACTCATCTTCAAAACCATCAATGACTTCTTCTCACACCTTATGTCTCTTACCTCCCATCTAGCCCTAGCCTAAGTACCCTCTACTTTTAATGAAGATGAATGCAGGTAATTCTATTCAACCAAACTAAATAACTCAGGATAATCTCTATTTTAATGTGCATAACCTTGATTGCATCTACAAATCCCCCTTTGCCATGCAGCCTAACCTATTTATAAGCTACAAAGACATGAGCATGGGCATCTTTGGAGGACTTTCATTAGCGTTTGAGAATGCTTTGATGAAAATATCAGTAACTTCACCTATTTGCTTGCGGACAGTTCTTATCTGCCAAAATGTATCAACCTAGTATGTAATGTTGCCAAAAAGTGCCAGAGAATGAACACCCTAGAGAAGCAGCTTTCAAAAATGACTGAAGGACTTTGTGTGCAAAAAAATAAATAAATAAATAAAATAACCTCCATATATCTCAGGCTGGACACTCCTAACTACACGTGTTTTACATCATTTCCCAGAGTTCGCCAGCAAGAACAAGATTCACTTGTCAACCAGACGTAACTTGTTTAAAAGTGCACCCTTTTTTTGCTGTCTTCCGTTTTCTGTCGTGTCCCTATTCTCTACCACTGTTTCTTGAGAAATATTGTTTCCTGTTTTATTGTTCAAAACATTATTTAGCATATGAAACAGTAACTGACAATGGAAGCATGTTGTAATAATTTATAAAAATCTCTTCACACCATTTCTATAGTTAATACTGTTAACAACTCTGAGTTGGGAATTTTCCATAGCCTATTTTTAAAGAGGAATACATTAAAATTATAATCTTTGGGTAACTGAGGAAAGTCATAGATCATAAATGATATGTGAGAATCCTAACTCAGAAATACATCAAACCCTGTGGTTTTTCTTCTCTACTGTATACATTGAGGGAGGCATAGTAAGTATTCCCAATTTTACCATATTTCTTGCATAAAAATTTGGTCACAGAGGGCTTATCTAATTTGGCCAAGATTACAAGGCTAGAAAGGAACATAATCAAGACTAGCGTTTGTGCATTATTACTCCTGATCATGTTGTTTTCAATATATAGCAAGAAGATGTTTACACAAGTTGAGGGCAGTTTGTTGAAGGTCTTGAATATTGTCCAAGATGATTTGGAAATAATTCTCTTAGTAATTAATCTTCCTATTCCATGGGAGATTTTTGGAATGTGCAATAATGAAAGTGTGATTTTATATCGAAACTTATTTTTATTGATTTTTGCCAAAATAATATTTTAAGAAAATTAATCTGCCAAAGGTATGCAAGATGAGGAAATTTCTTACCTGCCAAGATGATTTGGAGGAGTATGAGACTGAGGGCAGAAAAACTAAAGCTAAAGGGGAGGTTACTTTAATAATGCAGGCAACAAGTGATAAGGAATTGAAATAGAGTAGTGGCAAGGAGACTAGAAATGGATAAATATCAAGGTCAGTTATGAAAGCATCGATAGAAAGAAGAGATTGATTGCATGAAAGACATATTGTGTTATCATGACAGTACATGTCAATCTTTCCTTTTTAAAATATGGAAAACTACTGTTTGTCTATAGCTATATTTGTCTGTCTGTGTGTGTGTATGTACATTTTTAATATATGATACAATGTGAAAATAAAGTCTTACTCAAAGCTTTTGAGTAATGTAAATCATCCACTACCCCATTACTCAATGATCCTCCATCCATACATGTAATATTCAGGCCTAGGGATTTATTTGCCAAAAGGAATAGAATTAGATGAAAGTGTTTTTCAAAAGTATATGTTTGGCTATTAACACTATTAAAACACTTATGAGGGCTAGTTAAATATCAGGACTATCAGGAGAGGATCTCACATCATATGATATTACCTAATTTTCTAGTCAAGTCAGAAGACACACACAGTGCCAGATTCTTGAGTCTGAATAAAAGAAGCAAAGTTAATATCTTTCATTTTGTGTATAATGTATAACTAGGCATTTTTGAATATAGTAGATAATTTTACATGTAGTTACAGAATATTTTAGCATAAATCACTACAGTTTACGTAAACATTACCCTAATATTCACATAATCAAAGAAAGGAAAGAATCTGCTGGATTAACCTGAACGATATTACCATTTCTCTTCTGGATGCTTATAATGGGATTCCACAGGATATCCAAACTTCCATTTTACTTGTATCTCTTTGTCTTTTTCATAGTCCATTCTCAATTAACAGCAGTTGAATAGAACTTAAAAGTAAAAGAATCTTAAATAACATCACATAATGTCTTCACTGAAAACACTTTACAGGTCTCCCTTTATAATAAAAATGAAATCTAAATTCTTCATCACGGTGAAGAAATTCCCTGCACACTGTGATGTGTGCCCACATATCTGACTTCGTCTACCACTCTCCCTTTTATACAGTTTTAGCTTCATCGGATTTTTTTGTTGTTGTTACTTTGATACATTTTATATTACTTTTAATTAGTAAATTACAGTTGTATTACATTTATGGAGTACAGTGTAATGTAAACATTCTTCTCAAGAAACTTCAGAGGACTGCTGCTTCTCATAATTCAGATCCAAAATTCAATATTATGTCCTCAGCAAGACTATCCCTGACCACTCAACGTAGAATAGACCTTGTCATAGTCCTTACATCTATGAAAGTTAATTTTATTTTGCTGATTGTTATTTTTAGCTTCTCCCTACTAGCATTTGAACTCGACCACATACAGTGATCATGATACTGCCAAACACTTAGTAAACACGCACTAAACAACTATCAAATTAGGTGACTGCATAATAGCAGGTACTAAACAATAAATGATTATATAGTTTTTAACTTAAATCTTACAATAGATTTTAGGTAGATGTTTCAATATCTGAATAACTTAAGTATAAATTGTTTCTAATTTGCATGTGATCTTTGATAGAAGCTGATATTCTGAAAACTACGGAATAGTTTCCTTAATATCAAACACTGTATTTTAACTATAATTGTTATACTATAAACCTTGTCTAATATTACGTGACTTTCTAATAATTCATATTTAAGTTGACACTAATAAATATACATATAGATATGAGAAAATACAAGTTTTAATTAAAATATGCTAATATCTATAATATATATTTCTTAAATGATTCTAAATTATGACAACAGAAAAATGAAATAGAAAAGGAAGAGGGAAGAGTGAGAAGGGAGAAAAGAGAAAGAGGCAGAAGGAGAGGAAAAAGAAGAGGAAGAGAGAAGCAAAGGCAGAAGAAAAGGAAGAGGAAGAGAAAGGGAGAGAGAACAGGATCAACAGATATAAAACAAAACTATTACTAACCTAGCATTCTCGCTTTTAAATAAAACAACCATTGATTTGCAGACATCATTTATCAGTATATTTTAATCCATTGCAGAACAAATTTATTCTGTTAAGCACTGTTAAGATGAGTTCAAACTATTTAAAAGATAAATGAGAAATAAACAAAGTGGCTCTTGTTTTATTAGAACTGAGTGACTGAAATTAATTGTGATAACAGTCACTTAGGTTACAGTGGCACATGAGAAGTACGGTGAAAATGTCAGTTCAGTTGTCTACCTAGTTAGCAGCATGACTTGTCAGGTTGTCTAGATCGGGTTTTGGACATAACACATGATACAGGTAATTTGCCTGTAGGATCCACTCATGTCATTTACATTGTCACTTAACAACATTCATCTGCAAATCTACAGACACTGGAAGACACACACCACACATAGCCTTGTGAATTTCTTATACATTGATGGAGATGCTCTGATATGTATATTAATCTTATATGTGAAATTACATTTAGGATGCCAAAGAAAAGTTAGGCTAATTAGCAGTGGCACACACTACATGATGAATTTAACAATACCTTATCTGGTGGGTTAATATTCTTGATTTTTTAAATACGTAGCTTACTAGCTGAGTTACAGTACAGTCATCCAAAATAAAAATGTATATTGTTTATTTTGACTTTGTTCTTCATTTACTCATCAAATTAAATAATATATTTTTGGGGAATAAATATTAAAAGAGTATACTGTTCCTATTTGTATTTAAGTGTCATTTTTCTGAAAATTGTTTCTTGGATTTACTGTTTCTGGTTTATGTTTCTATTCTTTTTTGTTTTAATATCATTTCAGAAAAAATGGTTTTTAAAAATATATAGTCTTTAAAAGCATTTATATATTTCAAGTTCTATTAATTTTTAAGAGATATCTTGCTTTTGAAACTTTTGATATGCATGTCAAGGAGGTGGACTCCAAATTCATTTATAAATTAATTCACTGAAACACTAATTGAGCAAATATATTTTAGGACACTTGCCTGTACAATGCACTGTGTAAGGCACCTAGTGATAATGGTGAAAGGATAGATTTAGATTATCAAGTTGCTTTTACTCTACTAGGTAGGTCCAAAAAACATGAGCACTCAATATGGCAAATCATAAAATGTGTGAGCATGATATACTGTAGATACAAAACAAACATTATTAGATTTTCTAGTTTGCATTTAAAATTTTTTTTTTTTTTTTTTTGGTCAGGGATGACTTCCTGGAAGTTCTGAAGTTAAACTGAGAAGTAAAGTAACAGAGGAAAGAGTATATGACAAGACCTGAAAGGCAAGAGATAGTAGAGTAGTATTAAATAAACTAAAATAAATGAAAATTCAGAATGACTACAGAATAAATTTTCAGTGTCGGACAGAAAAAGGTAAAAAGACAGCTAAATAGGATTTTGTCAGCTCTGTTAAGTTGTCTAGATTTTATCTCAAGTTCAATGGCACAGTCATTGAAAAGTTTATACAATAGGTTATATAAATGACATTTCATGTAAATTCTATTTTTAGAAGAATCAAGGTGAGTAGGGAAACTTGGAAGCACAGAGACCTCTAGAAGGTTGCTGCAGGTATCCAGTTGAGCGATAATGGGAGTGACGAGGTAGAGATGTTAGAAGTCAAAAACCATAATAATCTCTTCCCACAAAATAATAAACCAAAAATATTGTCTAGAATCTGAGAATATGGACAAGTTCCAAATGATATAAAATTCAGGCTATTTTATTCTTTTTCTAGACTCAAAGATACTAAAATATTTAAAATGAGACATATAAAAATATTAGCCATTTTAATGATCTGTTCTAAGATACGGCAGTATATATACCATGTTGAAAATACAAAGTTTTCTGACTGGTGTTTTTCAAACTATAGACCTTGAACTGCAACAGCATAACCTCAGAAACTTACGAAAATAGAAATTCTTGGGCCTCAGTTCAGTCCTACTGAGTCAGGACACTCTGAGGTTGTAGACTAGCAATCCGGTTCTAACAAACCCTTCAGGTGATTTTTGTGCATGAAAAGTTTGAAACCACTGCTACTGCAAAATTTGCATTGTGTTTGTTTATTTCATTTTAAAAATACTCATTCCTTACTTCATATACATTTTTAAACAGCCTATCAACATCTCCATTGCAAAGTGAAAGATGTTCAGAAAAATATTAACAGACACAAGGACATTACACAAATAATCTGAGGCACAATTACGAGCGTCCACAAGGACTTGATAAAAGAGTGCTACGCACATAATTGTCAGATTCACCAAGATTGAAATGAAGGAAAAAATGTTAAAGGCAGCCAGAAAGAAAGGTCAGGTTACTTACAAAGGGAAGCCCATCAGACTAACAGTGAATCTCTGAGAAGACACTCTACAAGCCAGAAGAGAGTGGGGACCAAAATTCAACATTCTTAAAGAAAACAATTTCCAACTCAGAATTTCATATCCAGCCAAACTAAGCTTCATAAGTGAAGGAGAAATAAAATCCTTTACAGAGAAGCAAATGCTGAAAAATTTTGTCACTACCAAGTCTGCCTTACAAGAGCTCCTGAAGGAAGCACTAAACATGGAAAGCAACAACCTCTACCAATCACTGCAAAAACATGTCAAAGTATAAAGACTATCAATTCTAGGAAGAAACTGCATCAATTAATGGGCAAAATAACCAGCTAACATCATAATGACAGGATCAAATTCATACATAACAATATTAACCTTAAATGTAAATGGGATAAATGCCCTAATTAAAAGACCCAGACTGGCCAATTGGATAAAGAGTCAAGACCCATCAGTGTGCTGTATTCAGGGGACCCATCTCATGCAGAGACACACATAGGCTCAAAATAAAGGGATGGAGGAAGATCTACTACACAAACGGAAAGCAAAAAAAAAAAAAAAAGCAGATGTTGCAATCTGAGTCTCTGATAAAACAGACTTTAAACCAACAAAGATCAAAAGAGACAAAGAAGGCCATTACATAATGGTAAAGGGATCAGTTCAACAAGAAGAGCTAACTATCCTAAATATTATATATGCACCCAATACAGGAACACCCAGATTCACAAAGCAAGTCCTTAGAGGCCTACAAAGAGACATAGACTCCCACACAATAATAATGGGAGACTTTAACACCCCACTGTCAATATTAGACAGATCAATGAGACAGAAGGTTAACAAGGATATCCAGGACTTGAACTTAGCTCTGCACCAAGTGGACCTAATAGGCATCTACAGAAATATCTGCCCCAAATCAACAGAATATACATTCTTCTTAGCACCACATCACAATTATCCCAAAATTAACCACATAGTTGGAAGTAAAACTCTCCTCAGCAAATGTAAAAGAACAGAAATCACAACAAACTGTCTCACAGAATACAGTGCAATCAAATTACAACTCAGGACTAAGAAACTCACTCAAAACCACACAACTACATGGAAACTGAAAAACATGCTCCTGAATGACTACTAGGTACATAACGAAATGAAGGCAAAACTAAAGATATTCTTTGAAACCAATGAGAACAAAGACAGAACATACCAGAATCTCTGGGACACATTTAAAGCAGTATGTAGAAGGAAATTTATAGCACTAAATGCCCACAAGAGAAAGTAGGAAATATCTAAAATCAACACTCTAACATCATAATTAAAAGAACTAGAGAAGTAAGAGCAAACAAATTCAAAAGCTAGCAGAAGGCAAGAAATAACTAAGATCAGAGCAGAACTGAAGGAGACAGAGAAAAAACCCTTCAAAAAATCAATGAATCCAGGAGCTGGTTTTTTGAAAAGATCAACAAAATTGACAGACAGCTAGCAAGACTAATAAAGAAGAAAAGAGAGAAGAATCAAATAGACACAATAAAAAATGATAAAGGGGATATCACCACCAATCCCACAGAAATACAAACTGCCATCATATAGTATAAACACCTGTATGCAAATAAACTAGAAAATCTAGAAGAAATGGATAAATTCCTGGACATATACAGCCTCCCAAGACTAAATCAGGAAGAAGTTGAATCCCTTAATAGACCAATAACAGGCTCTGAAATTGAGGCAATAATTAATAGCCTACTAACCAAAAAAAGTCCAGGACCAGATGGATTCACAGCCAAATTCTACCAGAGGTACAAAGAGGAGTTAGTACCATTCCTTCTGAAACTATTCCAATTAACAGAAAAAGAGGGAATCCTCCCTAACTCATTTTATGAGGCCAACATCATCCTGATACCAAAGCCTGGCAAAGACAAACACACACAAAAAAAGACTTTTAGACCAATAAACCTGATGAATATCAATGCAAAAATCCTCAATAAAATACTGGCACACCGAATCCAGCAGTACATCAAAAAGCTTCTCCACCATGATCAAGTTGGCTACATCCCTGGGATGCAAGGCTATTTCAACATACACAAATCAATAAACATAATCCATCATATAAACAGAACCAAAGACAAAAACCACATGATTATCTCAACAGATGCAGAAAAGGCCTTCAACAAAATTCAACAGCCCTTCATGATAAAAACTCTCAATAAACTAGGTATTGATGGAACATATCTCAAAATAATAAGAGCTATTTACGACAAACCCAAAGCCAATATTATTCTGAATGGGCAAAAGCAGGAAGCATTCCCTTTGAAAACTGAAACAAGACAGGATTGTCCTCCCTCACCACTCCTATTCAACATAGAGTGGAAGTTCTGGCCAGGGCAATCAGGCAAGAGAAAGAAATAAAGGATATTCAGTTAGGAAAAGAGAAAGTCAAATTGTCCGTGTTTGTAGATGACATGATTGTATATTTAGAAAACCCCATTGTCTCAGACCAAAATCTCCTTAACCTGATAAGCAACTTCAGCAGAGTCTCAGGATACAAAGTCAATGTGCAAAAATCACAAGCATTCTTATACAACAATAACAGACAAACAGAGAGCCAAATCATGAGTGAACTCCCATTCACAATTGCTTCAAAGAGAATAAAATACCTAGGAATCCAACTTACAAGGGATGGGAAGGACCTCTTCAAGGAGAACTATAAACCACTGTTCAACGAAATAAAAGAGGACACAAACAAATGGAAGAACATTCCATTCTCATGGATAGGAAAAATCAATGTGAAAATGACCATACTGCCCAAGGTAATTTATAGATTCAATGCCATCCCCATCAAGCTACCAATGACTTTCTTGACAGAATTGCAAAAAAAGTACTTTAAAGTTCATATGGAAACATAAAAGAGCCTGCATTGCCAAGATAATCCTAAGCTAAAAGAATAAAGCTGAAGGCATCACGGTACCTGACTTCAAACTATATTACAAGGCTAGAGTAACCAAAACAGCATGGTACTGGTACTAAAACAGAGATGTAGACCAATGGAACAGAACAGAGCCCTCAGGAATAACATCACGCATCTATGACCATTTGATCTTGGACAAAACTCACAAAAGCAAGAAATGGAGAAAGGATTCCCTATTTAATAAATGGTGCTGGGAAAACTGGCTAGCCATATGTAGAAAGCTGAAACTGGATCCCTTCCTTACACTTCATAAAAAATTTATTCAAGATGGATTAAAGACTTAAGTATTAGACCTAAAACCATAAAAACCCTAGAAGAAAACCTAGGCAATACCATTCAGGACATAGGAATGGGCAATGACTTCATGACTAAAACACCAAAAGCAATGGCAACAAAAACCAAATTAGACAAAGGGGATCTAATTAAACTAAAGAGCTTCTGCACAGCAAAAGAAACTATCAACGATCAGTAGTATAAACAGACAACCCACAGAATGGGAGAAAATATTTGCAAACTGCATCTGATAAAAGTCTGATATCCAGCATCTAAAAGGAAAGTAAACAAATTTACAAGATAAAAACAAACAACTCCATTAAAAAGTGGGCAAAGGACATGAACCGACACTTTTCAAAGGAAGAAATACATGTGGCCAACAATCACATGAAAAAAAGCTCAACATCACTGATTATTTTAAAAATGCATTTCAAAATCACAGTGAGATACCATTTCACACCAGTCTGAATGGCTGTTAGTAAAAAGTCAGAAAATAACAGATGCTGGCAAGGTTGTGGAGAGAAAAAACACTTACCACTGTCGGTGGCAGTGTAAATTAGTTCAATCATTGTGGAAGACAATGTGGCGATTCCTCAAAGACCTAAAGACAGAAATACCATGTGACCCAGCAATCTTATTACTGAATATATACCCAAAGGAATATAAATCATTTTATTTATAGACACATGCATGTGTGTGTTCCTTGCAGCACTATTCACAATAATAAACAAATAGAATCAACCTAAATGCCCATCAATGATAGAATGGATTAAGAAAATGTGATACATATACACCATGGCATGCTATGCAGCCATATCCTTTGGAGGGACATGAATGGAACTGGAGGTCATCATCCTTAGGAAACTAATGCAGAAACAGAAAATGAAACACCACATGTTCTCACTTATAAGTGGGAGCTAAATGATGAGAACACGTGGACACGAAACATAGAGGGGAGTACACGCTGGGACTTACATGAGGTGGAAGCTGGGAGGAGGGAGAGGATCAGGAAAAATAACTAATGGATACTAGGCTTAATACCTAGTAGGTGATGGATGATGAAACAATCTGTACAGCAAACCCGCATAACACAAGTTTACCTATGTAACAAACCTGCACGTATACCTCTGAACTTAAACATTTAAAAAAAATGTTTCCTCACTACCACCCTTCAAGGTGGTTGCCATCTGTCTAGTCTGGCTTCAAAATAAAGCACAGCCTGAAGCAAAAAGAAAAAGAAAAATCTGGTAATAAACAAAAGCTAATAATTTAACTATGGCAACTTTATTTTGTAAGTTCACATTGAGTAAGTCTTAAAGGACAATATCCTCAAACAATCTATTCAAATTTGTATCAGTTTCCTAGGGCTTCCATAACAAAGTAACACAAACTAGGTATTTTAAAACACCAGATATTTATTATCTCACAGTCATTGAGACAACAATTTCTGAAATCAAGGTGCTAGCTGAATTTTCTCTTTACAGAAGCTCTGAAAGAGAATTTGTATCATGCTTCTGGCAGTTGTAGGCCATCCTTGATATCCTGTAACTTAAATAATATGATATAAAGTTAACTATGGTTATGTACTCTAGATGATAAAAAGATAAGAGATGGATGAAAACAAAGACATTTTAATACATTTATACATCTTTATATATTCATAACAAATAAGAAAAAATATTTAGAGTAAGGATAATTAATATTTGTTCACCTGGCCATGTAGTCAAACTGGTGCTTAAAACTACTGTTTTCTACTCTCCATTTCATATTTCTTGTGTTTTCAGAATGCACCTCAGTTGCTCATGGTTTTTTGTCTGGATAGCTGATCCATACCTTCATTGCTGTAGGTTCTGGGCTATTAGTAGTCCTTCCCAGTAGGATTGCTGTAGTTTTCCATTGACTTTAATCACAGGACAGAGTAGTAATAAAATACATTCTAAGGAACCTCCTGTACTCCAAGCATACTCTACTTTTCCTCTATTATGCAGAAATAGCTCAAGTTCCCTTTGGTCATCAGGATCTATCACCCAAGCTAATATAGAGTCTTTTATTTGTTTTTTGATTGGAGGCATGAGTATCCCAAAGCAGCTGGGTGGCAGTCTTCAACTTCAGTTCAGTGAAATAATTATTGTGTCACCTGGTGGAAGTTTTCTTTTCTTTGAAACCAAAACCTACAGACCTTCAGAACATGAGATTACAGGGGCAGGAAGCAAGCATTTTGTTAGTTGATCACTAGGGATCAACTAGGGGTAATAAGAGGTATTACTCCCATTTCTACCTCTGGATAAATTGGTCTTTGAATACCAGAAATGGGTGAAACACCACCACACATATCAGATGCTGCTTTAGACCTCATACACCTTTTGGAGAACAATGACTCAGCTCTGCAAGGTATTACAACCTAGCTGACATTGTAACTGTGTCTCCAAAAGACCATTCTACTGTTCTGTCAAACTAGCTGCTTCAGGATGATAGGGAACATGGTGAAAACAATGAATTCCATGATCATGAGCCCCCTTTATATACTGTGAACTCTACAATCTGAAGCAATGCTGCATGGGATACCATGATGGTGCGTGAGACATTTCATAAGAAAGTGGATGGTAATTTTTCTAAAAGCATTGCATGCAGTAGGCAAATCCATGTCCATAGTAAATGTTTATTCCAATAAAAATTAAGTGTTGCCCTTCCATGATAAAAGTGATCCACTGCAGTCTATCTATCACCAAGTAGCTGTCTGATCACTCAGGGGAATGGTGCCATATCAGAAATTTTTTGTGGTTTTCTACTGATAGCAATAGAAAACAACAGCCTTTCTATTCAGGGCTGGCTGAGCTGTAGTGGCTGTACCCAGGACAACCTAAGTGTAGAAGTTCACATTGCTGCCCATGCTTAACTGCCAATCTTGCTGCCATCACTGTTCTGTTCATGAGCCCACTGGTCAATGACAGGAGATGCTAGGAAAAGGGGCTGATGGATACCACAGAACACCCCATACTATCCACTTAATTATTAAAATTCTATTCTGCTGAGGCCATCCACAAGGTATGCAGATATCTTCAAGTTTGCTACCCAATAGAGCAACCTATCCACGTAACTTTTTCTCAGATATCCTTGTCATCAATCTTCCAATCATATTTTTACTAAGTCCATATCCAAGCAGCTGAATCACTTGTTGATTTGAGTGCTACTATTCCTGCCTTAATTTATGGCTTAGTTGGTCAACAAATGCCCAATTTATGATGAATAATGGAATGAATGGTAAGTTGGTGGCCCATGGTTAAGTCTTCAGTCTCTAGTAAGGCCCAGCAGCAACCCCAAAACTGTTTACCAAAAGGAGAATAGTTGTTTGCAGAAGATGCTAGGAATTTACTCCAGTATCCTAGGGGCTTGTTCTATGATTAACCTATAGGGGCCTGCCAAGGCTTCAAACACTGTCTCTATTTGCCACCAACTCTTAGAGCACCATCAAATCTGCTAGATCATATGGTCCACATAGAAGGGCAGTTTTGACTGATAAATAATGTGTTGTAAAATTAACTATTATTAGTAAATATTATGCTAGATGATAAATACATAAGAAAGGGAAGATAAAATATATTCTAAACATCATATGTATGTGTGTGAATATATATATTCATATAAAATAAAGAAAAAATACTCATACCAACTAGAGTCCACATTTCTGCAAATGGACATGTCATCCTAGCTGGTATTTAAAATTACCCTAGCAGCCACTACCTACTGCAGAGCCTTCTTCTCCTTGTTCTGGGACCCACTCAAAAGCAGCACAACTTGGCATTGTGCCTCTTTTTTGATTATAGGAGGAACCAGGTGCAAGAGCTGCTCCTTCACCATCGATAGAGTATCTCAACATGTTCCACACCAGTAGACTCCTAGAATTATTTTTAAATTTATTTATTTATTTTTTAATATACTTTAAGTTCTAGGTTATATGTGCACAACGTGCAGGCTTGTTACATATGTATTCATGTGCCATGTTGGTGTGCTGCACTCATTAACTCGTCATTTACATTAGGTATATCTCCTTACGGTATCCCTTCCCCATTCCCCCACCCCACGACAGGCCCCGGTGTGTGATGCTCCCCTTCCTGTGTCCAAGTGATCTCATTGTTCAATTCCCACCTATGAGTGAGAACATGCAGTGTTTGGTTTTCTGCTCTTGCGAAAGTTTGCTGTGAATGATGGTTTCCAACTGCATCCATGTCCCTCCAAGGACATGAGCTCATCCTTTTTTATGGCTGCATAGTACTCCATGGTATATATGTGCCACATTTTCTTAATCCAGTCTGTCATTGATGGACACTTGGATTGGTTCCAAGTCTTTGCTATTGTGAATAGTGCTGCAATAAACATATGTGTGCATGTGTCTTTATAGCAGCATGATTTATAATTCTTTGGGTATATACCCAGAAATGGGATCACTGGGTCAAATGGTATTTCTAGTTCTAGATCCTTAAGGAATCGCCACACTGTCTTCCACAGTGGTTGAACTAGTTTACAGTCCCACCAACAGTGTAAAAGTGTTCTTATTTCTCCACATCCTCTTCAGCACCTGTTGTTTCCTGATTTTTTAATGATTGCCATTCTAACTGGTGTGAGATGGTATCTCATTGTGGTTTTGATTTGCATTTCTCTGATGGTGAGTGACGATGAGCATTTTTTCATGTGTCTGTTGGCTTCACAAACGTCTTCTTTTGAGAAGTGTCTGTTCATATCCTTCACCCACTTTTTGATAGGATTGTTTTTTGCTTGTAAATTTGTTTGAGTTCTTTGTAGGTTCTGGATATTAGCACTTTGTCAGATGAATAGATTGCAAAAATTTTCTCCCATTCTATAGGTTGCCTGTTCATTCTGATGGTAGTTTTTTTTTTTTTTTTTTTTTTCCTGTGCAGAAGCTCTTTAGTTTAATTAGATCCCATTTGTCAATTTTGGCTTTTGTTGCCATTGCTTTTGGTGTTTTAGACATGAAGTTCTTGCCCATGCCTATGTCCTGAATGGTATTGTCTAGGTGTTCTTCTAGAGTTTTTATGGTTTTGGGTTTAACATTTAAGTCTCGGCCGGGCGTGGTGGCTCAAGCCTGTAATCCCAGCACTTTGGGAGGCCGAGACGGGCGGATCACGAGGTCAGGAGATCGAGACCATCCTGGCTAACACGGTGAAACCCCTTCTCTACTAAAAAGTACAAAAAACTAGCCAGGCGAGGTGGCGGGCGCCTGTAGTCCCAGCTACTCCGGAGGCTGAGGCAGGAGAATGGCGTGAACCCGGGAGGCGGAGCTTGCAGTGAGCTGAGATCCGGCCACTGCACTCCAGCCTGGGCGACAGAGCCAGACTCCGTCTCAAAAAAAAAAAAAAAAAATTAAGTCTCTAATCCATATTGAATTAATTTTTGTATAAGGTGTAAGGAAGGGATTCAAGTTTTACTGAAGTGAAAAATGCCTAAATTTTTGTTAGATCGATTTTTCATTCTCTGACATACCATGTCTTACTAATATGTCTATAGTAATTTTTATTTCTTGCTTATTAGTTCTGATAAGAATACAATCATCAATATAAGAAACCAGTGTGATCTCTTGTGGAAGGGAAGATGATTGAGCCCTCTGTGGACTAAGCTGTGACATGATAATGGAGAATTTATATACCCATGAGATAGGACAGTGAAGGTGTGTTGCTGCCTTCACCAGCTGTATCAAACTACTTCTAATTATATTTGCTAACAGTCATCTAGAAAAAAAACATGTGCCAGCTCAACAGCTGCATATCAGGTACCAGGGGAAGTATTAATTTGCTCAAGCAATGAAACAGCATCCTGAATAGAAGCTGCATTTGGATTCACCACCCAGTTGAATTAACGATAATCTATACTCATTCTCCAAGATTTATTTGTTTCTGCCCATGCCAAATATGTAAGTTGAAGGATAGTGGTACTAATCTCTACAATCCCTCCAAAAACTTGGTTGTGCTTTTGATTAGCTATTTTCCTAGATAGAAGCAGATCTAGGTGGCTTCCACTTTCCTACCATAATAGTCTTCACTCCACAGGTCAAGGAACCAATATTGGAAATCTGCCAGTTGCTGCATATGTCTTTTTCAATTATGCATTTCAGAACCACAGGATGGATTCAGAAACTCACTTTACATAAAGTGAAAATGGTTTAAATGATAATTCTTGCTCTCATATGCTTGAATCTTTCTAGGGACATGGATAAATCAAGTAAAACTATATTAATGTTTATACTAAGACTCCATTGGCATTATGTTGTAGTATTTATCACTGGATAGTGGGTAAGCCTATGAACACACAAATAGTAATAGGCAACATTTCTGAAGCACTGGTGAAAAATATTAATTGTAATGTATGTTATTAATATATGGTAGTAGTCTTCTATTTAGGTTTATACAAACACTCACCTCTAAGGCTGTCAAAATATTCTCTAGTATTCTGCCATGAAGGTACATGCATTATTAGAGGAGCATTATAGTTTTCTCTAAGAGAATATAGTGTCTGTTCAAATCATACCAGTAATTTACTATTTGACAGACATATGGAAATCTGCCTGCATTAGTATGTTTCATACTGCTATAAATAATTATCTAAAATGGGGTAATTTATAAAGGAAAGAGGTTTAACTGACTCACAGTTCAGCATAGCTGGGGAGGCCTCAGGAAACTTACAATCATGGCAGAAGGAGAAGCAAACATGTCCCTCTTCACATTGCAGCAGCAAGGAGAAGTACCACACGAAAGAGGGGAAAATCCCTTATAAAACCATCAGATCTTGGGAGAACTCTTACTATCACGAGAACAGCAAGGAGGTAACTGCTCTGAAGATTCAATTGCCTCCCACTGGGTCCCTCCACAAAACATGGAGATTATGGGATTACAATTCAAGATGAGGTTTGGGTGGGAACACAGACAAACCATATGACTGCTAATAGAGAGCAAACTATAACAAAATTGATATTTGCAATATTGTGTGGAAATCTGAATTCAACCAAAGCTAATTTGTAAAACTGACAATATTAGATAAACATAATATGTTAATTAAATTTTAGTTTATACTTGTCACATGAGATACACTATGCTTTATGCTTTTTATCTATTATCTTATTTGTGTCATACAGAACCTGTTAGTTAAAACTATTTTTATTCCAATCATGCTTGAGGAAACTCTGATTCAGATAGTTATGATAATATGCCACAAATTATACATCAATTATTGACTTAAACACAGGATTTGAAACAAGGTACTATACTGAAACTATCTTTTCTCTTAATCTCTACAGTAAATTAGGAGGGATGTCATCCAATAGAGGAGTTAGGCATGTTTCTTGTGAAAGTTGTCAATAGCCAATATTTCACCCATTACCAAACAATATGCTTTGACTATAGCACTGACATAGAGCCCGTGGTATCCACATGACTTGCTCCCACGTTTAGTTCAAATTTTAGCTTAAATCCTCATTCACAATGAGGCAAACGTTATTACTTTATGTAACATCCTAGATTTTCTTTAGAAAGCAAGCTGGTTGTGGTTAAAGTTTTGTTTTATTCCTTTTTTTTTCTTTTTATTCTTTCCCCAACAAGTTTTCTTTGACTTTTTTTTCTGCTTCTCCCTTTTACCTTCCTCTTTCTCCTCTGTCCCTCTTCCTCCCTCTCTTCTTTCCTCTCCTTTCTTATCTCTTTCTGTCTTTCTGTCTGCTTTTCCTTTTTCTCCACTGTTATACTGCCAGTATCTATAGCATTCTCAATAACCTGATCCTTAATAATTATTTGTCAAATAAAAGACTAGATTTTTCATTAAACTGTCACTTTTATTTTAAAATTTTTTAATGGAAATGTAAAGTGTCAAAACATTTAGAGGTTATCAGGTAAGGCAGCAACTGGCAGGTATTTATTGTAGTTTTGATGCTGAAACATTGTGGGGATTATTGTTAAAGACTGAATTCTGTGTTCCAACAGATGCTAAACCAATGAGCATATTACATTCCATTACTACTAGGTGGAAAGGTTCTTCATTGGAGATTGGCGTTTATGTACTCCTCATTACTCTCTGGATATATTCAGTCCTGGGAAACATTCTTTATATTCTATGGTAATATTTGAATATGCTTTCAAAATATGCCCAATCACATTCTATTATTTCCTTTATATAAAAAATAAAACAAATAAGCATCAGATGTTAGTTAATATTCAAACTTTCATCAGTGAAGCTATTTGCTGTTATCTTCATATATTATCTTTAATAAAATAATCAGGATATTTTGACCATGAAATGAGATGTTCAGGTTATTCACAATTCTAAGACTGTCATTTAGACATATAATGAAAACAAAAACAAAATCACTTATCACTAAAAAGGTTTTGTCATTATCTGTGTCATAAATGTGTACTTTGAATTTCTCTTTTCAGAAACTCATAGGAGTCCAATAATATGTGACAATTAACATACTTCATTATGTCAAATCAAGGTATTTTACTCAATTTTCATTTCTTTCTAAAACAAATTGAAAAAACACAGTGATTATGAAGTGGTCATATTTGTTTTCATTATTTTTTCCAAATTGAATAAATAAAAATGGAAAGTTGTGCCAGCACATTTCTTCTGCGACTAAAGAAAATATTTATTAGTATTTAAGACACTCTTCTATTGTATGCATGAAGATTATATGCATAAATTTAAAAGACTCATTATTTTTAAGTTTAAATCATGATTCACAAAATAACTGTTAAGTGAAAGAAAATATTTTTCTATCACTGAATATAGAAAAAAGAAAAAAACAAAAACATAAGCACATTTACTCTTTATATGAACTACTGACACGCCAAGGGTTAATTTATATTCTCTAAATTGGAGTTTTTGACCAAGTGCAAATTAAATAATCTTGTAGCATACACATATAATAATAGTTGCTTTTCCATATTAGATGCATTAATATTACATTAAGCCTAACTGTCATTTGATAGAGAAGATTTGCCAACAGCTAGTCTGCTTTCTCTGTGAGAATAATATTTTCATTAATATTGTATCTGATTTGACTAATTCTTCAGAAGTAGTTTGATTCAGATGTGTTTTTGCTACAAGTGGGACAACTTTGAATCATGTTTCTGTTCTAGGGCATTCTCTTGCCATTAGCAACAAAATTAATCATTTTTGTATGGGTGAGCATTATTTCGTTTTTGTTCTGGAAAATACACTATTTGTTTCCTTGAGTATTCTCTTTGCATTATATTAAAAAGAATCTCATCTTTGATGCTTCATGATGCTATTTGAAGATTCATAAAAGACAACCTACTGGGTAATAAGATAGTGTAAGCTCAATAAATTTAATATTTCAGATATTAATCTTCATATTTCCAATACTCACTTTTTTGTTTATTTTAGTTACTTGTTCAAAACCATCACATTGACAGATTCACTTCTCTCAGCACTCAAGATAAAATGTTCTATAGTAAAGCTTCATTTACTCTTTAATTTAATAACACCATCTTGAATTATGTATCTATTTTATCATTATTTCATCCTTTCATTAATGGATGATAAAATGTTGGCCTAATTGTGTTATAACTCAGAAGTAGAAATAAAAACCAAACATTTAACAAACTTAAAGCTAGAAAAAATAGAAAAAAAACGTGATCTAATGTAAAGAACAATTTCTAACTAAATATTAGTAGAGGCAAACTATGATATTTATTCATCATGCACAAATACGTTTACATTCATGGTTAAAAAACTAATTGTGGAATTTCAGTAAAAGTCATAATTTAACATACTTTTTTCAATTTATGAAATGCTTATTAACAAAATTGCTTTATTGGTTTTGTCTACCAAATAACGTGAGAGCCATCATTAGACAAGAAAACTGCAGTGATTCTCAGACTAGATTTTTCAGTTATCATAGTCATGTTGCCCTAGTCATGGAGCTAGTAAAGCACATGAAATTAAATTAACTAAAGATATTTATTAAGCCAGTTTTGCACTAGGCATTACAACTGGATCTTGCAGTGCAAAGATAAATAAGTGTCTTCCAGGTAAACATGGAGAGCACTTAAATTTACCCCTATAACCTTTTAAAACCACATCAAATTGATTGAAAAGGGATAAAAAGAATATATACTTATAATAAAAAAAAAACATGGGATAGAAGATAACACTAATCATAGTTTGGATACTAGGAAATAGATTGGCAAGAAGAAATGAATTAGGGGGTTTCTGCGGGATTAAATAAAATCCAACAGTTCAGGAAATAAAGAAATAACCTGATTGATAACATAGCAGTAAAAGAAGGATTGGGAGGTAAAGATAAAGGATTGGGAGGTGGAGATAAATAATTGGGAATGTGGCATTTTAAGTGACACTAAAAAAGAAACTTGCGTAAAAACCTGTACGAAAAGTAATTAGATCATATCCTGCTTCTTGCTGCACAGATATCTTCCCCTAATCTCTCCAACAGAAGATCAGAGATTTAATCTCTAAATGAATTGAGACTTTGAAGTTGGAAACGCCAAAGATGACTGAAGGGAGGAGCACTGCATTAAATATTGAAACACCCACTCAGCTTTGTTCTGCCACTAAGCTAGAATGTTGGCAAGCAGGTTTATACCTCAGCTCTGGAAATTAGAAAACTCCTGTCTCAGAAAACTAACTATCCCATGTGGAAAAAACAATCAACCATAAAAACAATAAAGATTTTTCACAATAAAGCAGTTCTGATGGATCTACTATCATAAATCATCCATGGTCCAGGCATTCCAAATACTGAAACATGAAAACGTTAGTAACCTTTTTAATGCCTTATTCAATGTATAAAACATTCAATGAAGAGCAAATGTTTTAATTTTTTAAAATGAAAAAGAAAAATGATATCTGAGGGAAGTAAAAATCTCAGGTTGTAGAAGAAAACTATGTAGTGAGAAAAGCAGCATTTGGCATACTTGATCAAACAAACAAAGCTTAGGACAGAAACTCAAAAGATCAAACCATTAAACTATTTTTCATGTAACTTAATGCTAATTCAGATTAAAGCTTCAAGTGTATTTATCAAAGTACAAAAATGCCCAGGTGTCAATGACATAAATTCCAAAATGTTGAACATCCAATCAAATATTACCAGTCATGTAATAAAACAGGTAAATAAACCTAATAATGTGGGGAAAAAATCAACATAAAGATACCAAAATATGACCCAGATGATAAAATTAGTAAAGAAGAACATTAAAAAGGTTATATAACTGTAATGTGATTATATTAGTAAAACTTTATTATATTATTTCAATTTTTTATAGAAATAAAAATTAGCATAATAGAGAGATGGAAGTTATTAAAAAAAGACCCAAGTTAAGATATCAGAGAAAAAATATATACCTCTTATTAAAGGCACACTGGAGGAGAATGCTATCATAGTAGATATTTCAGAAGAATGAATAGTGAACTTGATATAGCAACCAAACTGTTCAAAACAAGACAAAAGAAGAAAAAAATGGAGACAAACAGATTATCAATAGTTGTGGGACAACATCAATCAGCCTAATTTTCATGTAACTGGAGTCCCTGAAGGAAAGGAGATGGACTGAAAAAAATATATGTTTAAAGAAATGATGGGTGAGAATTTTTCAATTTTAATTCAGACTATATCCAAGAAAATCAACAATTATCACTGAAACATCATGGTACTGGTACAAAAATAGATCAATCGAATAGAATAGCAAACCCAGAAATAAAGCCCCATAGCTACTACTAACTGATCTTCAACAAATTTGACAAAAATAATCGTTGGAGAAACGACACCCTGTTCTCTAAATGGTGCTGGAGAAATTGGCTAGCCATATGCAGAAGAATGAAACTAGACCCCTATCTCTCACCATGCACAAAAATTAACTCAAGATCAATTAAAGACCTAAATGTAAGACCTGAAATTATAAAAATCCTAGAAGAAAATCTAGAAAAAATGCTTCTGGATATTGGCCAAAGGAGAGAATTTATGATGAAGATCCCAAAAGCAAATGTAACAAAAACAAAAATAAACAAATGAGAATTAAACTAAAAAAACTCTGTACATCAAAAGATGTAACCAACAATAAATAAACAGACAACCTATAAGAATGAGAGAAAATATTTCAATATTGTGTCTCTGATAAAGAACTAATATCCAGGATGTACAAGGGACTCAAACAACAATAAAAAGAAAATCACATTGAAAACTGAGCAAAGGTCATAGACAGACATTTCTCAAAAGAAGAAATACAAGCCACCAATAAACACATAAACAAATGCTTAGCATTATTAATCATCAGAGAAATGTAAATAAAACCACATTGAAATATAATCTTACCCAAGTCAGAATGGCTATTATTAGATAGCCAAAAAACAACAGCGGTTGTTGTCGATGCTGAGAAAAGGCAACACTTACACACTCTTGGTGGGAGCGTAAATTAGTTCAACCTCGATGGAAAATAGTATAGACACATCTCAAATAACTAAAAATAGAAATACAATTAGACCTAGCAATCCCACTACTGGGTATCTACCCAAAAGAAAAGGAATTATTATGTAAAAAGTACCTGCAGTTATATGCTTATTGCAGGACTATTCACAGTATAACAGTCTTGTGTTACTAAATGAACCAACCTAAATGTCCACCAGTAGTTGAATAAAGAAAAGATGGTATATTTACACTATGGGATACTCTGCAGACATACTATGCAGATGTTATGGATGAAATTATGTCTTTTACAGCAACATGTATGAATTTGGATCTTAGGCCATTGTCCTAAGTGAAGTAACTCAGAAACAGAAAATCAAATATTGCATATTTTCACTTATAAGTAGGAGCTAAACAAGGGGTACACATGGACAGAAGAATGGAAACAATAGACACCGGGGACTCCAAAAGTGGGCAGAATCAGAGGGGGTCAGATTTGAAAATTACCTGTTGGGTATACTGTTTAATATTTGGGTCATGGGTATGCTAGAATTCCAATCCCCACCACTGCAGAATATACTCTTGACAAACATGTACATACACCCTCTGAATCTAAGATAAAATTTTTTTAAAGATACAAGCAAAGAAATAGAAAAATGATCCAACTTTATGTTATCTCCAAGAGTCTCACTTTAGTCTCAAGCTCACCAATAGGTTGAAAGTGAAACACTGCATAAAGATATTTGATACAAATAGTAACCAAAAGAGAGTTGGGATGACTATACTTAGACAAGTTAGACATTTAGACAGAAGCGTTTTTGTTTTTTGAGACGGAGTCTCACTCTGTGGCCCAGGCTGGAGTGCAGGGGCGCCATCTAGGCTCACTGCAAGCTCTGCCTCCTGGATTCACGCCATTCTCCTGCCTCAGCCTCCCGAGTAGCTGGGACTACAGGCACCCACCACCACAACCGGCTAATATTTTGTATTTTTAGTAGAGACGGGGTTTCACCGTGTTAGCCAGGATGGTCTTGATTTCCTGACCTCATGATCCGCACGCGTCAGCCTCCCAAAGTGCTGGGATTACAGGTGTGAGTCACCGCACCCAGCTGACAAAGTATTACAATTGACAGGCCGGGTGCAGTGGTACACACCTGCAATCCCAGCACTTTGGGAAGCCGAGGCGGGTGGATCATCTGAGGTCAGGAATTGGAGACCAGCCTGACCAACATGGAGAAACCCCGACTCTACTAAAAATAGAAAAAAATAGCTGGGTGTGGTGGAGCATGCCTATAATCCCAGCTACTCGGGAGGCTGAGGCAGGAGAATTGCTTGAACCTGCGAGGCAGAGGTTGCAGTGAGCTAAGATCGCGCTATTGCACTCCAGCCTGGGCAACAAGAACAAAATTACATGTCAAAAAAAAAAAAAAAAAGTATTACAAGTGACAAAAGAAGGCATTATATATTGAAAAATTGTAAATCTATCAAGAAGAATTGTAAATATATATATAGCATATATATACACAACAAAGACCCCAATATAAAACCAAAAAAAAAAAATGACAGTTAAAGGCAAACATAGAAAGTTGTAGAATAAGAATTGTTGACATAAATATACCAAGAAGACCTAGCAGACAAATACAGAAATTCCACTTCATATTTCTTGAAATGGACAGGAAATTGATGTGATTTTCAGATTCTGTGTGTTGGTTTTCAGAAAGTTATTTAGTGACTTTAGTATTCTATGGAATGTTTTTTTAAAAAGTTATAAAATTTGCATAATACTCAATTCAATGTTTCTAATATATTTATAGTTATGTAACTATAACCACAGTATAACTTCAAAGTATTTCCACATCAGGACTAGAGAGTCATTAATCTATTATCCGTCTCTATTGCTTTTCCTTATGTATATCCCTTTTATCTTATTTTTGTCTCTTTTTTTAACTGCATTGTTGTGACATGATTAAAATATTGTATAAATGGAATTATACATTGAAATGGAAACATGAAGAAAATATTTCCTTATAATTAAAGTAGTTAAAATCATTTTTTTTTTTTTTTTTGGAGATGAAGTCTCTCTCTATTGCTCAGGCTGGAGTCCAGTGGCTCAATCTTGGCTCACTGGAACCTCCGCCTTCTGGCGGAGGTTCTCCTACCTCAGCCTCCCAAACAGGTAGGACTACAGGTACGTACCACCACATCTGGCTAATTTTTGTATTTTTGGAACAGATGAAGTTTCACCATGTTTGCCAGGCTAGTCTCGAACTCCTGACCTCCTGCCAGTCTGGTCTTGAACTCCTGACCTGATCCACCTGCCTCACCCTCCCGAAGTGCTGGGATTACAGGTGTAAGCCACTGCCCCTGGCAAAATCGATCTTAAAAGCAGCCAGCGGGAGTAGGGGTACCTAAATAGATAATAAGGATGACAACAGACCTCTGCTCAGAAACAACACAAGCCAAAAGACAATGGAGCAACATCTTTAAATTCCTAAAGACAAAATAAAAATCCTGCCAGTCTACAGTTAGATATCTAGAAAAATGCCCTCAAATACAAAGATGAAATACTTTTATCAGGCTACAAAAGCTGAAAGATTAAGAATTATATTATATTAATATATTATAATTATAATAGCAGACCAGCATTACAAAAAATATTAAAGGAAGCCATAGAAGCAGGAAAAAGTTATACCAGATACAAATATATATCTACACATAAAAATGAAAAACCTTTGATATGTTTATTTTTGTGCCCATTAAACCTCAGTATGGTTGCATTATTTAAAAAGTAAAGGAGTGAGAGTATAAGTGTACCAGAAAATGTATATTAAATATGACTAGCACCAGAATTTGTTTTAAAAACTGGAAACAGTGCACTATCCATTATCAGTAAAATTGATAAATATATTGGAGTGTGTTCATAAAATTGAACTACTTTAATATAACACAGATGAATTTTAAAACATAATATAACACAAATGATGCTACCAACAAAATATACATACACTTTCATTTACATAAAGTTCAGAACTGTGAGAAATGTTATGGTTTTTGAAGTCAAAATAATAGTCACATTTGGAGTTTTTGTTGTTGTTGTTTGTTCGTTGATTCAGAAAGAATCTTGTGCAGTTGCGTGATCATAGTTCACAGCTCACTGTAAACTTAAACCTTAAACTTCTGAGCTCAAGATATTCTCCCACCTCAGCTTCCAAAGTAGCTAGGACTACAGATGTGTGCCACTAGGTCCAATAGAGTTTCTGGAGTGTTGGGTGTTCTTCGTACCCCAGGTGTACATTATAAAGCGTATTTGCTGTGTACTGATTATTGTGCCTTTACTACATGTTTATTATGACTAAATAGTTTAAAGGATTCTTTCTTAAGTATTTGAACAAGATTAAGCAGAAATAAATGTATAATATCCTGGGAAGGGTAACATGCTAAATCCTTATTTTCTAGGATATAATGTAAATAAATAATATGACAACTAATATTTTTTTAAAAAGCAATGCTAATTTTTAGAAATACATGTGCAAATATCTAAACTAATAGTTAAATAATTGCAAATCTTTTAATTCTCTGGAATGCAATAGGAAAGGGGTTTGGTGAAACAGGGAGCACATGTTTTTAAATAAAATCTATCTAATATATTTTGACTTTTAATATCAGCAATATGAGAGATTACATATTTTAAAAAATAAGTGCTTTGTTCTAAAAAAAACTCAAAATATATAGGGGAATAAATTTGCTTTATATTTCTTGAAAATAGTTTTCATTATATATTTATTCATTTTCTCCCCTCTATAAAGTATAAACTACATTAGAGCAGGAACTCTATATTGTTGTTTTGTTTTGTATCTAAAACTCAGAAAGATCTCTAGCATACAACGGCACTTTATAAATACTTGTGAAAATAATACATAAGTAAATGCATTAATGATAGATATCAGCATGTAAATTAAGCGAAAATTCATGCCATGGCAATCTAGGGAAAATGTAGGTTAAAATAATTGAAAAGCAAAGGTTAAGTTTAGAGGCTTAGGTAGAGAATAATCAATGTGGGGCATTGTGAATGTATCCAACCAAAGAATCAATGAACTCACAATTACATGTGTTTTTATCTTCTTGGGCAATCTTGACAACATTGGCCTCATTGACTACTCTTGGCTTTTGCTAATTTTTTCATCTTTCTATTATTTTATTATCTAAGGCTCAATAATTTCTCAGATTTAATTTGCACAGGCAGTTTTCAGTGACACAAAATAACTTCCCATCAAAATACCATTGGCACCATAAGATCACTACAGCAACAGACATTTCTTGATTTTTAAAAGTATTTCTATCCTTCCATTCACTTCACCAAGTTTACTTTTGCAGAACCAGTGTGTGAATCAGATACGGCTATTATGCTAACATTACAATTTTATTAAGCCCCTACTTCCTTCAGCAATTCAACTTTTTCATTACCATTGCATGTGGATTACACTTACATTTGGGATTACATAAAATAATTCTCAAATGAGTAACATAAGTGCAGATATTCACATTCATTAATAAATGCAAAAGTTTAATGATTAAAAGTTGTTCATTAATATTTCTTAGATGATATCCCCAAGGTCTACTAATTATACTTGAATTTATGGACAAAAATCTGCTGTGGGGCAACTAAGCATCAGAAGAACAGCTATTTCAAAATGTTTTTGATACTAAGCTCTGTGATCAGTCACATACCAAACTGTATGATTTGGCATAATACAATTTAAATATGAAGTTAGAATTTCATATTTCTATGAAAAGGTCAATAAAATATGACATAATGAAAATTATATGCTATTCACCCTGATATTTCCTAATTCCAAATATAAAATCTTAATTTACATTAGCATATTAGCATAACTTTTTTAGATATGATGAAAAATAGTTTATCATATCATATTTATATTTGGAAAAGTTTGCACTAGAGATAGAAAAAAAAAACTGAAAAATATCTAAACCCATAGTAAAGACAAATTTTGTGCCAAAAAGGAACTTGACATAAACACTATATTCTTGAGTTTATGTCTGTGTAATTTAGTCAATTTATTCTAATATATATTTATTAAGCACTCACAAGATTTAGGTCTTACTAAATACATGCCAATCAACAGAAAACAAAGCAAAATAGACTAGACAAGCACAATTTTTCCTCCTAGATTTGATGTTTTCAGTTATTGATAACTAACTAGTCAATTTAATTTATTTTGTTTTTCCATTACTCTTTTGTCTTGTGTCATGCAATCATCAAATACATTTTCATAAAAGTTTGTAATTGTTTAACAACTTGACCTGGTTTTTAATTATTATTTAGAAGCTTTAAAAACCTCATCACATATTTTTATATAAATAATCAGAAAATTTTTAAGGACCATGACCTGGTAAGAAATTTTCACTAAAATTTAAGACTTTTATTACTAAGTTTAAAGGTTAAATCTTATTTACTCATTAAGTTGTCTTCTAATTTTAACTCATGTCTTCTGCATTTAGTGTGGGATTACCCTACCCTCCTCATCTCAAATTTCCCTGAAACTAAAATGGATGTAAAACACAGATGTCTTCAGAGTCATGGATTTAACCAAAATTAAACATAGCTCAGTATTTAGCTTGCATTTATAGGGTAAACAAAATAGACACTTTCTAATACACCTTTTGATTTTCCAACAATTTCACCTGAACCTTTCTTATCTAGTATACTGTCTTACTGATCTCCTTCAAATAACTATGCTTCTGACCTGATTAGATTTAATTTTTACATTTCTTTTTCTTTGCTTGTTGAGTTTCCTTTCCTGAGTATATTGTTTCCTTACCTTTGCAAGATGCAGCAAATGTGAGAAAATATTCCTTAACCACTCAAGTTAAACATGAATTATTTTTCTAAGGGGCAATTTATGTTCATTAGAACATTATCAATTGTATTAAAAAATTAATTGCATAATCATGGTATGTATACACATTTTAGGTTACTGATTCTTTGAAGCCAGGTTCTGGTTTCATTTATTTAATAAAAATGTGTCATATATCATTTTAGCCCCTTTGAACTTTTTCTGAAACCTATCTCTACCAATTTCTTTACTATAAAACTATCAATCTGTCATGTCATCTCTATATAGAGGAACCCTATGTAATGTACTCTTTTTTTTTTTTTTTTTTTTTGAGATGAAGTCTTGCTCTGTCGCCCAGGCTAGAGTGCAGTGGTGTGATCACGGCTCACTGCAGCCTTTGCCTCCAGGGTTCAAGTGATTCTAATGCCTCAGCCTCCCAAGTAGCTGGGGTCACAGGCCCACACAACCACAACTGGCTAATCTTTGTATTTTTAGTGGAAATGGAGTTTCACTGTGTTGGCTAGTCAGGTCTTGAACTCCTGACCTCAAGTGATCCGCCTGCCTCAGCCTCCCAAAGTGCAGTGATTACAGACATGAGCCACCGCGCCTGGCCATAATGTATTCTTTCTCTTTATTTCATAATTTGTATTTGTCTCTATATGGATTGCTATCTTCAAAATAATAGATTTTGGGTCTTCTACATTCTTTCCCTTATTAGTGGCTTTAATTTCCATTCATAGACTTGTTGCCAACTTAAATCTCCTAAGCTTGAAAAGTTGTATATAAAGACCAATTGCCTTCGGGAGAGCTCTGAATGGCTATCACACAGACAGATAGGCTGCATCTGAAATAGACATAATTATCACCCTCTCTCTCTGGTTGGCTCCCTTTTCCTATTCTCTATCTTGCTAAGGTAATTCACATGGACCAAATATTAGATTTTAATTGTCACTTCACTCTCCACATATAATCAAGTTCCAAGGGCTTTAGGTGCAATATTATGGATAGCTCTCAAATGTTCTCACTTATTCATCCCTCATCCATCACCTTAGCATAGTCTCACATCTTTACTGCCTTCTCTGCTACCAGTTCATTTGCTGTTGGTTTGGCTCAGTATTTTTCTCCTTTTTTATTTTTAAACTCAAATTTTAGAATAATATTAGATTTATACAAAAGTTGCAAAGATAGCTCAGAGTATTCTTACACCTTCCACGTAGTTTTAAGAAAGTTAACATCTTACAAAATCTTGGCACATAATTTCTTAGCTAAAACAAAAAAAATTAACATTGACACTTGCCTATTAACTGCAGACTTTATTAGGATTTCACACATTTTTAAAATTAATGCATCTTTTTCTTTCAGGATACCAACCAGGGTAGCACATTCAATTTAGCCATCAGGTATTTTTAGCCTATGCTGGTTTGTGAGTGTCTCAGACAGTTTTTCCTTGTTTCTTATAAAGTTAACAGTTGTAAAAATTACTGATGGAGTATATTTTTAGAATTTCCATCAAGTTTTTGATGTTTTGTCATGATTAGATTTGAATATATTTCAAGAGAACACTACAGCAGAGGTAAAATGGTCTTCTTGTAACTTGATAAAAGGCAAATGACATCAAGCTGAATTATCACTGGTGGGGCTAATCTTGATCACTTGATTAAGATTCTGACAAATTTTGATTTGTTTTTGTTTTTTTCCATACTTTATTCGTTGGAAACTAGTCACTAAATTCAGCCTCCTCTCTAGAGGATAAGAATTAAACTTCGTCTCCTAGAAAAGATAATATCTACATATATTATTTGGCATTATATATTTTTTTAAAATGTAACCTTTCTAACCCTCACATTTTAAGTGAACATTGGCTCTCTATTTTCTGTAGTTTGAAGTACAAATACTTTATTATGATATAAAATGTTTTCTGTAATCAGGTACTTGCTTGACCGGCTAACTTTATTTCTTATTCCAGAAATTAGGTTCCATAAATTAAATCCAGAAATTACTCACTCTAGTAACCTGTGATGACCAGATACAATTTGTTATGAATGCAGCACAGAAGGGAATGGGGGTGGAGGGAAAGGAGGAGGGAAAGAGAGAGAAAGGAAAGGTGAGAAGAAGGGAGACAGAGAAAAAAGTAATACAAAGGAAACAAATTCCAATTCCGTCTTTTTTGGGAGATAAAAAACTAAAATTTGCAAACAACTCTCATTCGATTTGTTTTCACCTTCTGTGTTATTTTCTATCTAGTACTCTGCTTTCAGCAAGAATTCCATGTACAAAAATTGCCTTTACTAAAGTGCCATTTACAATGGGATAAGTCAAGTTTACAGAATTGAGCCCAGAGCCTTTTTCATTAGCTTTTTTTTTTTTAGAATATTTGTAACTTTCACTTTCAAGGCATTTCTGGACCATACATGGTCTGTGTCAGCATTTTCCTTGTTTCTTTGTAGTATGCATATTTCTGATTATTAACCCGAGGAAAACATTTTATTAGGGTTTCCTTGTATTCAAGCAATTTATTTTTTTAATACCATGAGAGATGTCACTGCCATTGACTCTCCCTCTCACTTATTTTACATTCCTTAAGGTATGTACAAATATATCTCTTCTCAGTAATTCTCTAGTAATATTTTGCATTCATGTTTATGGCCAAATGATATTCTTCTATGCAGTTTTATAGTGTACTTTTCAAGATTTTAAAGATTATTCTTTTCATGATTTATTTCCCTGGCTCATCATGTCTCATACTAATTAATCTAATTAATCATTTTGTTTCAGTGGCATTTTAATTGTTTTGAAAACCTATTGCTATATTGGTAGATATATTTTACTTTTTCAGTTAAAAGCTGATACAATTGAATATTCATTTTGTAAAGATTGGTTATAAAATAAAAATCTATATAACATTTGTTTTAAAAGAAAATTTGCATAACATAAATAAAAATGCAGATGTTCAAATGTGCTGTTTCCAATGCTAATTTTCATTAACCCACAAATTTTTCTATAATTTGTGTGAAGCTGCAGTTTATTTTGCATATTCCAAGTTATTCTATTATTATACATTTATGTTGAAAAATGCAAACTCACTGTTCTATCACTTCTAAAGGTATTCATAATAGTTATCCTCAATTTTCATTCACTAGAATCACAAAATAATGTAAGAATTATAATTTTGTATGAATTAGACAATTCTACATATAAAATTAGTAGCACAGGTGTTGATTTACATGTTTATAAAGAGTATTTGAAACTTTAGACAACGGTATATAAGTATTCTAGATGAAATAAATATTTAAATAGAAAGATACTGAGTTTTGCCTAAATTATATTTACCTGGTGAAATGGTGTTTATGAACCTTTAGACTTATAATATCTTTCTCTTTCTCACTCTCTTCTAATAAATTGATATTTATCTAATCTGTCTTTTATCATCTACATTAAAATGCACACCATCAGAAAATTCAAAGAGCTATTTTACTTTTGGTGACTACCAGAAAATTGCAAATTTTTCTGAAACTCAATGTCATAGAGTGTGTGACAGTGGCCTCCTGAATAATTTTGCTTAATTGCCAAAAAAAGCCTTAATTCTTAACTCATAATTCTTAATAACAATGTCACCAATGGCAAGAGTTAAAGAGAAGTATGAGTTATTTTGCTCAACATTATTTTGTGAGACATCTATATTGTTTCATGTGATTTTTTATTTTTGTATAATGTTTCATTATATGAGTATAGTAAATTCTACTACTAATAGAATTTTATTTTGAGTTTGAGACAGTTATGAATAGTGCTTCTCAATATCTTTTCTCATCTTTGATGTATATGTATGTGCCTTGTGGTGTATATACAAATATGTATTAGTTACTAAATTATAGAGTATGTGTAATGTTCAGATTTTGTAAAAGTTATCAAAAATTTCCAGAAAATAATGTTGAGAGAAAAATAATCAGACACAAAAGAATACATACACTATAATTTAATTGATATAATATAAAGTATCAAAACAGAAAGATTAACTCAATTTTGAATTTTAAGAATTCAGAATTTTATTTATCCTGACGAAGGAAGGTAGTTACTAAAAGTAGGCAGAAAGAGATTTCACGATATTCTGCTAAAAATCTGTCTTTTCATTTGGGTTCTAATTCAGGGGTATATTCACTTTTTAAAATCTGTCAAATTGATAAGTATATGTGCTTTTTTATGATTCTTGCACTTATATATATATCATAATTAAAATTTTACATTAAAATGAAATATAGCAATTTATTCTGAGAATAGTGAGAACGGTTTCTTAGACAATCCTAGGGTTCTTTTAGCTCTTCCATGTGTCAAAACCACAGATAACGTTACTAAAATATTAATCAATGTTTACATGTGTAAAAACAACTAATTGTGTGTTGTACACAGTACAAATGATTCTACAATTTTATACACATTCATTTAACAATATTTATCAAGAAGCAGCTATGTGCTAAATACTAAGATACATATATTGATTAAACACAATATCTTCCATGAAGACAGCCAGGACTAGTCATACACATAAGCCATTCTGGAAACTGCACTTCTGCATTATATCTGCTAAAATCAGAGTGAATATTTCTCACAGTTTGCCTGGCATCGCTCTAATATAATCAATTGTCATTAAATAGTTATCATTGGTTTCTCTTTTTTCTTTTTTTAATTTTTTTTTTTTTTTTTGAGACGGACCCTTCCTCTGTCGCTCAGGCTGGAGTGCAGTAGCACAATCTTGGCTCACTGCAACCTCCGCTTCCTGGATTCAAGCAATTCTCTGCCTCATCCTCCCGAGTAGCTGGCATTATAGGCGCCTGCCACCACGCCTGGCTAATTTTTTTGTATTTTTAGTGGAGATAGGATTTCACCATCTTGGCCAGGCTGGTCTTGAACTCCTGACCTCGTGATCTACACGCCTCGGCCTCCCAAAGTGCTGGGATTATAGGAGTGAGCCACCACGCCCGGCCTAGTTTTTCCTTTCAAACTAAAATTAGAAATTCCTATTGTACAATAATTTGTATCGTCAACCTAGATCTAAGTGAGTTTAAAAGTAAAACATGAAATACAGGAAAAATAATTAGAAACGGCTGCAAGTTGGGTCGAGTGTTTTTATGTGTGTGCGTGTTTGTATGTGTGTGTGTGTTTAATTTTGTTTTTGTTTTGATTTGTTGTTTGTCTTGAATTGGTGTAGTGTTAGTGAGAAAAATATTAGGTTGGGTCTTTGAGGAATACTAAGATACATGCAAGAAAGATTAGAATAAAGTAAAAAGCTGTATCCAAGGGAGTAAAAATTACATGTGATAAACCTCACCACTCTTAGAAGACTGGTTATATTTGAAAAGTGGTAAAGTTAATGGAGGTAGAATAGTTAGTATGCATATGAGGAAGTAATGGAAAATTAAACTGAACATGTACATTGAACTGAACGTGCACATTGTAAGACAACTGTGTGTTACTTCGAGCAATAAGAAGCCACTTACAATTTGTATGAAAAAAAAGAACAATCATCATAATCATTTCTTTCTTTGATCTTAATATTGATAAATTTAGCAACTATGGGGACTGTGAGTTGGAATGTGCAGAAAACCGATGTCTATGATCAGGCAATATAAATGACTCTTACAAAATTACAAGAAAGAGATTTTGTAATGATTACACGACCTCACAGTGGCAACAGCTCCGGTAAGGAAAATTCCAATTTAAAAGACACTTACAATATAGAATTTATGGGATAAATTCCGTATCCGACTGATTGGGTGTAGGAAAATGAGGAAAGTCATGTAATAGGGAAGAGATTTCAACAATGGCTGCCGTGTCTAGTTTGGTTGTGTTCCGCAGTAGTGACCAGCAAACTGGTCTCTATATATGTCCTAGGTGCTCGCTCAAAATCTTTACATTAATATTTTAAGCTAATCAATTTCCATATATGCAAAATATATTTGTACTATATCCTAAAATGGATATGCTTGAGAATGTACCTTTAGCTCACTTTTCTTCTCCAGTTTTAAGGAGGAAGGAGCGTAACCATCTTGCACACAGTAGGCTGTTACTCTTGCACATTGCCCAGTTTTATGTATGTATGTATTTATTTATTTATTTATCATTATTATTATTATTGTTGTTGTTGAGACAGAGTCTCTCACTGTCGCCTGGGCTGGAGTGCATTGGCATGATCTCGGCTTACTGCAACCTCCCTTCCCTGGTTCAAGCGATTCTCCGGCCTCAGTCTCCCAAGTAGCTGGGATTACAGGCGCCCTGCACCACGTCCAGCTAATTTTTTTGTATTTTCAGTAGAGACGGAGTTTCACTGTGTTGGCCAGGCTGGTCTCTAACTACTGTCCTCGTGATCCACCCGGCCCGGCCTCCCAAAGTGCTGGGATTACAGGCCTGAGCCACTGCGCCCTGCCCATATTGCCCAATTTTAAATTGCCTTTGTTACCAACCAAAAGGGAAAGATACAAAGGTTTTCACCTGAATGGGCACTAATACAAATACAAAATAATTTTCAGTTGAAAATTTGCACTACTTTGTGTTCAATAATGTTAAAAGAGGAATAATGGAAGCAATGGGAGTAATAAAGATTTAAAATATGTTTGATGACAAATATGTAATTTTGAACATAAAACTTGGAATGAATTGAAAGTATCAAGTGACATTTCTCTAAAAGTCCTTTTTTCATTCTTGTATAATTATTTATGTGAATGTTTTCCATATTTTAAGCTATAAGAAACAAAAGTAGGAATGGAAAACCCAATTCTATCTAGCAATAAGTAAAGCCCATCCATGGACTCACAATTCTAAAAAATAAAGGAACAGACCCATCTATTTTGTTAAACTATATACTATCAAACATGTACTATATTTAAAATTTGTCAATAAAATTTGTTAGATGTTGTTTTGATCCAAAACAAATAAAAAATAGTCAATTCAAAACAAAATTGTAATACTTAGATTTTTACAGTTGCAAAATTGTTTTTAAAAATTTAAATTCTCACACTCAATTTTTTAATGCAAAGAAGTATAAAAGGTGAGCAATAAAATAATTTCCAGCATACTATTCATTACATTAAGAAAAAATGTGTCAGTGGAAATTGAAATGGAAATCTCAGTTCAAGATGGAAATAGAATGATCTAAAGTTCTGTGTATTCATTAAGCATGAGTTTTTTCTTATATTTTAAAAAGGATTATGACAGTAGTCATAATATCTACCACTTCTAAAGTGTTTCCTTTGTTACAGGAAGTTTTCTAAGTCCTTTACCTTCTAAGTGCTTTGCTCGTATTATACATTTACTTTCTCACATACCTCTATGAGACATGTTCTATTATTATTCTTACTTTTAAAAAGGAAACTGATGCACACAAGGTTTATATTGTCACAGATACTATTAGAATTGCTAAGTGTAAACCCAGACAGTCTGATCCCATAGTCTTTCCTCCTACCCACTCTGCTGAACGACTGGAGTGTCAAATAAATCTATTTACATTTATTTGAATAAATACAATTTTTGAAACATACTTTTTAAAAGTTCAAAATTTATAGAAATGTCCTGGACAATTATAATTTCCAGTTATTTAAAATTATGCAACATTTTAGTTATTATCCTAAATATATGTAAAGGGGTAATGTTTTCTAAATTATTTATGGCATATACAGGAAGACTCTTTGAATTATTCTGAGGTATAGCGTTATGCCTCAACATGAGTGATCTAAAATCAGACTGAAAATACAGAATTTGCTATTGAATACACGTGCAGGACTAATCACTTTCTATTTATATGTCTTTTGACAATTGAGTTTTTTAGATAAAAAAATGAGGAAGAAAATAAAAGGAAACTTATTTGTGAGAAAATAACTCAAATTTAGATATATCTGGTCTGAGACCAATACAATGTGCCTCGTAAATTTGGAAACATGGGCCTGGACTTTTGGTGACTGATTCTTTCAAGCAGAATTTATATATCACTCTGTGAGGATTTCTCTTCTTGACCACTTTAGTCAAAATTAAATTTAAGCTTTCTTCTCATTGTCAACACATCCCTAATGCCTTTTACCCTGAAACATTATTATTCATTTAATCCTTATCTTAAGCAGATTGAGTCCTTTAAGGGCATGAAAGATATCTTGATTCGTGTCTGCAACGCATGGTTTCTCACACAGGCACTATCAGAAATTAACACCTCCGGAATATATGGTAAATTGGTTAATCAGTTTACAAATCCTGTTGAGCTACAAGAGTTAGTAACTTTACCCAGTGAAACATTATGGAAGCTAGAAAAAAAAAAAGAAGCAATGGTTCTATATGAGGAAACCTCATATAGCAATTTAAAGCTTCTGTGTTAAATGCATCAAAAAGTTTCATTTTTTAACAGTAGCACAATTAAAATGTTATCACTTTCTGTTGGTGCCACAACTCTGTTTTCATTTGTAACATGAAAATAATTAAAAAACGGCATTTGACATTTAGTCTTGTATGGGAAAATGGCAACTTGAAAAAGCACGTGGTAATAGGTTACGGAGGCAGTACAGAAATAGGAGCAAACGTGTGACTTCAAATTTATATAATTTTCACTGCAAACTCCATGACCTTGGCCAGATTATCTTAATCTCTTCATTTTGGGGCTCATTAACTTTAAACTGGAATTCTAAGAGTACATAGTTCATAAGAAGGGTAAAAGTATTAAGTAAGTTACGTGTAAAAGTGTGGCGCAAAGAGCAGACAGATAATAAATGTTTGTTACCGTCTACGAGTTTGAAAATTTGCAAAGAGGAGAAAAGGAATGCTAAAACTTTTTCCAAGTTATATTTCAGCATCTATTGGTGCTCATGTGAGTTAAATGTTTACTCGGTATTAAACAAGCTGAATACCAAGAAATTTCTACATTCCTTTGCTTTGATTTCTTTGCCTTTCAGTGATAAAAGCTGGTGTTTGCAAATCTAAAATGCCAAACTAATAGAATATCTACTAGTATTGAGTAGGTCTTCGGTGTTTTTTAAAGTTTATTGATGGCATACATCCCTCAAATCAGTAAACTGCAGGTATTTATTTATTTAATAAGTATTTATTTAATAAGTATTTATTTAATAAGTATNGCAGGTATTTATTTATTTAATAAGTATTTATTTAATAAGTATTTATTTAATAAGTATGTATAGATCAGCACTGCACCACTTGGTGAAAATTGAACTTGTTTGGGAAGATTATCCTGCTTTAGAATTGCTGCCCGTACTGGCTCCGTGGACTGTGTCTGCAGCTGCAAACACAGTGGCATGAAAGAATAAAATGTAGTTACTTAGTGCGCCATCGACATTGCTCAGGAAGATTAGCGTTTTAAATCAGAGTTTCAGTAATTCATGCATTTACAGTAATTTATGCTATTGATGAACAACAAAAAGCATCCTTTTACTGTACTATCAATTGGAGAATGGTTATGAATGAGATTTGGTTCCTGAAAAAATACATACTTTTTAATATTAGATTTTAGATGATAGTTTTATTTTGTTATAAACATAGCTAAAACAGCATTTGTTAATTTTTGTCTATTTGTGAAATATTTTTACTCATCCAGTGTTCACTTGAAGTGTAAGGTGAATGTTATGGGGCACAGAATATGTGTTTTCTTCTCACGGAACAGACAAGACCTAGCTTGCATATGCTTTTATAGCCACAGATTCTCTTGGTATATACTAAGGAAATAAATACAGTAAAATTTCTTTTATTCAAAGGATGCTATTTTTGAATTCATCATAATTTAGATATGTAATAGGTTAAACTTCTTTTTTAAATTTTTGTTTTGAAAGGCTGAATAAGGGTCTACACCATTAAACTCTGCAAAATTATGGAAATACTTTTTTCTAAGAATATTAATGTGAAATATGATTGGAAAGTATATATAAAAGTTGCATAAAAGTTTTTAAACACCTTTCCTTTCTAGATATTTGCATAAGAATTAGAAGCAACATTTTTTAATTTTTATAATTATAAAGTTTTACATCGATTGAACAAACATTATGTTAGATGACATGTTCTAATGCTTTATGTGATTGCCATATTGAATCTTCTCCAAAATGGGCTACTTCTTGTCAGGACAATATTTTTATTTATCCTTATTCTCCTCTCCAGGTTTAGCACTTACATTTTCATTTAATGAATATTATTTCTTCTAAGACCTCTCTATCATGAATATCAGACTGAGAAATTATAAACTTGTGAAAGATCATGCTACAAATAAAAGTTGGAAATTGAGTTTGTCCCAAACAATCTGACCTAAGAGCCTGAACTCTTAAAGACTTATATCTAACAAAATATTTACACCTCTAAGTGCTACTAATTTGTTTCTTCAGTACAATTTCTATTTAGAGTCTAGGAGTTCAAGACTAGTCTGCGCAACATAGCAAGACCCTGTCTCCACAAATAATACAAAAAATTAGCTGGGTGTGATGGTATGCCATAGTCCCAGCTAGTCAGGAGGCTAACGTGAGATCACTTGAGCCCAGGAGGCAGAGGTTGTAGTGAGCCAAGATTGCACCACTGCACTCCAGCCTGGGTGACAGAGGGAGACCTGTTTCAAAAAAAAAAAAAAAAAAAGACTAAGGTAGCTCTTTTTTCTTGCTGTGTGACCTTGGGCAAGTTACTTGTTACTTATACTCTGTTTGCTTACAACAGTACCTACCTGTGGTACATTATAATGAAAACATCCTTTAACCAAACCCTTGGGGAAAGAAGGTGATCCTGAAATGAGGGAATTATTATTTTTGCTCTTCCTATTCTATGTGGTGTTACATTAGGATTTTTTACATATGAAATGCAGAGAAAGTTATTAAACAGTATTCAGGTTCTGCCTATGCAAAATATTTATAGTTATGTGGCAGGACTGTTTTCTCCAAGCTACATTGGTTGTCTTGAGAGATAATCATGCTAATTGCTAGTAGTTTCCCCCATCAGGTCTGAATAATCTACTCTATATAATTTGTCAAAAAGAATAATCTTACTTTGTCTGTGATAGCTATGCATGCTCTATATTTTAGACATATCAGTTTAGAAAAATATTATGGAAAATATGGAAATCTATAAAGAAAATACAGCCTGTCATTTTCATGTCACTTTCAGAGATTGTTTACTAAGCTTACCCAAGAGTTATTTCATATTCTAGGTAATTTTACCTATAATTAATTTTGTGATTTAACATTTGAATAATCTATACATTTACATGATAACTTGTAGATTTGTGTTCAGTAGAAAAGCTCTCACCAAAGACTTTTTGTTCTGCCTTGTTTTATTTTTGCCCTCTTATAGGACCGATTTTGTATTTAGCGATTGTTCTCCAACAATACTCTTTTTCAAATTAAGAATAAAAACCCAGTCCCTTGAAATGTTTTCTTTTTAACCAGTTTCATCATTTCCTATTCCCTTGTTAATTAATGGATTAAATAAAGTCTTTGATATGTATTTATGCATGCATGTATGAGAGTCATGTTTTAACTTTTTAAATACTCTTTTATAAACATGAAATGTAATGTGCCAATGCCCTTTAGTGAAGACTACCAGGTATACACCTGTAGGTAAATGAGTTGGATTTATTATTTATTGCAATAAGGGATAATGCACGCCTTGGTTATGTGTGGGACATTTCAATGAGAGAGTGATGATACAAATAACTTAATATGATTTGAGCTTTGTTAGGTAAATTTGGAAGTGTTAAGGAAGCAGGGGTACTGGATTGGATACTGCCAGGAAACAAGTAATTTTATGATTGAGTGTCTTAATGGATCTTATCTAGGAGGAAGGAAAAATAGAATGAAGTTAAAACTATAATTAAAAAGAAGCAACAGTCACTCATATTAGCCAGTATGGAATACATTCCAACTTTCGTTTGTTTTGCACAGTTAACTTGTTTTTGTCTGGGCTTACAAAAGGTTATGAAGTGGTCTGATTTTTTTTTTTTTTTTTTAGTTTCCAGATGTCAGAGTTGCCCTTCTCTTTTTCAACAGAAACAAAACAATAGCAACAACAAAAACATCATCGTCATCATCATCATCATCATCATCATCATCCACTCCTTTTTGACCCAGGGATTTGTGGGAAAAAGAAGGAAGAGGACCAGCGTAGTTTCACTGCATATTTCTTTTCTTCCAAAATTTATACATGTTGTTCATGTATCTCTGGCTAATTATTTTTAATGAAATGCAATATTCCTTTCCATAATATTGCAACTTTCTTATACATTCTCTTGCTGATGAACATTTAGATTACCTTATGTTTAATTATTACAAATGATTTGTCTTAAAATTTCTGAGCTATTTCTCCTGTACTCAAATAAAGAGATTTTTTTAGATTGCATATATACCTACTACTAGGTTATAGAGAATGCATGCATGCTTTCAAATTTACTAGAAATGAAGAAATTACTTATCAAAATGCTTTTATTATTTTGAATCCTATCACTGTAATATTGTGATATAATTTCTATTTATGTTTCATGTTTAGTCTATTAATGTTTCATATTACCAGATGCTTGCATGTTTTCATATTACCAGATACTTGCATGTTAAAATCTTTTTTTTTTTGAGGCGGAGTCTCGCTCTGTCGCCCAGGCTGGAGTGCAGTGGCGCGATCTCGGCTCACTGCAAGCTCCGCCTCCCGGGTTCCGGCCATTCTCCTGCCTCAGCCTCCCGAGTACCTGGGACTACAGGCGCCGCCACCACGCCCGGCTAATTTTTTGTATTTTTTTTTTAGTAGAGACGGGGTTTCACCGTGTTAGCCAGGATGGTCTCGATCTCCTGACCTCGTGATCCGCCCATCTCGGCCTCCCAAAGTGCTGGGATTACAGGCTTGAGCCACCGCGCCCGGCCGCATGTTAAAATCTTAATCTGATGATATCTTAGTGTTTTTCCTATAAAAGTATTTGCAGAAAGTTTCCTTTACCATGTCTAGAGATCAGAAAAAAAATGTGTAAATAAATGCCCTGCATTCACCTCTGTTTCATAGTTTGAAAGCAGATGACTCATAAGCTATCCCTCTTTCAGCCTTAATTCAAGCTAAACTATTTTTCCCCAAGCCATAAGCCCATGGCCACTCTCTGAAGCAACTTCCACAGCTCAATACAAAATAAACAGGAACTTTGTTTTGATTTTTATTTTGAGAGGGGGAGCAGATTTGTCCTATTTTTGTCCCAAAATAAATAAATATACAACAAATAAAGTAGATCAAAATGTTGTTGAAGCCTAAAGATGTAAGAAATAAAATTGTAATATTATATCCAAAGAATAAAATGTTTAAAACACCTGTTAGCTGATTTTTACATTTTCTCATAAGTAACTATCTGTAATTTATCTTTAAGTAATGAAAATCATATTAAATTTAGCTTCTTTTGTTTTGCCACAATGTTTTTAAAGGACTTTATCAAAAATTCTTTGCGCTGAGAAAACAAGATAAGCTATTACTGGGTATGATTAAAAGCAGAATACGGTAACTCATTTTGCTTAAGAAGGATGATTTTAAAAGATTGTCTTCTTATGTCATTCATTTACTTTTCTTTGATGCAAAATTTTGTGAAAACGAAAAACTTAAGCTTCTCAATAGAAATAAACTCTGAAAATGGCATCCATAGTTCTATGATGTTTGGGGTAGTTTTTTAAACTTTCAGAATTTTTTCATATAACATAGAAGCTTCTAACTTTTTAGTAAAGCGTTTAGGGCTCTCCTTGTCTGGCCTCAGAGCCTGCTTCTCAGACCTCAACTCACATATTTTTTCCCCATTCCTAAAATGCTCCAGTCACATTCCATGTTGATGAACGGGTTTCCATTTCTCAACTATCACAGTATTTTCTCCAGTACAGGTCCTGTGCATGTATTATATATTTTTCAACTGTTTTTCTATGCAGCTTTTGCCTAACCAGCACCCACCTTTTTAAATTTGGATCTTTGTAAAAATGTTACCACCTCATCAAAATTTTGCCTGCCTTCTTCAGTCAAAGAAGCAGTCACTCTTTCACATGCACCATAGTTTATTTCTGTCATGGTCTGATGTATTTCATTGATCCTAGGATGTCAATGACAGTAAGAGGCACTGTTATTTTATTAAACACTGAGAAAGAAAAAAATCACTGCCAATTTATAACACAATGCTGTCTTATCACTTAGACGTTGTATTTTTGAAATAGCTTCTTTAGAATTGGTTATAGATTTTTTTCACATATATTACTTCTTTTCTCATTTTTAGATATTGAAATATAATTTATACTGTATGCATGCAATGTTAGTAATGTACATTCCTTAACGAATTGCAACAATACATACAACTATGTGCAAGTCCATATGTGTGTGAAATATGACAACCAAATCACAATTGCTGCCTAATCAACAGAGATTTAAAACTAGAATCTCTTATAAGATACATTCTCATTTCAGAGAAGAGACAATGTAAGAGAAAATGGAAATTTATGAAACACTGTATGTCATTATTTGATTTTGTTCATTTTTTGTTTACTTTATATTGTCTGTCTGTCTTTCTCTCACATAATCCAATCAAGAGGAATGGCATTGTCCATTTTGCTCATTACCTGGAGTGCCTAAAAACTCTTAATTATAGCAGAAAATTCATAAATATATTCAAATGAATTGATATAAGCAGTATTTCATTTCACTGGACCATGTTTTTACTTCTAATGATAATTTTGAAAAACATGTATGTCCAAAAATTTATGTCTCTCAACTTCTTCATTTGCAAATTTGTAACACTTAATATAACAATTGAATATAAACTATTATGAGAAAAAATAAAAATATATGTAACTAAGTCTTTGAAAAAATTAGCTCATCTGCTTCTCAACTATATATAGCTAATCTTACAAAGAAACCAACACATTAGGATAACAGTAACTGCTATAAAATGTAAACCCTGAACTATCCTTGATTTAACAAAATAAAAGTTTTATTTCTCATCCACATAAAGCTTAATTGGGGGCCTCAATGGGAGTGAGTGGAAGACCCAGATGGTTGGAAGATTTGCTGTCTGCAAATGTAGCCTCCAGAGTCTCTCTGTCAATAATCATCGAGATTACTGGAAAGACAGAGAGAGGGACTGCCCAGGATGTTGTGTAGACTAGGCCCAGAAGAGTTGTTGATCTGTTCTCCCACATTCTAAATGCCAGAACTCATCACAAAACCCCATCTCTAGGCAAACTACATAGGAAAGCAGTCTCTGGCTGGGCTGCACTTTCCTAGGACAACTCAAAAAGGGGAACACAAATATTCAGTGAACAGCTAGCTATATTTGCCACAAAATCATGATAAGTGTCATTGAATTTTTAAGCAAAATAATAAGTATACACTGCAAAACTAATGTATATTGTCTTATAGTTAACAAAAATTTTATTAATTTACCTAAAGTCCTCTTTACCATCTGTTATTTTCATTGATTTTTAGAAGCAAAGTTTAGGTCAATTTTTAAACAATAATTTTATATTATAAAATTTTACTTAAATATTTCATTGATTGATACATCATATGTACTATGACCTAGATAATACTATCATATGAAATGAGTAATCCCCAGTCTGATTTTATTATAAAGAATGATATGTTCTCTTTTTACTGTATATCAAACAGAAGACAAGGTGACAGAATATTAGGAAGAATCATTCTTTTCAGTCAGGTATTTTCAGCTTCCTTGTGTCCCACTGACCATTGCAGGTATAGAGATGCTTTTGAATCCCTCCAAAAACTCATATCTGAGTACAAGACAGATCTGTCTGATTCCAAAGCCTGAGCTTTTTTTTACTAAGGTACCATTCTGGAGATAGTTTCTCAAGCATGTTTATTCTCAAGCAATGTATATACGTATAATATGTGTGTGTGTGTGTGTGTGTGTGTGTGTGTGTGTGTGTATGCACATGTTTTTGGTTCAACTGGTGAAAAGTTACTCTTTCACTCTGGTTAGACACAATATAAAATTAAATATGCACACAGGTAGATGTTTAATTTCTTCCTTCCTTCCTTTCTTTTCCTTTTTCTCTCTCTCTCCTTTTGTCCTGTTCTCTATCTCACTCCCTCCTTCCCTTCTCCCTTTCCTTTCTCTGACACTTTGCTCTCCAATTCTTTCACTTTCTTTCAGCAATGTCTGTTGATATTCATTAGATATTAGACAGTGAATAGATTCTTCTGTGCTGATAAAATACAATCATTTGTATTTTGCATTTCATATTTTTATTTGAACGCATTTTGTATTCTGTATGTTTCATCAAATATGTTTTACACCCCATATTTGTGAGAAGTACACAAAAAATCCAACGCCATAAGAAAATTACTACAAGATTTCGATCATCATTATTGTCATCATGTGATAATTTACACTCTTCATTTCAATCTTTGATTTAGTCATTGAACACAAAGTCTTTGTATTCATCCTGTTATTTACTATCATGGGTGATTTCAACTTTCACTTTTGCAAGTCGTTTGTGTGTGGCAAGATCTTATTGTTACAGTTATTTGCCTCATGATATGGTTTGCCTTTGTCTCTACCCAAATCTCATCATGAATTGCAGTTCCCTTAATCCCCATGCATCATGGGGTGGACCCAGTGGGAGGTAATTGAATCATCTGGGTGGTTACCACCATGCTGCTGTTCTCACGATAGTGAGTAAGTTTTCACAAGATCTGATGGTTTTATAAGGGGCTTTTCCCCCTGTTGCTTGGCACTTCTCCTTGCTGCTGCCATGTGAAGAAGGATGTGTTTGCTTCTTCTCCTTCTGCCATAATTGTAAGTTACCTGAGGCCTCCCCAATGTGAAACTATGAGTCAAACCTCTTTCCTTTACAAATTACCCAGTTTCAGGTATGTCTTTATTAGCAGCATGAAAATGGACTAATACATCTCAATTCTAAATTATTTTCATCTGCTACACCTCAGCGATCCAATTTTTAAGACAATATCCAGAATATTGTTACTAATCCCTTTATGTTATTTTCTATAATATCCAAGTTCATATGTATTATTATTATATATTATTGATTGAACAATCTGAAATCTCAAATTTTGAATAAATGAACTTTGTTTTATTTTTCTTACTTATACATCCTACATGCCTGCCTCTCTTTCATACGGCAATGGAATTTTCTGTTGTATTTTTATTCAATATTAAGCATTAGAAAATACTATGAACAGAATAATATACCTAAAAACTGGGAAACCGTGTCTACCATAATAAGATTAGTGATAGCATGCATTATAGAAAAGATAAGTTATCAAAGAGACAAAGGAAAAGAACTCAAGAAAATAAGCCATACACATTACAGTTAAAGATTTTTGGGAACCTATGTTTTAGTCTGATGAGTGTGGCTAGAGATTCATGTATACCTACCCCCATGTAATCTTAGCTTTCATTTCATTATTATAGATCACTTTAGCCTACTCCAGAACATCACATAATGTCATCATATCTTATGTACTATGTGATCCCTACTTCCTTGTGCTTAGCATGATTTTGAGATTCAATCATGTCATTTCACATATCACTAGTCTATTTAATCTTAATACTAAGAAAGATCCATTATAAAATGTAGCTATAATGTTTTTTCAATAAATGCCATCTTGACCCAGTTTTGAGGCACTGGCTAGAGGCTGGTCAGTTCTTTTTGTTGAACAGCTGATTAAGTCCAAACCTCTGACCACCCTCCTTATTCCAGGCCACTATACATTTGCCCTAATCGCTCTAGAGTCAGATAACAGAGAGCCAGAGAGAGCCCTTGGACCCCAGAGCCCGATGCAATTGTTCAAACTAGCTAATCCTAAACCTGGTTATTCTGCCTTCCCTGTTCCTTCTCTTGGACATCACAATAAAGATTGCTGTCCACAGTTTCCCTCTCTTTCTGCCTCCTAAGAGATCCTAAGTGCTTCCCAAATGACTCTTGAGTGGTATGCTTTTTTCTCCCCAAATAACTAAGTACAAAATAAATTGTGAAACTCTTCCCAATTTCTTTCTCTTAATCTGTATCTGGACTCACCACACCTTACCAAAGGTAATGTGATTAACTCACTACAATAATTTATCCATTCATTGCTTCTTGGCCTTTTGGCTAAGATCAAGTGTAATAATTTATCCATTCTTCTGTTGATACATATTTGTTAATTTCAATAGACTATAATCATTATAAATACAATATTTGATTAAAAATTCTTAGCCAGACATGGTGACTCACACCTATAATATCAGTATTTTGGGAGATAAAGACAGAAGGATCGCTAGAGCCCAGGAGTTTGAGACCAGCCTGAGCAACATAGCAAGACCCCATCTCTACAGAAAATTAAAAAATTAGCTGGGCAGGGTGGTATACACCTGTGGTTCCAGCTACTCGGGAGGCTAAGATGGGAGGATTGCTTGAGCCCGGGAAATTGAGGCTGCAGTGACTCATGAAGGTGTCACTGCACTCCAGTGTAGGCTATAGAATGAGACCCTGTCTCAAACAAAAAGAAAAAGAAAAAAAAAAAAAAAAAAAAAGAAAAAGAGAGAATTGTTTGTGGACATGCACATTCATTGCTCTTGAATAAATACGTAGGAGTGGAATGAATGAATTATAAGAAAGCTTTAAACTTAACATTTCAAGTAACTTCCTATTATCCTGTCCTACATGGTACCATGTACACTCCAACCGAGAATTTGCAAGTGTTCTGGTGGTTCCATATAATCTGTAACATTTGATTTATTCAGCGTTTTTCATTTGAGAGTTCTATAGTTTACGTACTGTTATCACAATTTGAGATTAATTTGCATTCCCCATAGGACTACTGATGCAGTGTACTTTTGCTTAATTACTGTCAAGCCTTTTTTCCAGTTGTCTTTTATATTGATTAGTTGCAGGGATTCTCATATATTTTGTATACAAGTTCTTTATCATATATATGTATTGAGAATATTTTCTTTCAGTCTGTACCTTGCCTATTCATTTTCTTCACAATATCTTTGGATGAACAAAGGCTTTTACTTTTAATTAAATTTAATTTATCTTTTTTAAAAAAAATTGTTATGAGCAATTCATGCTTTCTCTACCCTCTCAAGCAACTGTTTTCACAATCGAATGTCCTGGGTATAATATATTTTATATTGAAATTTTGTTTAGTTTTAGTTATTACTACTAGATCTTTGATTCATCTAAAATTAATTTTGGTTATTGTGTTATGTATGGGCCAGAGATCACATTTTTACACAAAGTTATTTCGTTCTTCCAGCACATTTATTGAAATCATCTCCCATATTGAATTGCTCTTGTTCCTTTGTTCAAAATTCACTGGCATTATATGTATGTGTTTACTTGTTAATTTTACTCTGTTCTACTGACTTATTTGTGTATATTGAAGTGAATATCACACTATCTTAAAAACTGTTTTTTTATAGAAAATGCTATAGTAAAATAAATTATACCTCCAATTTTTTTTTTTTTTTTTTTTTTGAGGATGTTTTGGCTTTCTAGGAAACTTCACTTTAGAATAAGCTTGTCCATTTCTTAAAACAAAAAAAAAAATCTGCTAAGGTATTTATTGGAATTGCCTTGAACCTAGGGATTAATTTGAGGAGAAGTAACATGTTAACATTGAAATTTCTAGGCCTTGGAAATACCATACACCTCGATTTACTTAGGTCTTATGAAATTTCTCCCTGGATTTTTATGGTGGTTTGTACCGAAGTACTGTACCTTTTAAAAAAATCAAACAACCTTATTCCTTACATCTCTGCTTAAATGTAAGCTTATCTTTCAAGCTTATATATACACATCTCTATTAATAATTGCAATGCCATTATTCTTTACTCCCGTTACTCTATTACTGGTGATTCTGTAGTACATACACATATTCTAATAAGCTATGAACTTATAAACAAGGTGAATAATCAATGAGGCATGTACTTACCTGAAATCTGTAACAAGACTTTTTTTCTGACTACACATTTTCCAACATTTAATTTGAAACCATCATGTACAGTTTCAAAAAGGATGTTAAGTAAATTTAAGACCCACTATTATAACTGAGTTAAACAAATTCCTAAGTGGTTTTTTATCTGCATCTTTGAACACTTTTAAGATCTGTATCCTAGGAAAAAACATTAAAATGCCATTACATTTCTTCCAGTTTTCAGATACTCTGTTGTCCAACAGATGATGAAAAGTAGGCTGGGCGTGGTGGCTCACGCCTGTAATCCCAGCACTTTGGAAGGCCGAGGCAGGCGGATCACGAGGTCAGGAGATGGAGACCATCCTGGCTAACACGGTGAAACCCCGTCTCTACTAAAAATACAAAAAATTAGCCGGGCGTGGTGGCCAGCGCCTGTAGTCCCAGCTACTCAGGGGGCTGAGGCAGGAGAATGGCGTAAACCCGGGAGGCGGAGCTTGCAGTGAGCCAAGATCTCGCCACTGCTCTCCAGCCTGGGTGACAGAGCGAGACTCTTTCTCAAAAAATTAAAAAATAATAAATAAAATAAAATAAAATTACTGTTTACACAAACTTATTCTATAATAGAGGATGCTTACAAAAAATAAATGTATAGTCAAATAGCACCTTTGTATTTGTTATAAAAAATATTTTTAAATTTTGAGGCACAGCAGATGAAGCATATTTACATCAGGCTTTGTATAAGAATGTTCATGTTACTATTCTGGATTTATCAATAGACCACATATATGTTACTTGACGATATCAGAATCTATATTTTATAACTATTTGTGATGTATTTAGCATAGTGGCAAATAATACATACCCCCAAAATATTAGATGATTAAAGTTGTTTCACATTTTCATGACACATTGTATTTTTGAATATAAAATATGTCGCTACACTTTGTGATATGGTTTGGCTCTGTGTCTCCACTCAAATCTCACCCTGAATTGTAATAATCCCCACATGTAAAAGGCAGGGACAGGTGGAGATAATTGAATCATGGGGGCAGTTTCCCCCATACTGTTCTAGTGATAGTGAATGAGTCTCAAGAGATCTGATGGTTTTATAAATGGGAGTTCTCCTCCTCAAGCATTCTTGCAGCTGCCATGTTAAGACTGTGCTCCTCATTTGCCTTCTGCTATGATTGGGAGTCCTCTCAAGCAATGTGGAACTGTGAGTCAATTAAACCTCTTCCCTTTATAAATTACCCAGTCTCCAGTATGTCTTTATTAGCAGCATGAGAACAGACTAATACACTTTGCAATAAATGTGAAATGTGTGAGAGCTTTTGTTCTTTCATATTTCTTTTAATGACGCTAAGATCTATAGCAATAACAACAAGATTACCATCTAGTGGCAGTCCTAGTGAACTACAGACACATTGTCCCTGCAAACTGGAAAGGCTCTTAGAAACACCAAACTTGGTCATTGTTTATACAAGTGATAGGGACAGGCGGCAGAGAAATTCTAAGCAGAAAAGGTTCCTGGCAAAACCCCACCCTCAAGTTGAAAAGCCTGAAACCACAGCCCAAAGTGAGAACTTATATCCCTGTTTTTCTGCTCGAGTGTTGTCTTTTCCGAAGCCACCCAAGCTCCTCCTCACCCCATCCTGTGCTTATAAAAACCCCAGACTCAGCTGGCAGACGGAACTAAGGCTAGATGTTGGAGAGAAGGGGCTTGACTTCAGAGGGACAGCTTGTTGGCATAAATTTGGAGAAGAATCTGGCCAGAGATACCCAGACATCAGTTGAAGATTACCTCCCTGCCTCGTTCCCTTTTCGCTCCCCTTCGCACTCAGAGCCTCTTTCGTTGGCAGTAAAATCCCCCACATTTACTATTTTTCAATTTATTTGTGTGACCTCATTTTTCCTGGATGCTAGACAAGAACTTGGGAGCCATGAATGTGGATACAAAAGGCTGTCAGACTGGCCCTTTGCCTTCACTGGCAGAGGGCAACTGCCTCACATGAAAAGGCAAAGGGCCCACTGAGCTATTAACACTTAAGCTGTCCTTGAATGGCAGAGACACCCTCTGGGGCTTCAGGATTCACCGGCATCTCCACCTGGAAGCTGCTGTGAGGGCTGCATGGAGTTCACTCCTGCCAGCACTAAAGTGTCCAGCTGGTGCCTGCATCCACTCACCAGTGTGCTCCCTCCTGTGATGGATGGAACACAGTGGGTCTGAGCGTGTGGAGTTTGATCCTGCTGGTGCCAAAGTGGCTGGCTGGTTCCGGTGCTTGTTCACCTCAGTTTCTGTACTCATTCTCTCGTGCGTTCCTTCCCATGAGGAGTTGAGCATGGCAGGCTGAGTAAATGAGGCAACCCTGTCACGAGTCCCCATGAAGGGGTCAGGGAAATATCCTGCTTCACAAGGACTGGATTTGATACACATAATTTAAATCTTTAAAAAGAAGATGTTTTAAAGTAGAAACAGCAGGCATCGTAAGTTACTAATGTAGGATAGCACAACCATTCCATTCACAAAGCAGGCACTTCATAGAGGTTTGTCAAAATTATTTTTTGAAATGTAAATACATACTGCAACATATTGAAGAAGTAAATAGAAGGTAACATTCTGAAAATAAGTCAGATATCAGCCAGGCACAGTGGCTCATGCCTGTAATCCTAGCACTTTGGAAGGCCGAGGCCAGTGGATCACCTCAGGTCAAGAGTTCAAGACCAGCCTGGCCAACATGGTGAAACCCCATCTCTACTGAAAATACAAAAACTTAGCTGGACATGGTGGCAAGCACCTGTAATTCCAGCTAGTCAGGAGGCTGAGACAAGACAATCACTTGAACTCAGGAGGTGGAGGTTGTAGTGAACTGAGATTGTGCCATCACACTCCAGTCTGGGCAATGAGCAAAACTTTGTCTCAAAGTAATAATAATAATAATAATAATAATAAATAATAAATAAAAATAAGTCAGACATAATATAAAGAATGTATATAAGTGCCAACATATTTTGTTAAAGATAAGACATACAGGCTCTAGATTTAGCCAGATTTTTAGAAATCTTAGCTCTACCACTTTGTTTTACTGTAGGATCTTAGGCAAGTTATTTAACCTGAAGTTACTTAATTAGTTATTTAAACTAAACTTTGATATCATGTATTTCTAATTGTAGCAGTGTATGAGGATGATTTGAGATAATGCATGCACTACTTTTACCAGCACGCATCAAGCACTCAATAATGTTATATCTCTATTATCTGTTTAAGACTCTCCTGATGTACTGATTCTGCAAATAATATAGTCATAATAACCATTTTAATATTTACTATACAAATTATTATGAATATATGTTATTGTCTACCTATAAATCCTTAAGAAAATGATCAAAAGAATGTGTTTATTTCATTTAAAAATTGTATGTTATTTTTAGTATTTACTATTACTTATTACATATTATATCAATTACTTAGGATTTATTTATTCAATAATCCTTACTGTCAAATTTACTTAAAGACAACCATAACATCATAAAAGCTAATATAATGCTTTACATAAAAATCAAATGTAGTACATTTTAATTGAATAAAATATTATTAAAGCATAATTTGATTTCTACCAAGCAGGTACATGTTTACATCATTTCAGTTTACATTTTTATTTAAAGTGTTTGGTTAATTCACAATTTTCAGCTATACTTTTAGAAAGGTAAATCTTTTTATTTTTTCTATTTTTAAAATTTGTTTTATTTTTATATTTTGAAACCAGTGATAAACTGATATATCTCAACAAGCAATAACAGATTTGATAAAAACATTGAAGCTCATTTCTAGAAATAGAAAACTTATGCTTTAATAGTGTCCATTAAATTTATTATGATTGACTATTACACATTACTGTCAACATGTAATATAAATGTGATTGACATATTAAGATAGAACTGTCATATCTTCATGAGCACAGTCCTGCATTTTTTTGTTTAATAGTGTAGATCTGATTGAAATCATGATTCCTCTTTCATCGCTGGAGACTTTTTTCCTAAATTATATTCATTATGAACTAGTCTAAGTAAACGATAAGTGTGCCATTACGTATCTCATGTTCTCACTAGATTGCTGTCTTTAAAATTCACTTCAGGTGGCAGGAACAACAACAAAAAATCTTTCTGATTTTTTAAAAACGAAAAGAGATTTAAAAAGAGAGATCTATACTATTAAGTATAATTATGGAAAAAGAAATGCTAAGTTTCAAATCAGAATATATATAGAATTAGAATTAGCAGAAGAGTTCAGAAAATCAGTAAATTTAAAGGCAGTGATCTCTTAGCTTTTCTTTCTTTTTTTAAATTATACTTTATATTCTGAGGTACATGTACAGAATGTGCAGGTTTGTTACATAGGTATACACGTGCCATGGTGGTTTGCTGCAACCATCAACCCGTCGTCTACATTAGGTGTTTCTCCTAAGGCTTTTTTTAAAGCACCCATTATCCTAGCAACACATTTGCAGTGAAAAAGCAGTTATTTATCCTAAGAACTACTTTCCAAACCACAGTACTAGGAGGTAGGAGATTGAGTTGGGTTCCTGCTACAATATTAATATTAAATTGATCAATCCTGATGAAATCTCTTAACCTCACATTGAATAGCACATATTGGAGATATTCTAAGTTATCTGTTAATTATAAGTTTTCTATACATTATTACATATAAGATGCAGTTCTTTCTTTGATTTAATTGGATTCAATTAAAACAATAAAATTCCATGGATACTGTTTCTGTGTGTACACATGAGAAATGCTGGTATGGATGGTAGCTTTTGCAGATCACACAATATCCACAATGTAAATCTGGAATCTCTTTGAAATTTTAACTGCTTTGAGCCTTTGCGATTCCCACTGCAGAAGACATTCAGATTAACTCAGTCAGATAAATATCAGTTCAATCTAATAGCTTGTGAAAAAACTTATTGTGCAATGATCTCAAACATGGATACAGAGTTAGGAGCAATTTATTTTAGCTTAAGAAGGTGGAGGGAGGAAAAGCCACAGCTAAGAATTTATTTTAATATAGAAAGGTTTTACTTTGTCTCAGTAATTTGTGTTAGGCCAAACCTTGTCTTGGCTTCATAACACTGAATAAATTCCTATATTTATTCTTATTTTATACTTTGATACTCACAAGTTTAAGCCTTTTCATATTGCTATGGTTTGAATATATGTATCAGTCCAAAATTTATATGTTGGAACTTAAACTTCAAGAAGATAGTGTTAAGACTTGGGGCCTTTGCGAACTGATTAGGACAGAAGGGTTTCACCCCTCTGAACGGGTTTAGTGGCTTTATAAAAGGGCTTAAGGGAGCAAATTAGTCCCTTTTGCCCTCCAACATATGAAGACATAGAAGTAAGTCACAATGTTTAAAGCAGAGCACTGTCACCAGACACAGAATCTGCTGGTAACTTGATCTTGGACTTCCCAGCCACCAGAACTGAAAAATATATTCCTGTTTTTTATAAATTACCCAGTCTGAGTTACCTCTGTTATAGACGCAGGAATGAACTAGGACACATATCTACAACATTTTTGAACTTTTTTGAAAACAGAACCTTTATTCTGGAAAGTCAAACCAATATCTGGGGCACAATTAGTCCTAAATACTAACTGCTTGACTAAATACATTGATAAGTGAATGAATATATTGATTAATACTGGAATATTGAACAACGATAATGTGAATCTTTAGGAATTTCTTCATAGTTGCAATGCTTTGCATGGAACTGACACATTCAGAATGATACAAATTTAAAACAGTAAGGTAATGGTATTTATTGTCTATGAACATTTATATATTTAATAACAAAAGCATTTTTTGAGCTATGCCCACTAACTTCAACATAACTTAGTTATATATGGAGACAAAGTAAAGAAGAAGGGATGTTATGTTTTACATTAAATGATTTTGGTTAATTTCAGAGCATATTGACAGGAATAAACATTAATTGCTATCTATCTTATTAGTTAATAAAAATTTTAAGGTAAATATTTGAATAGCATATCTATTAGAAAACTTGATTTAGGAAATTTGAATGAGTATTCCACTTTTTCTTTTAATAAATATTCTCTAGTGAGCAGAGGCATTCTGAATAAACTACTTGATTATTCATTTTTAGAAGAAGGCATTATTGCAACTCAATTGCTAAGGATTGGGGGGTGGGTAGGTAGACAAGACAAGGCTAAACTGAATCTGCTTCTCTCTTCTTATGTATTTTTTATATTCTTTTCTTCTTTTTATCCAGATCTGATAATAATTGAGATAAACTTAATACAAAAAATTTAACAAATTGTTTCTCAAGATATGTGGAACAAAGAAAAGTTTGAGAGACAACCAAAAAGCTTTGCCTTATTGAATCTGAGAAATGTTTATTTGCTTACTGTGTACCATCAGTATCAAGAAGTTGTTCAAAATTCAGTAGTGGATGAATTTACTATATACTCCTTCCCCACTTCTCGGACTGACTTGTAAGGTTCATACCTGAGAAATCTGCTTCTCCAACCGTGAAAACCATAAATATGACTGAAAGTGGTAAATTATAGTTAGTAATTTTTTAATGACATTTTCAATACACTAAGAATTGTAGAAGTTTTCTAAACAGAAAATAATAATTTTAGTTACTATATAGGCATTTAAACAAGTATCTTATTACTGACATTTTATAAAGATTCATTGTCTCCAGCATTTTACAGCCTCATTTCATTAGAGAAGCTGCATATTATTATGATGACCCACTGGCTTTTGTAGGAGGAAAATTTTTTGTTTGTGTTTTTGAGATAGAGTCTTGCTCTGTTGTCCAGGCTGGGGTGCAATGGCACAATCTCAGCTCACTGCCACCTCCGCCTCTCAAGTTCAAGCGGTTCTCCTGCCTCAGCCTCCTGAGTAGCTGGGACTACAGGTGCCTACCGCCACACCTAGCTAATTTTATTTATTTATTTATTTATTTATTTATTTTATAGTAGAGATGAGGGTTTCACCATGTTGGCCAGGCTAGTCTCGAACTGACCTCATAATCTGCCCGCCTCGGCCTCCCAAAGTGATGGTATTACAGGCGTGAGCCACTGTGCCTGGCCCAGGAGGAAAAATTTTTATTTAAAACTTGTTTTCTTTGTGAATTTAAATATCTTTATAAATATACATACATGGGTATCCCTTTTTCAAAGTTTTAGATAGTCTATCTATTCCTCTTTCTCTTGCCTCAAATCCCCACAAATGTTACAAATGTGTGCCAGGGCATCATTTAGCTACACCTGTTCAGTAAATGTAGTACACAAAGTACAGAGGGCTAGAGGATGCTGACATCTTGCTTGGGCTTAATTCGCCAAAAACTATTGATATGAGAGGAGGGCAGGGAAGTGCTGGGAGGAGAAAGGCAGGGTCCCTAGTGAGGGCTCCACCATCCAGCCTGTGCCCACGGACCTAGGTGAGGAGAGGCACTCCTGTCTTCACACACAAATGTTGCATTTTTCCAAGACCACCCTGACCCGCCATGCCCCCATTCTGTGCCTATAAAAACCCAAGACCCTAGCGGGCAAAGACACAAGACTGGATGTCTAGAGGAGTACACCGGAAGAAGAGCACAGAGGCGGCTGGCTGTGGAGAGGAGCAGAGGAGCGGAAGAGCACACCGACAGGCACCGGAAGACACCAGCAGGCCATCTACTGGCAGAACGACACGGGCACTGAGGCGCGGGTTGTCAGAGGAGAGTTGGCCCCTGAGTGGCCCGATACCAGGGGAAAACCACCTTCCCACTCCATTCCCCTTCTGGTCCCCCTACATCGACTGAAAGCTACTTCTGCCATTCAATAAAATCTTGCACTCATTCTCGAAGCCCAGGGGTTATCCAATTTTTTCCATACACCAAGACAAGAACCTTGGGATTCAGAAAGCCCTCCGTCCTTGCAATAAGGCAAAGGGTCTATTTGAGCTTAACAGATACTGCCTACAGACAGCAAAACTAAAGGAGCACACTGTAACACATGCCCACTGGGACTTCAGGAGCTGGAAACATTCACCCCTAGGTGCTGCCATGGAATCGGAGCCCACATACCCCACATCCTGCCCGTCTGCAGGCTCTCCCTAGCAGGGCACCGAAGAAGCGAGCCACACCTCCATTGCACACCCTGCAAGGGGGATAAGGGAATTCCTCCCCTTTCACTATGTGTTGGAAGTGATGCAAGTTAGCCTGGAAGGAAGTGTGAAGTTTTGTAATTCATGTGTATTTTTGCTATTTTCACAAAGGTGACTTTGTATATTCAGGAATTAATGAGTAGTAGAATCTGACAGTAATGGAGAGTTCTAGCTGCATAAGTAGTAGAAGTTGTCATAAGGGAGATTTGTTGGAGCTGGGCTGTATTGAATACCTAGCTAAAAAAGATCTATTACATTTAAGACCCAGCTTAGACTAGGAAGGCTTTTATTAAAATATTGTGGATCCATTTCCAATAAATTACTGCCTTTTTGATTTACTAAAAGTTGTATATTTATATGGAAACCATTATCTTTATCAAACTGTCTAATTGCTAAGCTATAAAGAAATGAGCTTTACCAAGGGCTAGGTTCCCAATTCCCATATACCTGAGCCTTTGAAATATTTACTTGAGTATTTATCTTAAACTATAAAGCTAATAAGATGTTTCATTAATTTTCAAATTAATGCAGAAGTTTGAGGGAAAAGATGTTCTGCTAAACATTTTAAATATATATTTAAATATGTTAACTATATTAAATACAAATCTTTTAAAATATGTATTTACTAAAATACATTTATAATAGTCTCTCATTATCTAGGATATTGCATTCCTCAGTTCTAGTTACCCATGGTCAGTAGTGATTGGAAAATATTAAATGGAAAATTCCAAAACTAAGTTTTAAATTGTGTCCCCTTTTAGTAGGACAATGCAATCTCATGCTGTCCCACAGTTCCTGCCAGGGATGCAAAACATCCCTTTGCCCAGCATATCAAGATTATATTTGCTACCTGCCCACTAGTCACTCAGAGGACATCTTGGTCATTTGGAACAGTTTGGAACAATTTGGACAACTGGAAAAAATTTGTTCCAGTTTGGAACATTTGGAACAATTTGGAAACAAATGTAGTATATGTAAGGTTTGTTACTAACCATGGTTTCAGGAATCCACTGGGAATCTTTGAACATAACCCCTACAAATAAGAAGGACCAACTGCAATAGTTTCTATTTTAATGTGACTTATGTGTAGGAGATGACTGTTACAAAACAATTCTTAGATCAGTGTGAGATAACTAGTAGTTAGGGCTACAAAATCAACATACTAAAATTGAACACAGTAAAAATGGTTTCATTGACTTTAGAAACTGACCTGAAATTAAGACAAAGAAAGTAACATCGAAGCCATGAAAAACCTATTTTCTGTCTAAAAAAGTAGTAACACAGGATTATATTGTGTTGGGTCAGTGGCAGCATGCTGATTTATGATCATCACAGAGTAAAGGGAAACATGGATGCATTTACACACACCGATACACAGTGATTCTGACTTAGAGCTACCAGATGTTGTTGGCACCTTTTACTATGAGATTTGGTTCATTTAGTCAAAACGATTAGTATGAAAGCACATGGTAGAATGAATCTACTATCCTGTAAGCAAAGCTGAGGCAATGATGGAGCAAAATAGCTTATCCACAGCAAGTCAGCGGGAAGTTTTATTCTGTCACCTCTCTTCATTAATCTGTACACATGACTGCTTGGAGAGAGAGCAAGTTGATTAGGTCTGCAGCACCATCAGCATGCAGACACTCATCACTACTTCTCATTTTCATATGACCCAGATGGTGTAGCTGCTTGACTGCAATTTTCCTTTATATGTGTTTTTAATAGGTTCCTTTTTTAGATATTGACTTTGTGCACTCTTCTGAATATTTAAAGCCAACTGAATTTACTTCAGTCCTAGTAACAACTTGAAGTAACCACATATTGAAAAAAAATTCATATAGTAAAAAAGATTGCTAATTTTCCTGTACCTAAAAGGAACTCACCATGTCAAAAACTCTTAGTTAACTGTTTTCTGCAATATTTTAGGGAAATATAGGTGACATGCATATCCAGTATACAGTTGATAAAATGGAGGCAGCACGTCACATTAAGAAAGCATTAACAAATCAAATTGAATTTTATATGAGATCCTACTATTAATCTGATAAAACAAACCAGTTTTATAAATGAGGATATTTAAGTGAGGAGAATTTAAATTTTGTGAGTGTGGTTACACATGGTCTCCTTTAAACCCTAAAGTTATGTTTCCACTTTACCTTATTGCTTAAACCTAATGTTTGTGTATCCTAGGCATCAGCTGGAGTACCCTATGCCTTTAAACATAGCTGTAATCACCTTGAATCCCCTTTATGTGGAAAATGCATTGTCTTCTCTATAATGTAAGTCTGTGAATTCCCAAAGGTAAGGCCACCCCCAGAGTGTGTACTTCTCAAGACAAATATTTTATATCAGATCCTTGTTCATATAAACAATTTAACTAAGAATATGTTATAAAATTCATTGGCATATCTGAGGTACAGTGATTTATTGATGATGATTTAGAATCATGGGTAGAAGAGAGATACATTATTGTCTAAACCAGTGCATGTGAAAAGTCTTCATATGATGCATGCACCATTATTTTTCCTATTCATGTCCAGGAAATATTTTCAGCTTAATTTACTTTATCTTACTGTAAGAAACAGGGAGCAATACTACTATCACAGTGCCATGACTGTTTAGAAATCATTTATAGTGAGCCAGCTTGGTAGCTTATGGCTATAATCCCAACAATTTTTGGGAAGCTGACGCAGGAAGGATCCCTTGCGTCCAGGAGTTCCAGGTTGCAGTGAACCATGATCATGCCACTGCACTTCAGCCTGGGCAACAGAGTGAGACCCTGTCTCTTAAAAGAAAATAAAAAATTAAAAAAAAAAAAGTTGGAAAATTTTACCTCTGCAGTTCCTCTGTAACATTTATTTGTTTATTTATTTATTTATTTTAAATTTATTTTTATTTTATTTATTTATTTATTTATTTTTTGACAGAGTCTCGCTCTATCACCGAGGCTGGAGTGCAGTGGCATGATCTCGGCTCACTGCAAGCTCACCTCCCAGGTTCACGCCATTCCCCTGCCTCAGCCTCGCGAGTACCTGGGACTACAGGCGCCTGACATTTATTTAATGGCAGTTACATCATTATTATGATGTTGCGCCATTTATCGTGGTGCCTATGAATGTTGAGTTTCAATGACTCTCTAAAAGATTATTACTGTGCTTCATTGAAGATTAATATAAATGTGAGCTCAACTGATCCTCTCAACTCAGCTTCCTAAAGTGCTGAGATTACAGGCGTGAACCACCACACACAGCTCAGACTGGCATCTTTGAAATAACAAATATCTTTCCCATCCTGTTTTGTTTTTCCTGATTTTGTCTGTAGTCTGTATGTTGCACAAAAATTATTAACTTTTCTACCATCAAACACAGATAATATATTTGCCTTGATGTATTCTTGTAAGGCTTTTATATGAAGTCCCTCCTCACATCTAGGTCACAAAAATATTATTCTACGTTTTTTTCTATTAGTTTTATGATATCCCCTTGTACGACTGCTTCTTTAATCTATCTAGATGTAATTATTGTGAAAGGAAGATGTCTTGGGCCCCCAAAATCACCAAGAAAAACTCAAGACAAACCTGCCTCTCATTCTGTTCAAAGACAAACCTGCCTCTCATTCTGTTCAAAGTTACCCCTCCGCTCACTGAGATAGAGGCATATCTGATTTCCTCCTTTGGAAAGGCTAATCAGAAACTCAAAAGAATTTGTGTCTCCCCTATCTGTGACCTGAAAGTTCTCTTCTGCTTCCAGTCTTCCTGCCTTTGCTTCAAGTTGTCCTGCCTTTCGAGACCAAACCAATGTTTTACATGTATTGATTGATGTCTCATGTCTCCCTAAAGTATATAAAACCAAGCTGTACCCCAACCACCTTAAGCTGTCTTCAAGGACATTCTGAGGCTCTCACCGGTATGTCCTCACCTTAGCAAAATAAACGCTCTAAATTAACTGAGACCTGACTCAGATTTTCTGGGTTCACACTGTATATAGTAATACGTAGAAAGTAATCCAAATTTATTTTTCTATATATTATGTCACTCATTCTACACTCTTACTAAATCAATATTGTTTCTTTGTTTTGTGTTTAATTATATGTTAGGTTTACAAATTTCCATTTGTACAGATTTGTCTTTTAGTTCTTTGTACTTTATCACAGTTGCATTGTTTTTTCTTGCTCTGAATCTATGTTTGAAATACAATAATTTGTTCTATATTTTAATATCCAGTAGAACATTTTTCCTTTTTTTCCATCTTTTAAGAGTGACTTGGCAATTTTTGGACCTAAAATTCTTCATATAAATTTTAAAGTAAATTTAAAGTGTCTCTCAAAAAAAAAAAAAAAAGTCTCTTTGCCTGTCTTTCACAACCTTGATACACTTCAAAGAGTACTGATTATTTTATAAACTGCTTCTGTATTCAATTTATACAGTATTTTCTCATAATTGGACTTAGGTTTTTGGTAAGAATACCAAATTAAAAATATTATGTTTTCACTGAATCATGCTAAAAAGTTTATGATATTAAGTTGTCTTATTATTGATTATGTTTACCTTAATCATTTCATTCACTTGCTATCTTCTAGATTTCAACACTGTAAATTTACTATTTTTCTCATTGTAAGTGATCAGAATCTTCTGTGAAATACTTTGGGACTATACAATTTCCTCTAATTTCTAGCCACTAATTTTAGCATCCAGTGGTGGATATTTTCAAGTACATTTACTGCTATGAAATTTTCTAGTGATGATAATTTCCTTTTCTTGGGAATTATACTATATTTATGTAACATGTTAACATTTGTGAAGTGAGGTAAAGAGTTTAAGGTCTTTGTACTATTGTTGCAACTTTTCTCTAAGTCTAAAATCTACTTCAAAATTAAAGTAAATATAAAATTTAAAAAAGGGATTTTATTTGGAATTATATTTAATTCACAGGTTAATTTTATCGTTAATTTGAGGACAAATAATATCATAACTTAGGTGCCAACCAACCCCTTATGCATTTGCTTGTCCTATTCAGTAGTATGATCTGACCACCTTTTCTGAGTAAAGTGTTTCATGAATAAGGAAATGATAAATGTTGCCCAATGTTTCTTCCTTGTAAATGAAGTGAGAATTTAGGTTTAAAAATCATATTTAATAATATAGAAATTATTGGTGACCTTTCTAAGAGAAGTTTCAGTAGAAAAATGGGATTAAAGGCCAACAAGAACACACCAAATAGAAAATAGGGGGAGAATTATTGAAGGCAGTACACACAGACAATTATTTCACGAACACTTTGTGGAAACAGAAAGAGAGTTACAGATCAGTGGCTGGAAAGATGAATGGATGTAAGGTATTTGTTTATCACAGAAAATCTACAGCATCCTCTTAAACTGTTGATATCATCCAGTAGGTAGTGATCATCTGATAGAGAGGAATAATTTGATAAGGACTATAAAGGACAGAAATAGTGGAAGCAATTTTTTAAGGGTATAAGAAAATAAGAGAGGGCTCACATACTTTAGGTTAAATGCCAGTGAGTAATTATGATGGTTCATGGCAAAATTTAAGCTGGAACACAGGAAGTCAGAACATGAAAGCCTTTGGGGACAGTGAAAAAACGGTGAGATCAATTGTGTAATAAATCCCATTGAAGTTAAAGGAATGTGGCAATTGTAGTATGAAAGGGAGAGAGCTTTACACGTCTCCTGAGTTTTATTCATAGTTTTATTTCCCCAATCATACGAACTAAGCCACTGCCCAGAAATGTAGAATCAACTTCAATTAGGTCAGGTTTTAAATAGCAACTTCTTTTCAAGATATAACATTCATATTTATTCGACAAAGTCAGCCTTGTCACTAGATTATAGATACGAAGAAGGGTAGACAAATAGAATTTATAGATGACATGTAACACATATGAGAACACCTGTGTTTAAAATATTGAAGGAAAATACCTGCTTTTTCTTAACTGTCAACTTATCTCTATATAGTATCTTTCGTCTAGGTTTTCTATTATGAAAGCAAGTATGATTTATGTCATTACAGATTATTATCATTTGACCAAGGTTTTTTCTTCATTTCAGAATAGAACTAAAATTCATTTAATACACAAACACATACACACACACACAAACACACACATCTTGTGAGATATAGTTTCTCATGTAATGTAATTTCACTGGGAATTATTCCAAAACACCTGTTTTTATTCTGTACTGTCACAGTTATATTCTCATATCTCTGGCATTGTTATTACTGCCTTGCATTTTAATTATTTACTTAGATGTCTTTTCATGACCCTCTTACTCTTTTGCATGGCATAGATTATACCTTAATGTTTGTCACCCCAGATTTAAACCAATACAGGTAGGTGCTGAATATATATATATATATGTGTATGTATATATACACACACACTCAGTGGAGGAATATACATATATTCATCACCTACCAGTATTGTGTATACATGCACACACACACAGACTTGCTATACAAATACATATATGAATAACATAATGAGGAGAAAAAGTGAACCCAAGAAATATCCTGAAGAAATATTCTAAAAATATGAAGTGTATTATACTTTTAGAACAAAAGGGTGTGATGAACTGATGATGACCTTTTTGCTTACTAAAAGAATCAGCTTTATTCAAGATTCAGGTAGTATAGTTTTACAATAGTCTGCATGAACTCCGCTAAGTCTTTCATTATTTGGAAAAGTATCAAACTGGCAATTAGGGATCTGTTAGGCATATAACAACTTGGGGGAAAACAACAACAAAGGAATTTGCTTTACAAAGTATGTAATAATGATCGGTAATGTTTAAACAGTGTATCAAATCATGCTGTGATAATAGAGTCATTTTTGGTCTCTGGTAGTCTGTGCTGTTTTATTCCTAATGTGAGATAGTGTTATTTAAAGTTACCCTTGTTATTCTGAATTTCCAGGATCCTGTTTCATGTTAAAGATGTTTTTCCAAAAACAGGTCAGAAAATCTAAAATGTATACAAAGAAAAGCAATATGTGCATGAGTAGAATATAGACGTAGCACTAGTGTAGACCTGAAAGAAAAACTCCATGGTATATTGAAGATCCTAACTCGCTGGCCATTCAGTTTCTATCTTAAGGAAAAATTAAGTGGAGAAACACCAAAATAATGTTTATTTTGAAAAAGCTAAATATCTACATGTTTCACTGATTATATAAATATATACAATCTAAAGAATAATAAATTATAATTATATTTTACCACAAATTTACTATGGCCAAGTAAATAACATTTCTCATCTTTCAGAGAAATATATGAGTATGAATTTTATTTTGAAATTAAAACAAATAATAAAACTATAACTTAGAATGATTTAAATCAATGGTACTTGGATACCGTTTCATTCTTTATGCATTGAACTTTAAGATGGTTTTTAAATACACACACAATACTCCATGTCTTAAACTTTTCTTAATCTGGAAGTCCAAAGCTTGCTTCTTGCTTGTTTCTTTATTTGATTTATTTTTGTCAGGCTCAATCTCCCATCTTACATTCTAGTAAGAAAAGTTACAAATACTAACATGCTTCATGCTGTCATCTACTTAAAATGATTGTCTGCTACTATTATTTTTTAAACTCTAATAGTCTTGTATGCTGTAGCTGCAGGGTGAATTTCTCAGGTATTTATCCTGCTTTTACTTTGAACCACTCTCATAATAGTGTTTGCTTCAACATCATCGTTATTACTGAGTGGGATTTTAACTGTCCACTGACATATCTCCACATGCTCCTCCCAACCTTATTAAAGGTACAGACTGCATTTTATTATTTGTAACAGCATTTAGTGCTCTATTGGATTTCTGGCAGGTTTTGAATACATATTTAGTGGAGGAATACATTAGTGAACATTAGTGAATGGCATGCATGAATGGAGTGAACTCAAGAAATATGCAAAAGTACTAAAAATAATGTAACATGTCTTATTTGTGAAGTGTTACGGTGAGGTGAACTAAAGACCTGTCTTTGGCCTGATGTTTGTTTTTCTCGGTGAAAAAAAAATGAACTTTATGGTTTCTTTCAGATCTAAAATACGAGAATGTAAAGAGGCTATAAGTCAACTTTATAGAAAAGAAAGAGAAAATGGAAGCAAAATGATACTGATGAGATTTCTAAAACTTCTTCACAGTCATCTAGGAGCTTGGTTGAATCAAATTTCATGACAAGGAAAGAAATGTGGTGTGACTTTTTTTTCTTGTAGTATAAAGGTGCTTGTATGTCATTAGGCATAGAAATCAAAGGGCCTGGTGAATAACATAACCAACAAAATAATCTGTGTGAACAAATAATCATTTAAGAATGTGAAATTTAAGAACAATATATATAGCGATACAGAAAGAGTTAAGAAACATAGAGAAGGAAAATGAATTGTTTTAATAGCCAAAAGCAGCTTCCACTTAAAGTAACTGCTAAAGAAAAAGCCGGTCAGTTTAGGAGCTCTCTTTTCCTGACCACTCCTGTGGAACCACCTGCCACATGGCTCACTAAGGAGTAGCTAGCTGTCCACATGGGAATGTGTTGCTTGATTAGGTAAAGATTTATTGTAATGTTAATTAAGTCAATTTTATTGTTCCTCAGTTCTCTTGCCAAATTCACTCTTGGCAAAATAATGCAGGAGGATATTAAATGCAGGCTAAAGTTTTTATTGATCTTTCCAAACATTACACTAAACAGCGGTAAGCATTTTTATTTTGTCTACTGTCAAAGCGAGGCATGATTCTGAGAAGCAATGTATTATTCAAATTATTTTAAATTTTCAATTGCTTGCAGCACAAATGTTCTCAACAGTGATAATAGTAGGGTGGGATAATGCCTGTGATAAAGGAATGATCAATAAAGCCTGTAACACATGTGCGGTCAGGGTCAAAGAAAGGCATCTGCATCAGATGGAAGATGTTGGTAGGGATGATAGATCAAATCATTTACTAAGCAACAGTGTCAACATTAGATGCAATTCTAAACAATAAAACTGACATAGAGACTTATAGAGAAAAGAATAACAGCATAAGATGAATCTCTTACTAGTTACTTTGCCTTAATCAGACACTTTTGACTTATTTAAACAATGCCAATAATTCATATGCTACCTCAAGATCATGGCATTTAAGGTTTCATCTTCCTGGAATGCCCTTTCCCAAGATAGAGGCATGAAATGATTACTTCATTCAGATCTATTCTCAAATGCCATATGGTAGAAGAGGACCTTCTTAATTATTCTAAACTCTTTGCAAAAATGACCTGAAATTATATATTGCATGTGTTTACCTAAAATCATGGGCAATATCCACATTTTATATTGTTTTGGTCCTGCAATTAATAGTTTAGCAGTCTGTTCTTATTTGAAATTCTTTCTTTTGTCTTAGATATATAACTCAAGATATCCTTCTTTCTTTTAGTACCTTAATGTTTTTCATACTGGATTTAAGCATATCACTATTGTGTACATAAATCATTTGACCATAATTATGCTAAGCTAAGCTATATAATTTTTAATTTCTATGGGTCTTTAGCACATTGCTTTCTACACTACTTTTGACTTCTCTAATTTTCTTCTTGAGCTACCTATTATTTAAATTTAGTATATTTAACTTTGATATTAAAATGAGCTCAAATTATTAGATATCATGATTATAATTAGTGTGACTATATCCTATATACACTATATACAACATGTTGTGTATGCATATATAATATATATTTAATATATCTATTATAAATATATATAACTAATATAGTGAATATCTGTGTATATGTTCTATTTAATATCTCCTTATATAATGTATAATATTTAATGTATCTATTATAAATATATATTTAATATAGTGAATATCTCTATCTATGTGTGTATCTGTTGAATATCTCTTGAATAGCTCATTGGAATCTTTTGCCAACATGATTTATTTTCTTTCTTTAATTAGCATTTAAGTTTCACTAATACAGACCAAAATAGTAAGAGGTAATCACACTTCAAATGGATCATTCAAGTGATCCATTTTTTAATTTTCTGTTGAATCCCATCATGATTACTGGGATTCAACAGAAAAGTAACAGGAAATGCCTAAAGCAAGGTAGGAGAGAAAGACAAGGCAGCCTATTCAGAAGGACCTGGGAGGGACTTCCCAATGTGGGGAAGGGATAAGTCAGAGATCTTCAGCAGTCCACATTCTTACCATGGACTTCTGTAATCCTAGACAAAAGAGACCCTCTTAACACTCGTGGGCCCTGAAACTAACACAGGAAACTGCCAGGAGATTTTGCAACAGCTCCAGGGAAAGAGCTGTTGCTGGATCCCACACAGTACCCAGGATGTAAGTAGCTACAACAAGGGGCCATTTTAAAGCCCCACCTCCAATAGACTGCACCCTGCCCCTGCTTACCACAGCTGTCACCTACACACATCATTTGGAGGTCTGAGGACAAGTCTGCCCAGCCAAGCTATTCTCTCATCCCATGCCAGAGCATGCAGTCCAGGGGCCAGGTGATTGCCCTGTCCAGTCCACTACCTTCAGCATCTATACATTTCTCCTGGAGGCCTGAGGTTGGGCTACCGACACTGCACTGCCACCAGAGCTGGTGCCAACCTGATGCACACTTGCAGGCCTGGAGACTGGCCTGCCCAGCCCATGGCAGCCACCACCAACATCAGCACACACTGCTCAGGATTCAGCGGATCATCCTGGCCAAGCCATTGACAACATACACAACACGACAGCTGTCCAGGGGCCTGAAAACCTACTCACTCACTTGGCACAACACTGCCACTACTGACATTCAAGTAAGTCAATTACAGGCCCAAGAATAGGCCCTCCTGGATCTACTAATTTCAATATCAGCATATGCTTTCCTGAAGCCCAAGGATGGGCATGGTAAGCCCACCACTGCCACCACTGCAGCCAAAGGATTAGCCCACCTAGGATCCCATTTCCCAGGAAAACTTCACTATAGCCTTCTCTAACAACCATAAGCCACAAAAAAGAATCACAGATGTCAATGACACTGTTTATAGTTGAAAAAATACAGAGAAAACACTACTGCACATGAGCAAAATCAAAGCCAAAATGTCCTACTCAACCAAAACCATGAATTCGTCTTCAGGAAAAAGTCTCCCCTACCAAAGCAAATTCAACAAAATCAGAAGTGACTATTGCACCAGATGCACCGATATAAAAAGGACAGAGAAAACATGAAAAGACAAAGAAATATAACACCCCCAAAGAAACACAATAATTCTTTAGCAACAGATCCCCACCAAACAAAAGTTTCCAAAATCTGAGAAAAGTAATTCAAAATATTGACTTCAAATAAGCTCAATGAGATAAAACAGAATTCTGAAAACTAATATAAATCATAAAAATGAATCCAGATAGGACTGAGAAATTTACCAAAGAGATGGGTATCATAACAGCAAAAGAGAGAAATTCTAGAAAGGAAGAACTCATTGAATAAAATAAAAAAATGTATTTGAAAGATTCAATAGATTAGAACAAGCAAAAGAAAGAATGTTAGGACTTGAAGAAATTTTTTTAAAAGTAGCCCAATCAGACAAAAATAAAGAAAGAAAAATTTAAAGGAATGAACAAACCCTACAGGACACCATAAGGCAACCAAATATTCAAATTATCAAAGTCCCAAAAGGCAAAGAAAAAACAAAAGATTTAGAAAACCCACTTAGTAAAATAGCGTGTGGAAACTTCCCAGGAAGAAATTTGGACATCCAATTGCAGGAAGCTTTCAGAGATCTTTCAACAGATACAATGCAAAAATGGCTTCTATACTGCAGATTATAGTCAAACTTTCTAAAGACCAAGAGATAATTCTAAAAGCAGTAAGAAAAAAAGCATTTAGTCACCTCGAAAGCAATCCCGCCATTCCACTAACAGTGGATTTTTCAGCAGAAGAGATAATTTGTATAACTGCTTCAATCTAATTCTATTCTTTCCTGGCTGAGAATGAGATGAGATTGAAGCAGTGGTAAAAATTCTCCCAACAAATGAAAGCTCACGACCGGATGGATTCACACCAAATTCTACCGAATACATAAAGAAGAAGAAATACCAATCCTTCTCAAACTGTTCCAAAAATTTGAAGAGGAAGGAATTCTTCCTAATGTATTCTATGAGACTAGCATTACCTTCATATCAAAACCAGACAAAGATATAAGAAAACCACAACAGAAAAGACAGGCCAATATCCCTGATGAACATAGTTGCTAAAATCCTTAACAAAATACTAGAAAACCTAATTGAACAGTACATCAAAAAGAATTATCAAGTTGGATTTATTCCATAGATGGAAGGATAATTTACCATATGCAGAGCAATGGAGGAAAATAAAGCCCATGATCATCTCAAGAGACTCAGAAAAAAAAAATCATAATATGCAATGTCCTTTCATGATAAAGACTCTCAACAAACTAGGCATAGAAGGAACATATTATACTTCAAAATAATAAAGACGTATGTGACAAACCCACAGCTAACATCATACTAAATGGGAAAAAATTTGAAAGCTTTTTATCTTATAACTGGAACAAAAAAAGGATGTATACTTTCACTACCAATATTTAGCTGGAAGTCCTAACTGGAGAAATCTTACAATAGAAAGAAATAAAAGGCATCACAATATGAGAGGTAGTCAAATTGTTCCCTGTTACACACTATGTGATTTTATATTTAGAAAAAACAAAAAATTCTACCAAAAAATTATTGTAAGCAAATTGAATAAAGACACAGGATTCAAAATCAAAATATAAAAAATAGTAACATTTCTGTATACCAATAATGAAATAGTCAAAAAAGAAATCAAGAAAATGATTCCACTTAAAATAGCTACCAGTAAATATGTAAATACATTTTTTTCACATATATACATATGAAAATACCAAGGAATAAATTTAAAGAAGGGGGTAAAATATACAAGAAAAACTACAAAACAATAATAAAAGAAATTGAAGAGGCCACAGACAAACGGAAATACATTCTGAGCTCCTGGATCAGGAAAATAGATTTCGTTAAAATAACCATACCACTCAAAACAATCTACAGATCCAATGCAATCCTTACCAAAATACTATCATTTTTCACAGAATTAGAAAACAAAACAATTCTAAAATTTTATAGAATCAAAAAATGATCTATATATCCAATGCATTACTGAGCAAAAAGAACAAAGCTGGAGGTATCACAGTGACTTAAAAACATAGTACAAGTCTATAGTAACCAACACAGCATGATATTTATATACAAACAGACAACACAGACCAATGAAATAGAATCAAAAACCCAGAAATGAATTCATATATTTACAGCCAGCTGCTCTTCCACACAGCTGTCAAGAACATACAATGGAGAGAGAACACTCTCTTCAATGAATTGAGCTGGGAAAACTTGAATGAAAGAAGAATGAAACTTGACTCCCATCCCTCATCATAGACAAAATCAACTCAGGATACATTAAAGACTTAAATATTAAACCTGACACTATGAAGCTACTAGAAGAAAAGATAAGGACAACACTTCAGAACATTAGTCTAGGCAAAGAAATTTATGGCTAAAACCTCCAAAACTCAAGCCACTAAAACAAAATGAGATAAACGGGACTATATTAAACTACAAAGTTTCTACACAGCCAAAGAAACAATCAACACGGTGAAGAGACAAACTCTAAAATGGGGAAGCAGGCCAGGCAGGGTGGCTGATGCATATAATCCCAGCACTTTGGGACACCATGCCAGGTGGATCACCTGAAGTGTTGCGGGAAGTCAGGGACCCCAAATGGAAGGATGGGCTGAAGTCGCAGCAGAAAACATAAATTGTGAGGATTCCATGGACATTTATTAGTTCCCCAAATTAATACTTTTGTAATTTCTTCTGCCTGTCTTTACTGCAATCTCTGAACATAAATTGTGAAGATTTCATGGACACTTATCACTTCCCCAGTCAATACCCTTGTGATTTCCTATGCTTGTCTTTACTTTAATCTCTTATTCCCATCATCTTCATAAACTGAGGAGGATGTATGTCACCTCAGGACCCCATGATGATTGTGTTAACTGCACGAATTATTCGTAGAGCATGTGTGCTTGAACAATATGAAATCTGGGTACCTTGAAAAAAGAACAGGATAACAGCAATGTTCAGGGAACAAGGGAGATAACCTTAAACAATGACTGATAGTGAGCCAGGCAGAACAGAGCCATATCTCTCTTCTTTCAAAAGCAAACAGGAGAAATATCGCTGAATTCTTTTTCTCAGCAAGGAACATCCCTGAGAGAGAGAATGTGCCCCTGAGGGTAGGCCTCTAAAATGGCCACTTTAGGGGTGGCTGTCTTTTATGGTCAAAGACAAAGGGATGAAATAAGCCCCGGTCTCCTGTAGTGCTCCCAGGCTTATTAGGATGAGGAAATTCCCACCTAATAAATTTTGGTCAGACCAGTTGTCTGCTCTCAAACCCTGACTCCTGATAAGATGTTATCAATGACAATGCATGCTCAAAACTTCATTAGCAATTTTATTATCACCCTGTCCTGTGGTCCTGTGATCTCATCCTGCCTCCATTTGCTTTGTGATATTTTATTACTTTGTGAAGCATGTGATCTCTGTGGCCCACACCCTTTTCATACACTCCCTCCCCTTTGGAAAATCACTAATAAAAACGTACTGGTTTTACGGCTCAGAAAGCATCACAGAACCTTCTGACATGTGATGTCTCCCCCAGACACCCAGCTTTAAAATTTCTCCCTTTTGTACTCTTTCCCTTTATTTCTCAGACCAGCCAACACTTAGGGAAATAGAAAAGAATCCATGTTGAATATCGGGGATGGGGTTTCCCCCGATACCGAAGTTAAGAGTTTGAGACCTGCCTGGACAACATGGTGAAACCCTGTCTCTACTAAAGATTCGAAAATTAGCCAGGCATAGTGGTGGGTGCCTGTAATCCCAGCTACTTGGGAGTTTGAGGCAGGAGAATTGCTTGAACCCAGGAGTCAGAAGCTGCAGTGAGCTAAGATTGTGCCACTGCACTCCAGTCTGGGCAAAAAAGTGAGACTCCATCTCAAAAAATAAATAAATAAATAAAATGGAGAAACATATTTGCAAACTACTTAATCATGTTACAGGGGACTAATATCCAAAATATACAAGGAAGTCAGGTAAGTCAACAGTAAACACAAAATAATCTTATTAAAAATGGACAAAGGGGCCGGGCGCGGTGGCTCAAGCCTGTAATCCCAGCGCTTTGGGAGGCCAAGACGGGTGGATCACGAGGTCAGGAGATCGAGACCATCCTGGCTAACATGGTGAAACCCTGTCTCTACTAAGAAATACAAAAAACTAGCCGGGCGAGGTGGCGGGCGTCTGTAGTCCCAGCTACTTGGGAGGCTGAGGCCGGAGAATGGCGTGAACCCGGGAGGCGGAGCTTGCAGTGAGCTGAGATCCGGCCACTGCACTCTAGCCTGGGCTACAGAGCGAGACTCCGTCTCAAAAAAATAATAATAATAAAATAAAATAAAATAAAATAAAATAAAAAAAATAAATAAAAACGGACAAAGGACATGAATAGACACTTCTCCAGAAAAGACATACAGAAGGCCAACAAGTATATTTAAAAATGCTCAGCATCTCTCATCATCAGGGAAATGCAAATCATAATCACAATGAGAAATTTTCTTACCCCACTTAGAATGACTATTATTGAAAAGAAAAAAATAGAGTTACAACTATGTGGAGAAAAGAAAACACTTATACAATGTTGGTGGAAATATAAATTAGTAAAATCACTATGAAGAACTGTGTGGAGGTTCCTCAAGAGCATAAGCAAGATTGTAAATTCATGTGAGGGCTCAAGCTTCTACTCGGAAGTAGGACACATAGTTTCTGTTTATATTGCAACAGCCTTTGCAAAAATTGTAACAGTGAGAAAACTATGACAATGAAAGAGAGCTGATCTTACCAACCCCCATCTTGTCTTTAGCCTCCAAACTGCTCTTAATCATTCCTGGGTCTGGGCCAAGCAAACTTTGGGAGATATTTAGTTTATAGTTTAAATGATAATAGCCCTTCCCCAAAACTCAACTGTTGGTGTAAAGCTAATAAGAGACCACCAGGTTGAGAGGATAAGAGGGGTCTGAATTTTGCTATGGTGTATACATAAATCATTACCAGTCATTATTCTGGATTACCAGTCATTATTCTGCAACTTCCCTAAATACTCCTGCAGATAATATCACTATTGTAGAATCTGAGATTGGCCTTTTGAGATAATCCTTTCTGGTCTTTTGCATTTCTGAATACTGACTCCCCCTGGATCTACCAATCACTCCTGTGGACCTACCCAGAAGTGACTTATTGTGAAAGAGGACCATTTCCCACAGCAAATGATAGCACCTCCAACCAATCAGCAGCACCCATTGCTTAGCTCCCCCCTCTTCTTGCAAACTATTTTTGAAAAACTTTAGCTACTGAATTCTCAGGGAGGCTGCTTTTAGTAAAAATAAAACTCCAATCTCCTGTTTAGCTGGCTCTACATGTGTAAAACTCTTTCTCTATTGCAATTCCTCAATCTTAATAATTTGGCTCTATCTGAGAAGGCAAGGAGAGCCCATTAGACGTTACAATATTTTATTGCCCAAAGCTAATCACATGGTGTCATCTGATATCAGTGGGGCACAGAAACATCTTCCTACATATGTGAAAGGAAAATAAAAACTTGGGACCGCAATTCACTATGATAAAGAAAAAAAATCAGCTTAAAGCTGAGACATGCAAGAAACTGCCTTTCTTTTTGTTCCCAGGCAGACAGCAATAGATAAAGGTTAAAGATCTCCACAGGCAGCTACTCTGTGTTTATCTTATCTTATGTAAAGTGCTGATTTATTGATGGCAAGACAAATACATAATTGACTATTCCCCTATTTGCTCTTGCAACATGTAGATTACCATTCCTTCCCTCTTTTCCCCAGCCCACTTTTCTTCTTTAAATATTGAGGTCCTCAAAATCATCTTTGGAAAAAGGTATAGGCTTTTCTCCAGACATGTTCTTAACCTTGGCAAAATAAATTTCTAAACTGATTAAGACTGGTTTTAGATACATTTTGGTTTACACAGGGATGAGTAGCCAATGTTTAGAAACAATAAAATCCATAACGAAAAATGTTATATCAAGTTTAAAAATTAAATACAAATAATTGTCCTTTATCTGATAAAAAAAAAAATTAACTCTGGTGTTTCATTTATACACTAAACCAAAGGAACTTAAAAGTATACCATACTATCTCTTTACTTATATTAAAAAGAAAACATATGAAAGATTTAGCAACAATTTTAATTTTAAGAATCTCATGAATTATAACATTACACTCAATAACAAAGATACACATAAAAAAAACCTTGAAAATATGAATAAAATTATACATACCTAACATAACACACGTATGGCAGGCACCTGTTTAGGTATGTAATTGTCTGTTTAAATACTTAATATTAATTACAACGGCTGAATTCTGAAGAATGCTGTGCTCTAAATTGTTTGGAGTAAGAAAAAAATTATAATAAAAATAAAATCCATGATTAACAAAAGGGCATAATCCTGTATGTCTTTATTTGCACTTTGAGATACACTCCTTTCCAACCCACATCAATGGGTTTTCTTGCTGCCTTTTAGTTGGATTCAGCCAGTGTGAACCATTATTAAGAGATAAGAGACCAGAAGTAAATTTGCTTATTTTCTTCTGGAGCTCTTTTCTCTTTTGCCTCAGGAGAGTGCTCTCTTCCCCAGCAAAGTTAACAATTCCTGTAAGGTATTCTATTCCAAACAGCTTTTTCTACCTTCTAGAAACCACTTTCCTCTTGCAAATTCTGGCATAAATAATGCCTACTAGCTATGACTAGTCTTGGGGTCCTCCATGACCTCATGTTAGTAATTTCCCTTCATCCTGCCAACATATTTGTATAATGATACTTTATTTAAACATTTATGCCTAGTGTTCCATTATTGGAACACCAAGCTTGTGGGAGTTATTTATATCATACTGCTCAAGGTAATCATCAAGATCTGATTTTTCACAAAAAGTTTTGCAACCTCTGGTATAAATGGGTTAAATTGTCCTCAATCACCAGTTTTGACCATGCCTTATGTTTCCTGCCTGAATTTGAACTGATACATTCTTTAACAATTGAATGATGTATTACTTTTTTGTTTAACAGTTATACATGGTTATATAAAGAAGAAAAATAAAGTCTGTTATTGAAAATCTATTGGCTGTCTTCTTTATTTCTTATATTTCATTTCCAGCAATGCTCCTAACAGATTCCAAAGGGAGTGTATGAAAATTTAACAATCAGTAATCAGAGTTTACAGTGGACTTTATATTAATATTGCTCATTCTGCGGATAAACATGCACTTCTTTCTCAGAGACAGACTATAAACATAAGTCACTAAAACCTCCTGCATCATTATTGCGGGGGGAAAAGGAGAATTAGTAAAAAGAAAAAGGTGTTTATAGAGCACATAATACATGTTAGGTACTGTGCTTGGCATTTTTAAAATGCTATTTTATTAAACCACACTTTTTAGAGGGAAATCGGCAAGTGCAACCTACTTCTGAAAGTAATTGAAGATACAAAAAAGAAGGATTAATTTGTTTATTGATTTCACTTAGAGTAATAAAAAGACCTTCAAACCTTATGGGATACAGTTGTTAAAGCTACACTGGAATTGGACCATCAGGCACCATTATTACTCTTTTTCCTATTGACATGCACCATCAAGAAGAGTTATTTAGGACACCCTCAAGGTCACTAAGAAAGAGAATGATTTCGTTAAAGCTATCAAACTTATCTTAACTATTGTGTTTCTCATTACATTCTAACCACAGAAATAAAACTGAAATTTGAATTAAATAAACGTTTTTAGCAGCAGCCATTTCTCAGGAAATGCAATGAATGCACAATAACTTCCCAAATACACAGTAATTTGTGAAAGGCAAGTTGTATTATGAAAATAAATACAACAAATATCAGATATATATCATAAACCATACAATATTTCTCATTTTGTTCATAATATTTAAGAAAATAAAATTAAATTCCACTCCTTCTTATCCAATTATATATTTTAACTTAACTAAAGAATGTATTGGGCTATCAAAATATATTAGTCAATTAAACTTTGATTGATTCTGGTTGAAACTATAAATATGAGAGAAGCAGAAAAGTGTTTATTATCTAAGGAATTTATCCTTTTCATGAATATATTTTTATCTTGAAAATTCAGCTTTATTTTTTACTTCAATTATCTTTTTAAAAATACAAAAATAAGATAATTTTAAAATATAACATAAAATTGCATAAACCTAGCTTACATTAGGAAACCCCAGGAGGTTGCCTGGTCAATTGGCTATATGTTCTTCCTAGCGAGAACAATATTAAGACAAGAAATAATTCCTGGATGATCCATCTGCAGATTTTTTTTTTTTTTCCGCAAAGTGGAGGCTGTACATCACAAAGATAAAATGAAACACGAGATGAGAGTAAAACTATTAGGCTGCAGAACTACAGGGACCAGGTGACATCTGTGACTTATGCTTAAGCCCTTCAAAACAGACTCACTCGTATGCATATGAAGGTAACTGATGTTCATGTACAGTGTAATAAACAAATGAAAATAAAGTAAATAAGAATATGGCAAGATTGACCTCAGAATGTAGTTTTAAATATCATGCCATCCTTGGATATGCAAACAAAAGAAAGAAAGCAATAAAATATTGCTTGGAAGTACAAAAACAAAATAGGATTTTAATAATGGGGAAGTTATGTTATTTTTTAAATGTGAGTAAATGACTTATGGCTCTAACAAGCAAAAGCAAAATTTATTTTACCATTTTACCATCATAAAAAATGGATTTTGCCATTTTTCTTCCTAACTTGAGGTAAGTAGTGTCCCAGATAGGAGCTGATCTTTCAGCCGTGCTGTATTTTAGAATGATTATAACATAAAATAAATCCACAAGTGACCCAAGATGTTCATGAAGCAGGGGTAGGAAACAGGTCCTTGTTTTTCAACCATTGAGATTCCTGGCAAATAATAATAATAAAATAATGAAATAACTTTCTGTCATAAAATATACCTAACACATATAGCAAGAATAAAGGGGCAGTGGAGTCATTGGGAAGAACACTCGTATTTTAGATTGGTAAAATGACTATTCATATTACATAATCTGAAAATATTTGGTAAAACTCTTTCTTATGATAACTTGGAAGACAAATAATCTCCCCAAAGAGAAACCAGGAATTATATAATAGTTTTAAAGTTAGAACTATTTATTGTTTCCAATTGTTATACATAAAGTTTCGGTGCCACAGAAGAAACAGCACTCGAATATAAAATTTTCTTTTTAATTCTCAGCAAGGCAAGGCACTTCTATAGACGGGTGCACCCTTGCAGATGGAGCAATGGTGAGCACACACTTGGACAAAGGAGGGGAAGGGGTTCTTATCCCTGAGGCACGTGGCCCCTGCTGCTGTGTCTTTCCCCTATTGGCTAGGGTTAGACTTCACAGGCTAAACTAATTCCGATTGGCTAATTTAAAGAGCGCGAGGGCGTGAGTACTTTGGCGTGAGGGGGAGTGGTTATGTGTGGTTATGCAGAGTGGAGAATGTGTCAGAGCAGAGCAGGTAGGAGGTCATCTGAATGAGTCAGGTTGGAGTAGGTAATCAAAATGAGTCAGGGTGGAGTAAGTAATCAAACAAGGTTGCTTTACAAGGAAGTTAAGTTTAAAAGTAGAAAGCAAAGAACTGAACATACTGACATACTGACTCTTTGAAGAGAAATTTAGACATTATATCTAAAACAATCAATATAAAATGAGAATATCTTGAGAAGATAAGGGTCTATTACAACTCAGCCTCTTGACCAGGCACCCTTCGAATATTTGACTATTGATAAAAACCTCTGAGTAGATTAATTTGTCCAAAAGTGAGTTTCCTAAAGTTGGACAAAATTACTTAAGTAAAAGAGGGCAAGGGCGTGGCTCTCCCTTTTTTGGGCAATGGTTTCGAGTTGACCACAATGAGGTCTAGAGAAACAAATTTTTAGAAAAATATGTAGGTGTGGGTATCAGTACAGGTAACAGACTATAAATTTATAAATGTATAAATTTATTTTTTAAAAAGCCAACCAAATTTTTGAGAATTTTATAATGATTAATATAGAAACCTAAATTATTGATTAAACATATTATTTGGAGACAGAAAAGAGTCTAATCAAGAATCCTCAACCCTAATGGGAAGCGAGTCTTAAAACATCTGCCCAGCTGGATTTCAGAATTGTTATGTATTGGTACAGTACATAATGTATGTCTCCCATTGTTTCCTCTCCAGATGTAATGTTTATTACTGTTATCCCTTTACTGTTCTTCATTTAGGTTTAGTTGACATGGAGAAGTCATTTGTCATTTTAGTTTTCAGGCCCCAGAGCAAAAGGAGTCATGACAGATGTAATTTAGAGATAATGAGATCCTGGATGGAAGTTTACTGTCAATATTGTATGAAATACTTACATTACCTTTCTTCAAGAGTGGTTGAGTTTTGTTTTGTTTTAAAACATTTAAAGGGAACAAGTGCAGTTTTGTTATATGAATATGTTAGGTAGTGATATGGTTTGACTCTGTGTTCTCACCTAAGTCTCACCTTGAATTGCAATAATCGCCATGTGTCAAGGGCAGAAACAGGTGAAGATAATTGAATAATGGGGGTAGTTTTTCCCATGCTGTTCTCCTGACAGCGAGTGAGTTCTCATGTTATCCAAAGGTTTTAAAAGGAGATTCTTCCTTCTCTTGGCACTGATTCTCCCTCCTGTAACCCTGTGAAAAGTTGCCTTCCACCATGATTATGTCTCTCGAGGCCTCCCCAGTCATGCAGAACTATGAGTCAATTAAACCCCTTTGTTTAAATAAATTACCCAGTCTCAGGTATTTCTTCATAGCAGGATAGGAACGAACTAAAGCAAGTATTAATGAAGTCTGGGCTTTGAGTGTAGCCATCACCTGAGTATCATACATTTGTACCCATTAAGTAATTTCTCCTCCCCTACCCTCCTGCCACCTTCCCAATGATCCAAATCTCCAATGACTGTTATTACATATTTTATGTCCATGTGTATGCATTATTTAGTTCCCACTAAATAAAACGTGCTGTATTTGGCTTTGTGTTTCTGAGTTGTTTCACTTAAGATAATGACCTCCAGTTCCATCCTTGGGCTTGTTTTACATGTGAAATGAAAAGAAATGGTATCTGTGGCTAAGGAGAAAACTGTAGTTGCTTTTATTCTTATTCAAAATATTTGTTCAGCATGAGATGTTCATCAGAATTGACATATACTGCCTCTTACTGGGGAGCTCATAGTATCTGTCCATTTTAAGTAACACTTAGCCATATAATTTGTTTAAACCAATGAAGTGTGAGTTAAAGAAATGTGTGTCAAAAGAATAAATTTTAAGAATCATTATGTGATTCCACCCTGATTTGTATTTTTTTATGTTATAATATCAGCAATATACTAGTTAGGCTTTGCCATTTAGCTTAAATCCCTGCCTTATGAAAACATAGATAAATGTTAAAATTCAACTCGTAATAAATATGTAGCATGAATCAAATTCTTTGTTGTAAACCACTAACACATTGAGTTTCAGTTTTATCATAGTTACTTTGCCTATGCTGATTAATACAATGTGAATAATCACTGATCATTTATTTAAAATATAAATAAATTTTAAAGCTAGAAATCAAATTCATTGCAAATATCAATGTTGGTTTTTCTTGCCTTTCATAGTAAAATAACAGCGAAATTTATTCTTTGGTATAATTACAAATAAATATTTCCTTAACTGTGAATAATAAAATTAATAAATATGAACAGAGGATATTGTTAAACTTTTCCCAAATAAATTTTTACAAGATAATATAAAAATAGATATGTTTAAATATTTTGATAAGTTGCCATTTTTAAGTCATGCTGAATTTGGAAGAAAAAAGATAAATTTTAAGTTATAATTATAAAGTTATAAACAATTCAGTGGCTTTCTAGTCTACAAATGTCAAAGGAACTTTAATATTTATATGTGATTTTATGGCAATAACAGCTAGGTTCTGTGAGTAAATCAAGTTCATTTCTGTCATTGCCTCTGGTAATGATAAAATCAATTTCAAACCTTTAAGACTTGAACCCTAAATTTACAGCCATCATTTTTAGATTATTAGATAAATCACAAAGTTTTGTAGCTCTTACCAGGCACTGTTTATTATCTTCAATGGAGGAAACAGAGACTGATCCATTACGTTTCTTTACACATAAAGAGTGTTCAGTTGACATCCAGTCTGAACATCGGTGGAGACGATGTACTACCACTTTTACTGCAATCATAAAACACTTCTACGCTCAGAGTGATGTGTTTTAACTTTGGTTTGAACTTCCTAAAATTTTGGAAAATTTGAGTTTTCCATGAACATATTTGAAATACAGCTTGATATTAGTTAATTCTGTGTGCTCTTAACTTGTATCCAGTGACAACATTACATACATGTTTGTGTGTATCTGTTTGTATTTTACTACCATTCTGTCGCTTTTATTAACATACTAAAAAAGTTGTCGTTAGCATTGCCATTAAAATATCTTTTTTTCTCCAGGTAAGAAAGTAAATTTCATTATTATATGATATCACCTTTTCTGAATAGTTTTACAAAAGTCAAAAAAATACAAATGATATCTTTAATTTATTTCAATGAAAACTTAAAATTCTATGTATGCTTTCATATTCAGCACACAAATTGATAATGAAAATTCTACATTACTCTGTAGGGAGGGTTTTGGGAAATATTTTTAACATGTTCGAAATTGACACCTCCTCTGGGCATTCTTCCAAAGTTTTCCTCTCTTATATTAATGATTGTTGGAGCTGGCTAATAGTTAATCTGCTCTCTTTCTGCTACACAATGATTATACCTTTAAAAAATCTGGTTAAATCATAGAGCCTCTACCTCTGACTATAGCAATGGATGAAGAGACAGGTTGTGACCTGAACAAAAACAATCAGAATTCTTCCCTGGGATCCTTGATATTGAAGTAGTTAGTAAAGCATAAAGGCTTTACTCTGTTGTGATTATAGAAACCTGGAGCCAGGTTTCTCATAAATTTGTGGAAGTTCATCTAGTAGAACAGAACAAATTCAACTTTCAGAAAGAAGAGATAGCTGGAGAAAAGAGAGTAAAACCTAATTTAAGTAGTTAGAGTTTGTGTGAAATGAGAACTATTTTGATTTTGAATTATTGTTAGATAATACTGAGACTGAAATAGTGTATTTTGCAAATACTGAAGAAATTGAAGTATGAAAATGGGAGGAGATAATTTTTAATTCAATCAAAATGAATTACTCCTATAATATCAGAAATAGAATTATACTGAACAAGATAAAATATTGTATTGTTTAAATCTTATAATTGTTTGATATATTACTGGTCAAATTTTCAGCTGATCAATTACTCCTAATAATGTTACCATTTTTGTTTTATATATTTGTGAGTATGCTAAAAAGTTTACATGTTTATAATTTATTGATCTTTTTGATGAACTTTCTTCTTATCATTTTGGGTTGATTCAATTTGTATATTGCCCCCATTTTTTTTTTCTGTAAGGTTTATTTATTTATTTATTTATAGAAACAGAGTCTTACTCTGTCACCCAGGCTAGAGTGCAATGGCACAACCTGGCTCAGTGTAGCCTCAACCATCTGGGCTCAAGCTATCCTCTCACCTCAGCCTCCAAAGTAGCTAGGAATATAGATGCACACCACTATAACTAGCTAAATTTTTGATATGCATGTTGCAGAGATAGGGTCTCACTCTATTTCCCAAGCTGGTCTTGAAACCCTGGTCGCAAGGGATCCTCCTGCCTCAAATGAAACCCTGGCCACAAGGAATCCTCCTGCCTCAAATTCCCCAAAGTACTGGTATTACAGGCATGAGTCACTGCACTTGGCCTAGTTTGACCAATACAAAAATGTCTACATCAAGTTATTTGGCTGGTATTTGCCTAATATTTTTTAAATTTTGCCTTTATATTATATCTGATAATAGATTCAAGATTTCTGTATTTGAAATATTTGAGTAGTTTTTTTATTTCAATTGTTGCAAATTTTTCTGTTAAAAATACATTTAAAGATTATTTTCTTCTTTTTTATTTTTTGCCTTGTTTTTTTCTTGTCTTACATTGCATTATTATAATTTCTTTATTTCTTATTTTTATACTGATTTTTAAATTATTATCTTTCTTTCAGCAGTTACTTGGAGATATGCCATGAAATCATTCAATAATGAAACCCTACAATGTATTTAAGCACAAAAAAGAAAAAGAATCTATGCATTGTTTTATCTTTTTATACTTATTTAAAGAAATAGACTAATTTTGCCTAAATGTAGGCAAAATGGAGGTAAAAAGAAACCTTAGGAAACTATTACAACAATTCAAGTAATCAATGATGGCTGCTTGAACTAAGAGACAGTTGGCAATATCAGATTTTTTGAATCAATTTTAGAAGTTAAAGTTGATTTTACTCATAGATTGACTGATTATGGAGTTCAAGGGAAAGACAGACATCAAAGAGGACTCATGTTTTTTGGTCTTGTGTGGGATGAGTTGATATGGGTGTAAAATTTTAAAAGTTATGTTTTGAACCTGTTCAGTCTGAGAAACCCACTTCATATCCAAATGGAAAAGTCAAGAAGTCACTTGTATATATGAGACCATTATTCAGGAAAGAGACCTGGAATAGAGCTGTAATTTTCAGCGCTAAATATGTACAAACGACATGTAAAGCCAATGGATTAAGTTAGACCACAGAGTACATACAGAGAGAATCTGAATAAGTCAAGGAACTAAGAAGGAACTCAGAAGAAGAAGCTGTATATAACAGGAGGAAAACCAAGAAAGTGTGCCATCAGGAAAGCTAAGTTAAAAAAACCAAGAAGGGGGCATAATCGACTATGGCAAACCATTTCCTGTAGTCAAGTGAGAGAAGGGAACTTGATTTTTGAATTTGCCTATAAAGATACTTTTGATCAATTGGTATAGGCCCCTGAGAGAATGGGAGGTGATGAAGTGGTGAGAGGGGTACAGGCGACTACTTTCTTAAAAAAAAAATTTCCACAAAGGAACCACAATATAACAAGTGATAGTGGGAAGAGGAAAATAAATTTAAGAGATCATTAAGTCTAATAACCCAATGCTTCACCTGTATGTTATTTCCTTAGCTTTGTTAAAAATGACATTTGTACTTGTGATTCTGTTCATTTTTAGAGCTTCTAAGTTATTTGTGTTCTCTGAGAAAAGAAAGGGAATGCAATAACTTTATTCACTGAATTTAAAACTAAAAGTTGCATACGAGAGAAACAGATAGGAACACCAATACCTGGATATAGCAACTTGATAAAAAGCTTTTATAGCACAATTTGATCATTCAATTTATGTGATAATTATTCCAAATATATGTTAATATGAATTATATGTGAATCAAATTAACATTTCATTTACATGATATTAAATATATATTTGGCTGAATTAGATTATCACTGAGATTTTTGTATCACTGGGATAGAGAAATAAATCAGATTTTAAAATATATACATTTTTATTTGTATCATAATGTTATCATTACAAAATGTAAAAGTATCATCACCAAAATTTAGTAGTAAAGAATTTCTACTTTTATATTATGTTGTAAGAAAAAAGTTTATTAGTACTCTAAATAGCTGATTCCTTTGTGTTTGTTCAACTATATCATTTTCATCAAGAAAAAAGTTCCATATTTTCCTTTTCCTTTAAGAAAATTTAAAACTATGATCGGTGCTTGTCAAATCTTTTAAAATATTTTAACTTCAACAGTTGTGTAGTTGTCATTTTGAAAACAGCTTTACCAAAGTGTAATGTATATATAACTCACCTGTTTATTTACTTTATTTATTTATTTATTTTTTCTGAGACAGAGTCTCGCTCTGTCGCCCAGGCTGGAGTGCAGTGGTACGATCTCGGTTCACTGCAGGCTCCATCTCCCGGGTGCACGCCATTCTCCTGTCTCGGCCTCCAGAGTAACTGGGACTACAGATGCCCACCAGCACGCCTGGTTAATTTTTTTGTGTTTTTAGTAGAGACAGGGTTTTACCATATTAGCCAGGATGGTCTCCATCTCCTGACCTCATGATCTGCCCGCCTCTGCCTCCCAAAGTGCTGGGATTACAGGTGTGAGCCACCACGCCCAGTCAAAACTTACCTATTCTAAGTGTAACATGAAAGCTTTTTAAAAAATATTTTGCTTGCTGTCTATTAAAAACTGTAAGGGTTCATTTTTCTATATTTTTAGAATTTATAGTTTCAAATTGGATGAAAAAATATAGTTTGACAATCTCATGTTTTTCTAATAATTTTCTTCTTTATACTCTTTGTATTCTGAAGTAAATATATTATGTCTAAAATGAAGATGATTTATTGTACTTTTATTTTCTCCTCATTAAAGTAAATTATGAAGTAATGAAATTGACATTTTGCCTTTGATTCTTTCTCAAAATAATAGTCTAATTCTGTATCTATTGTTTCTTGAAATATTCATAAATTATGCTAAGACACTAGAAAATAAATATGGACCTTTAAAGTCATTAAGAATCACAATGCTGTAAACAATTATGCCACAATTAAAATTATAATCCAACCTAATATATATTCTTCTACATTTAATATTTGAAACATTTTTATAAACATTTACAGAAACAATGGAATAAAAGTATTAAATAATTTTCATTTACAAAATTCAAGGGTGAGTCAACACTAAATAATATATATAAGTCTATAAAAAGGTAGAGACTGAACTGCACATTCCATATCACCAATTCTATTTTCTGCACCATTACTTCTGCTTTTTGTTCCTTCTTTGAGAGCTTATATTTTTCTAAGGTACTTGTCTATTTCCATTATTTCCCTTTCTCCTAATTCTCCAAACAGCTCTCCTTTCAAGTGTTTATTTTATTATTTTACCTCTGGTTATTTTTCAAATTCATGTTGTCTTAAATTTACTGAGACATAAAATATAATTTTAACACATTTTTTAGCTAATTTTCCTGACTGCATTTTGGTTACCACCTTATACAATTATTTGAAGATACATACAAATTTTGTTTTCTTATTTAGTCAATTGTGAATGGTATTTCAGGCTTCTAGTTAGCCTGTAAATTGATCAAGATTCTTCTTTATGTCTTTCATTTAGTTCCAGATAGCTATTCAAAGCTTTCTTTCCAATTTTTAACTTGAGCATTCATTTCATATAATGAGTATTACCGGCTAGCTGTTCCTGAAATAAATGGGGGCAAATCTGGAATTATAAATAATCTCACTTGTGGAATTTAATTTCAGTATAACCGTTCATTGTAACTATTGAAACACATCATGTCCAGTCTCTTTATCAGGTGTGGCTCTCTTTCACAATAGCGGGAAATTTCCCACATTGTGGAGAAATCTCATTTCACTGCTAACTTTCAATTGGACACAGCACCTGGGACTGTCATCGTAGTTCATTGTTAACATTTAATCATCAGCAATAGAATTTGATTGTTCTCTACCAGTCTTCCAGCTTCTCCTGCCTCAGCCAATGTGACTAGTAAATGCAGGTAGACTTTAGACTAAAAGTTATGACATTGATGTTTAATTTCTTAATTTGAAGCTTCCGAAAGGTGTTCGGCAGTTTACTGCTTTATTACAGTTGTGTTACAGTGTGCTGAGATGTTGATTATCTCATCCCTTGCAGTAAAAGCCCCTGCCTGAGTTGTCTCTATTCAAAAGCAGTCTCAGTTTTTTTTGTTTTTTGTTTTTTTTGTTTTTAGTTTTATAAAAGTTATCAGATTTCATACATGTCGAGATTTTGGAAATGTTGAAAAAACTGTTATATATTATTGTCACATTTTTATACGAGCTATACAATACACATGTCTCCATGGATACAAACTGATTTAAAGTTAGAATCAACGTCATACATAGCAAGTTGTCTGCATTAATCATTAGCCATACGGAGCGTTAAATATTTCCCCATTTCCCAAGGACTAAAGAAAATACAGATATACCCAAATTTGGTCTTTACATTTGTAAAATTATTCACCAACAGTAGACAAGAATTCTCAATGAGGTAACTCAGTGAGAATATTCATCATCAATAATCTGATTGTCTTCACTGATGGATAGGAGGATGCTGATTGGTTGAGGCATAAGGGTCACTAACTCAGTGTCCTTGACTAAAAGAGCAGGTAACTAGTTGCACTGAGATGTCGTTACAAAAATATTAAATGTTTACTATCATTGCTATGCTGAAGTAAATAAATAATAAATAAGAGTACTACTCATATATGCAAAATATATTTAATATATATTTATCTTTAGCTTTGGGGTGACAGACTTTTAAAAAAAATGTTGTTTATTATCAATAAAGTCAAACAAAATGTAATGTCTGTAGTAGTCCATTCTCATGCTACTGTAATAGACTGCCAAAGACTGGATAATCTATAAAGGAAAGAGGTTTAACTGACTCACTGTTGCACATGACTGAGGAGGCCTAAGGAAACTTACAATCATGGTGGAAGGGGAAGCAAATACGTCCTTCTTCACGTGGCGGCAGCAAGGAAAAGAGCCGGGCCAAGGGGGAAACACCCCTTTTAAAACCATGAGATCTTGTGAGAACTCACTCAGTATCATGAGAACAGCATGAGGGTAACCAGCCCCATGATTCAATTACCTCCCACCCACTCCCTCCCACAACATGTGAAGATTATGGGAACTACAATTCAAGATGAAATTTGGGTGGGGACACAGCCAAACCATATCAATGTCTCAAAAGACATTTTAGACCACACATTCTCTAGAGTCTAAGTATTTCAAAAGTTAAAAATTAAATGTAATGTGCTTCAAGCATTTTCTTCTTGTTTGGAACTAACTACACCCCACAGTTAATGGGCACAACTTCAGAATTATAATATTCATTACATTATAATTCTTCAACTTTATCCTTAGTCATTATTGTATTATAAAATTTTTAACAAGTTATATAAGCTAATTTCAAGTGAACCAGGGGAAGCTTAATGATCTAAAATTAAATGATTAAAGTTTAAAACAAAGCAGAATCACTCTAATAGGAATTGAGTAATTTAGTATTATTAAGCATTTTTTTATGGGCTAAACTTAGCCATTTTAAAATCTATGATTTTTTTTGCTATTGTATTCAGAATACATTGTATGACACACAGGCTCAAAAAGAAGTGCGTTATTTGTGAAGATTTTTTATAATAATTAATTTTAAGTAATGTTATTACATTTACACTTGTTTAAAACACATTGGGATTCACAGTAAGCAATGACTCCAACTACATTTTACAAAATATATGAGGCCAAGCACCCTGGCTCACACCTGTAATTCCAGCACTTTGGGAGACCTAGGTGGGCAGGTCACTTGAGGCCAGGAGTTTGAGACCAGCCTGGCCAACATAATGAAACCCTGTCTCTACTAAAAATGAAACTATTAGCTAGGTGTGCTGGCATACCCCTGTAATTACAGCTACTCTGGAGGGTGAGGCATGAGAATTCCTTGAACCCAGGAAGCAGAGGTTGCACTGAGCCGAGATCCTGCCACTGCACTCCAGCCTGGGCAACAGAGCAAGTCTCTGTCTCAAAAAAAAAAAAATATATATATATATATAAATTTATATGTATGAAAATTTCCTGTATGAATAGAAAATTATCAACTCCTGTGCAAAGACAGAATAAAACAGCATTGTTGGGGAATTATGTATGAAAATGGTAAGAACACAGTGTTTAAGTCCGACTTATATATGCATCTGGAAAGTAGCCAATAATACATGGTCAATCAGAAAATGCTAACATAAAATATAAGTCATTATAATATACTTCTAAAATTCTTCATTCTATTTTGAAAGTTGACTATATCTACTTTTTAAAAATCCAGACTGAAAACTCATCATGTAGTGAATACAAAGCAAATGTCTAAAGTCTATTTTTTGGATTGTCAAGTTGATAAGTTTCTACAAACTTTTCTTCCCAGAAGTCTGTTATACACATTCTATGAATTTACATTTGCTTCAGAAATTCAGTTCTCAGTCTCACAGTCTCAGTCTTACTTTTTACCTGGGTAAGTAAGCAGTTTTCTAAATATTTGGAAAATAAAACTTTATAATGTAATAATATTACTGAACTTTTATCATCCTGAGGACTGTATATTTAATGTGATGCATTTCCTTATAAGAGAAATGAAATAGCATATTAAAAGGTAACATCAAACTGAGAATTTGCATTAATATCTTAAAAGCAGTATACAAATATGTGATTTGCTATTCTTTATTGTAATCAAATATTTATTAACTGTGAAAAGGTAATAATGTCAGTAAAACTATCTAGAATAATGCATTGCTCATGCTAGATATGTAATAAGGTTTAGTTGATTCTGCAATAAAACTTTTCCTCAAAATTAATATCAGAAAGTATATAGCCCCTTTTTTTTTTTTTTTTTTTTTTTTGATATAAAGTCTTGCTCTTGTCCTCCAGGCTGGAGTGCAATGGCATGATCTCAGTTCACTGCAACCTCTGCCTCCCGGGTTCAAGCGATTCTCCTGCCTCAGCCTCCTGAGTAGGTGGGATTACAGGTGCCTGCCACCACACCTGGCTAATTTTTGTATTTTTTAGTAGAGATGGGGTTTCACCATGTTGCCCAGGCTGGTCTCAAACTCCTGACCTCAGGTGATATGCCTGCCTCGGCCTCCCAAAGTGCTGGGATTACAAACGAGTGTCACCATGCCTGACCTAGTACTTGATCTTTTATGTGGGAAAAAACAAATTAATTGATAAAGCAAATGATAAATTAATTACTGATATAAGCTAGTTTGTGTTATATGATTCAGACTGAAGTAAGTTCTGCTTTCTTGGAATTACTATAACACTTTTTTGTACCTTGTCTGTATTATTTGTCTCTGAGTTATATCTGACAGATAAATAGATAGGTTGACACATACATACATATAAATATATATAGATGAATATTTGATTTTAGAACGTCTTTGTAGATAGTTGGCACCAATTTAATACACCATACACTCTGTATGATGTTTGTTGTATAATTGCTCAATAATAATGACAATGACAGAGGAAAGATAACAAGAGGGAAAATAATAAGAGCTCTATAGGAACTTGAGCTGGGACATGGGGACTGGGTATTGCTGGGAAGAAAAAATAAAACAGGATAAGTAAAAAAGCATTCACGAATAAAACAGCCTAATAGAAGAATGGAAGCCGGTGTACCTGTAGCATGCTTAGGAAACAGAGATTACAGAGAATTAGATGAAACTAAGAGTAGTGAATGGTAAACAGGGAGTTCTTCTGTTTAAGACACTCCAACACAAAATGATGTTCAAATTATGATATTGTGGGTAAAATGTTCAGAGGTCTCATTTCTTCTGATGAACAGAGGAAGAGCATAGCCTAAACTTGGCAGAGCTGCTCATAAACAGAGAAACTAAGCAACTGGATTCACTCATTAATTCCCAACTATTCTTTTCTGGCATGCATTAGAGAATACGGTAATTATGCAACCCTAGAATGTTAAAATCTGACAGCTCTACTAAAAGTCTTTCTGGTGCTGTATTTTTAAATGGTTCTGCTTCACCAGCTGGGAAAGGTTTCAGTAGTTTCTGTAAAATATAACCATTCTCATCTTTTCAAGTCATTAGTATTTTGGTGAAAATCATAGCAAGCCCAGATTCCACACTGAGGACATCTGCATCTGAACATCCTAAAGCAGTCTTGAACCCACTGCAAACCTTAGTGCAAAAATAAGCTACCGCATTGATTTGAATATGAGTGCACAGCATTGGTTTTCTTTTTTTTTCTTTTTATCTCCAAATAATTTGATCTGAGGGCCATTGCATTGTGTGTTACAAAATTAGTGGTAATTACTCATACAGAAAAATGTAACAACTAAATTAATAATACAATTAACAGTGAAATCAAGGGAGACAAATTGTATATGATTTTCTCATATTAATTTAGGTCATTTGTTGTATAAAAGCAAATTTTATAAAACTGTTATATAGCATATAAAGAGATTCAGAAAGGAGATGCTGAACAAAAGCTTAAAAATTTCAAATTATCATCATGTGCTGAGTCATAGGTTATATCTAAAGGCTAAGCCCTTAGAAATCTTCCTTTTCTTGCTTATAAGAATGTGGATTATTGAAGAAGTTTTGCATCCTAAAATTATTCTCTACTGAGAATATATTTTTCCCTCCTTCCAGACTTGAAAAGTTTCAAATTTGTGAGCCTTCATAGCACTTTAAACCTCTTCTTAGTACTTTTCAAAGAACATTTAGTGAGAATTTTGCCACTGGACACTAAATTCCATAAAAGTCACTGTCCATCTGGAACGTGAATTTCTCCTGAGTGTAAGCCAACGTCAACATACAAAAAACAGACATAAAATGTTTACTAAATGGGTGGACCTGTTAAGTGATTATAAAAATGCTGAGTGTTATATAGAAGAAATGTAAGCAATGAATAAAGGTGGACCTATAGGAACTCACACTTTAACTGAGATATGAGGTTTCAATGTGGATTGGCTATGCAACCAGAGATTATTGAAGTGTGGAAAAGGGCATTTTACGCTAAAGGAGCTATGATGAATTCAATAATTTCTGAATCACTACAGCCTGTGTGCTTGTGTATGTATGTGTATGTACATATCTGTGTCTATGTACATATTAATATATATATTTATTATATAATGAATGTGCATAAAATATATTATTTATGTGATTCATGTACTATGATTAAGACTATGAAGACATCTTTTATTATTTCTTTGTCCTGCCTTCTCAAGAATCTTTAGTTCACCATTTGGAAGCTACCTAAAATCAATGTCTTAAAGATAATTCTAAAGGCCTCTAGAATTACATGGAATAACAGAAGTTGTTTGCACCACTCAATTTAAGTGAATATTTTCTTTTGTAATTTTTCTGTCCTGCCTAACCTTGTAATAATGTGTTCTACTTCTCTGTTTCTTCTGTGTCACTTCTCTTATTCTGATCTTCTAAATGGGGACATCTCTAGACAAATTTTAGACTATTTTTGCTATCTTTGGGTAAATATGTGTGTACCACCTTTTCTCTCTCTCTCTCTTCTAAAACCCATCTCTAATGTCATTTTATTCATTGCTACTAGTCCCACTGTCAACTCTGAGACATGATCTCTTCTTACCTAAATTTCTAATGTCATTTTAAAACTTTAGTCATGAGTTTCAAAATTATCAGATATTTCTACCTAAATAAAATGCCATTGTGTTAAAATGAAGTGATAAAAAAAAAAAATGAAGGTCCCAGAAAGAATATGTAGAATACAACTAGAAAGTGACTGAAGCTAGAATTCTGAGGATTATCAACATTTACATTTAGGGAAAGTGGAGACTGGAAATGAACTAAAAATGAACAAATAAAGAATAGTATGGAAAACCTGGGGAGTCATATCATGAAACAAAGCAGAAGAGTGTTACCAAAAAGAGAAAATGAAAGTGCTACTTACCTGTCTATTATCTATCTATCTATCTATCTATCTATCTATCTATCTATCTATCTATCTACCTAATCTATTTCTTAATCAAGAATAATGTTCATTAGTTATTATCTTTAGTACATTATCTGAGACCTTGAGGAAAACTTCTAAACAAGAATTGGTAAATATAGAATCAGTATTTGTGAAGCTATGAAATAAGTGGATAGGAAGATGTTCATTCATTTGTCCATCTGAGAAACAGAGAATATATCTATTCATCTGAAAGCTTGGATTTCAGGATGTCTTTGATACAATTATAAACAAAAATATCAGAGAAACATCAAATTCAACCTCAGACCTCAAAAGGCTTCTTAAGAGAGGGAACGTGAGTTGTTTCTTAAACGACATATTTTTTGCAAGATACCAAGAGTAATCAAAATGCATTCTAGAACAAAAGGACAAAAACGTAAGACATCACTGAGAAATTACAGTAGAGCAAAGAAGGACACATTCTTTATGAAGATAGAAAAGAAGCTGCAAAGAAAACGAAGAGCCAATTTGTCGTGGTTCCTATATGTAACTTGCTAAGATACTTTACACTTAATTTTAAAAAATGATAGTTTCAGTCAATTATAGTTAAATTGTGTCAGACACTATTTTAATTTTTTAACTAAGCCATTTATTCTTTTATAAAAATATTGTATAATGAATGTTAAGAATATGAACTCTGGAAACTGACTGCCTGGACAAATTACTTAACCTCTCTGGGCATGTTTTCTCATCTGTAAAACTAAAATAGTATACCTACTTCATAAAGTTGGTGTAAGACTTAATTCATAAATAAGTATGTAAAGGACTTGGAAAAGCATTTAATAGCACTAAAATATTTACTATTATAAATCTCCATTTTATAAATTAATTGCTTATATTAATTAATTGACTCATTAAATAATTATTTAGAGAGTAGTTGGCAGAGCATGAATAAGAGAGCACATCTAGTCTCAATGTCCATATTCTTCATATTTGAAATTCATATAAAAATATGGAATATAAAAGGTAGGTTTCCAAGGAAATACATATTACTTAGTTTTGGACACAGTAATTATGAGATACTTCTGTAACTGCAAAAGTACTAGAAAGGTAGGTATTCAGGGCTTGTACTCAGGACAGTGATCTAATATGTGACTAGAGATTCTGTCAGCATATGGTTGGCAGTTATTGAAGCTATTTTCTGGGCAAGCTTGACCTCATACTTTATGTAGCACTAATGAGAATTAGGTCAGAAATGGAGGCTTATGGAATGTCAATATATTGAAAGGAAGAAAAGACATCCATTAAAAGCCCAAGAAGAAATGGCTTTCATCTTTGAAGTAGTCTTGTCAAATAGTCTAATCTGAGTTTGACCCTCTCTCTAAATTCAACCACCCATTTAAAAGAAATACAGAGATATGCCCGAGAACAGTGGCTCATGCCTGTAATCCCAGCACTTTGGGAGGCTGAGGTGGGCAGATTGTCTGAGGTCAGGAGTTCGAGACTAGTCTGGCCAACATGATAAAACTCCGTCTCTACTAAAAATACAAAAACAAAAACAAACAAACAAACAAACAAAATTACCCAGGTGTGTGGTGACATGTGCCTGTAATCCCAGCTACTGAGGAGGCTGAGGCAGGGGAATTGCTTGAACCAGGGAGGTGGAGGTTGCGGTGAGCCGAGATTACGCCATTGTACTCCAACCTGGGCAACAGAGTGAGATTCCATCTCAAAAACAAAAACAAAAACAAAAAAAAAAAGGAAAAAGAAAAGAAATACAGAGATAGAAAATGCCATTAGCAAAATTGAGCCTCTGGAAACCTCTAATGACAAATTTCCCGATTACTTTTCCAAATTAATTGCCAGTGTTGGTATGATGAGAGAAAGAGAGCAAGATATGGAACAGAAAGCCTATAGATTAAAAGAATCTTAATGACTCTGTAAATGATTACAAATTATGAACCTTTTTCTTTTGGCTCCAGTTTCCAACAAATATTTTGTAATTTATATAATGAAATTTGTAGGACAATTAGAAATTTGATTACTAACCCAAGATACTGATATTAAATAGTTGTCAATTTATAGATGTATGAATGCTTTGCCATTGTGTTTTGTTTTTATTTTATTAAGAGGTAGTTTTGCTCTTGTTGACTAGGCTGGAGTGCAATGGCTCAATCTCGGCCCACTGCAACCTTGCTTCCCCGGTTCAAGCGGTTCTCCTGCTTCAGCCTCCAAAGTAGCTGGGATTACAGGCATGTACCTCCATGCCCAGCTCATCTTTTGTATTTAGTAGAGATGGGGTTTCACCATGTTACCCAGCCTGGTCTCGAACTCATGACCTGGTGATCCACCCACCTCGGCCTCCCAAAGTGCTGGAATTACAGGTGTGTGCCACTGTGCCCGGCCTGTGTTTTATTTTTAAATAGTGTTTATGTTTTAAAGATACATCCTGATGAAACATTCTCCAATACATGTTGTGTGCGATTTGCTTTAAAATAATAACTGCAAGGAATGTTGGGGATATCATGAAATAAGACTGGTGTGAGTTGATGAATGTACAAGCTGGATCTTGTATACATGTGGATCAATTACACTATTGCAGATTTGTGCATATGTTTACATTTGGTTAATGTATATTTCATACAGTTAACAGACATATGTAGTGCATGTTTAATATAGTATGTTTAAAATAAAAATTAAAACAAATATCAAAGAATCATCCTTTCTAGAGAAATAAAGGTATGATGCAAAACATAATCCAAAGTAAAGAGTTTCAAGATAAGCAAAGTTATATAAAAGTCAAGTAAAATGTGGCAAGCTACAGTTCCATGAACTTGACAATATTGAAATGTTTGATGACTTCCCTTTATTTATTACTGTTAACACAATCTTCTCAATCACATAATAACACATTTTTGTCTTAGTCTTCTAATTCTTCCTTAGATCCCACATTCATTTTTTTCCTCCCTCAAGTTTAAAGTTGTGCAAGCGCTAACTTCTCTTTCACATCACACAGTTTTCAGAATGTTCTTTTCTTTCATGCATCATCTTCTCTCAGTGTTACAATTGTCACTGCACATTGATTTCTCTCATAAAAGCTTGCTAGTTTCTTTTCTTTTCTTAAGCTGAGTTTCCCTCCACTGTATCCTGCAGCAACCTTTTCTACTCACCATAGCATTGGTTATAATTGCTGGGATTAAAACCTCTTAGTTTATTTTTTCTGCTAGTGATTCCACTAAGAAAAATATATTTTTGCCTTTCACATTAATATTCTTCTGCCACAATTCGGTCACATTTCTAAATGTATTTAACCTCAGATACATGCCAATAAAATAATTTATTGATTACAATTAAATTTTTTTTTCCTTTGGATTTTTCCAGAGAATAGCAATTCATTCATTTATGAAAGTCATTAATCTTTATACCAACAGATTTCTAAGCTGTGGAACAATTTCCCTCCCACTCTTGAAAAAATTAAGATCTTCCTAGTATCAACTTACCAGATTTATGCTAACTCAGATAAAGAATTCTGCTGTGATTTCAGAAATGTTAAGTCAAAAATTTAAGTATTCTTTCTTTTAAGGTCAGAGACAACATAAATTTTAAGATGTTACAAAGGGTAGCACTTTCATACAAATTTCAATAAATGTCATTAAACATATTTGAATCAATTTAAACTGTTTTTGACATTGTATTTATACTCTATGGTAATTTAATATGTATTTTACATAGATAAGTTGATAACAGAACATTCTATAAAGATTTTTGACCAAGTCGGAGTCATGGAAGTTTGACTGTTCAGGTACCCTAAGTACATTGTGGTAGCAGAAACTGACAGTTGTTTTTATTGATTATAGATATTCATTAACTGAATAACGTCACAATTCTGAGTTTATTTTTTTTCTGAGTGTCCCATTTCTTTCTTGCTATGTTACTTTCTTTTTCACCACCTGCTTTCTATCCCTTGGACGTATATACAATTTCTTGAAGCTATTTCATCTTCTGTGAAACAGAATTAATTCTGGTCTCCTCATGGATGAATTGACCGGAGCATGCTCAGTAAATCGTGGCTGTTTTTGTTGTTGTTCATTAGCATTTGTCTTTAATATGCACTTCTGCAAATGCCCAATATTCTTTTAGACTTGCAGTCTTTACAGAGACTGGTTTTCTTCATTTTATATTGCGGTTGTAAAAAACTACTCCCAAATTTAGTGGCTTAAAACAACACAATATTTTATCTTATAGTTCTGGCAATCACATGTCTGAAATGGGTTTTATTGAGGTAATATCAAGGTGTTGACAGGGCTGCATTCCTTTCTGCTGGCTCTATGGGGAATCAGTTTCCTTGTGCTTTTCAGCTTCTAGAGACTATCTGCATTCCTTGAATAATGACCCCAGTCTTCCATCCATGGCCTTTTCTTCAACCTAGCAATGCAAGTTCTTCAAACCTCTCTCTATGTCTTACACCCCTTCCTCTCTTTTTCAGTTATAGGGATCATTGTGATTATATTGTGCCAATCTGGCAAATCTAATAATCTCCCTATTTCACACATTTTAACTTAATCTCATGTGCAAAGTCTTTCTGACAAGCCAATGATATATACACAGATTTTGAGGATTATGATGTATACATTTTGTAGAGCCATTATTCTGCAGGTCACACTAGTTTTTCATTTAATAATTTTAAAAAACCAACTACTGAATTTTTTTGTTAGTCAAATGTCTAGATCATTGTATCTTCAGACTACTTCTCTCTCTACCTGTGTGTTCTTTACTATATTAGTTTTCTCTGCATGTCACATTCTACATCACTGTAAGGCTTTTCTTAAGTAGAGGTAAACTTGTGGCATGGTTAATTCTACTCAGTCATTTAAACATATTTGACTTAATGCAAATGTCAACTTTTCTAAGCCACGTTTTATTTATGTGTAAAAATGAAAAGATGTGAGATAATGCACACAAAATGATTATAGTACCTAGAATGAGAAGTACTTAATAAAAGTTAGCTATTAAAATTATTATTGTTATTAATAGAATCTGGTGGGCAAATAGGACCTTCTATTGTTCAATTTCATTACACTTGTGTAAGGAAATTAAACATTTTCTCAGCCCCAGGAATATTACTTATTCTCTATTTTAGGCCCACTTTATCTGAATAGTAATCTACTGTATCTTACAAATAAAAGAGCATTTTATTTTTGCTTTAAGACAAAGTATTTAAATCAGCTTGTCATTAGGTTACTGTCAACATTGAGTTAATTTTTTAAGCTCTATACAGAGTTATATCTGAGATATATATATATATATATATGTATGTATGTATACATTCCACATTCCCCACTCCTCAGTGGCGGAAGATTTTATCATGATCCTCATGATCGTCTACATCATCTATATTTGTTGAAGTGTTATCCATATAACAATGAGACTTTTATATTCACACGGGAATATTTTCCAAAATACCAAATTGATCATATGAGCCACTAGATAACGTTATTTCATTACATTTGTCACTGTAATATAATATCTATGTCATCTGCATAGTAGCTTCTGAAATGACTGTGTGAGTTTTCTTGTGGAGAGCAGAAAATATGAAGTAAATCGCATGGTATCTGGATGAAGAAAGAGATAAGTAAAGACACTGGCATAAGATCAGTAAGAAGATTAAGAAAAGCAAAAAAATGTAAATTTACTGGACACTGAATATATACTAAATACTGCTTAAGTGCTTTACAAGTCAAGATTTAAATATTTTGCTTTACTTTATTTAATTATCATCATATGCTTCATCCATCTTTCATTTCTTCTTCGTCACGCCATTCCTTTCTCCTGCCCCTGGGTACAAAATTTTATCAAGAAGACACACTTGCTGTGTGACTTGGTTAATTTACTTAAGCATAGTAAGCCTTAGTATACTATGGAAATTAGAAAAAAAAAGGTCTTCTTAGAAGTATTTTATGAAAACGACATGAGAGACAGCATGTATATAGTTTCCATCACATATCTGGCATTATTTACCATTAATTGTTTTATTCTCTTAATTTGAGCAATTTACTTTTGAAATGCTTTCTGGAAATGGTGTTAATTTTGAGAAAGGTTGAGCCTCTATGTAAAAGTACTATAAGAGGTCGTAACAACAAATATGTCTTAAATTCTGATGATGTGTCAAAAAGCTTGAGAAGCACTTTATCTCAATCAATAACAAAAACATACTCACTGACATGCAGGAAGGTGAAATGAGGTGTTTATGGCTAGACCGCTAATAAATGTAAGAGATAGATTCTGATCTCAGATGATTTGATCAGAAACTTTTAACCACTATGTGCTGACTGAGCACTAAAATATAAATCTAAAAGTTGTGTTCTTTTTAACTCTTACGAGGTACTGTTTGTTGAGACATTTTAAGAATACAGTATAAAGATTTTTGCTAACTTTTTCATGCTTAATGCTTATGTAAATTAATTTTTTAAATAAAACAACATACCTATAAAAATCCTAGGGATACTATATTACTCACGACATTTCCAAGCTATATTTTTTTAATGTAGTAAATCAAAGTGGATGTATTCCAATTTCTTACAACTACAAAAGCTAATTTCTATTAAAATGAAATGTTTACACAAATCAACTGCAAGATTTTAAAAATATATTACTTTTAATTAAAAACAATCCCTGGGGAGCAAAAAGGTTCTTTTGGCTACGTGGTTCATATCTTGAAAGTTCCCATACCACATTAGTGTATAGCCAAAGTAATTTATATTTTGTCATAAATTAATATGGTGTTGGTTGAATTTTCTGTGTAGAAATATTTTTGTTTTAATAGAAAAGATAATTTTCTATTTTGGCAGTTACACAAATATAAAATATATTTACACTTAACTGTATAGTTCAAATGTTACTCGATTATTTTACATTAATAATTATTGCAATATAATTTTTACAAAATATTTAAGAGATTGTATTTACTTATTTGTTTACATATTTATTTATTTATGTTTTGAGACTGAGTCTTGCTCTGTTGCCCAGGCTAGAGTGCAGTGGCACGATCTCAGTTCACTGCAACCTCTGCCTCCCAGGTTTAAGCAATTCTTCTGCGTTGATCTCCCGAGTAGCTGGAATTACAGGTGTGCGCCACCATGCCCAACTGACTTTTTTTGTATTTTTAGTAAAGACAGGTTTTCACCATGTTGACTAGGCTGGTCTCCTGACCTCAAGTGATCTGCCGGCCTCCCAGAGTTCTGGAATTACAGGCATGAGCCACCACCGCTCTCGGTCTAAGAGAGATTATTATTATTTTTTTTAACAGTTTTAGGTTTACATCAAAATGGATGGGAAGGTACAGATCCTATGAAACTTCTGTCTCCACACATGCATATTCTTCCCTCTTACCTACATCCCTTACCGAAGTGATGCATGTGTAACAATTGGTGAACCTACATTGAGACATCATTTTCACCCCAAATCCACAGTTCATATAAGGCTTCACTCTTGACGTTTTGCATTCTATGGCTGGACAAATTGATGAAGCCATGTATCCATCATTATAGTATCACACAGGTTACTTTCACGGCACTAGAAATACTCTATCCTCTGCCTTTTCATCACTGTTTCTCGACCAACCTCTGTGACTATTGATATTTTTACTATCTCCATAATTTTTCCTTTTCTGAAATGTCATATAGATGGAATAATAAAATATGTACCCTTTTTAGATTGACTTTTTAAATTCTTTCTTGAGATTTAATTTGCTTTCCTTTTATCTTCCGAAGGTGGAAGCTTAGATAATTGCTTTGAGTTCTTCTTGTATTCTAATATTAATGCTATACATTTTACTCTAAACACTGCCTTCACTGAATCTCACACATCTTGAGAACTAGTGCTTTTATGCTGATTTGGCTCACAATATTTTAAAAATTTGTTCTCCAACCCATGTGTTATTTTGAGGTATGTTGTTAAATCTCCAAATACTTTGTAATTTCTCAGCTATTTTTCTGTTATTGATTTCTAATTCAAGTCCATTGTGGTCAGACACCAGACATTATGTAATTTTTATTTTTAAAATGTGTTTAAGGTGATTCGGAAGGCCCAAATTACAGTCTATTTTGTTGAATGTTTCATGTGAGCTTGAGAAAAATATGTATTCTGCTGTTGTTGGATGAAGTAGTCAATAGATGTCCATTATATCTATTTGATTGATGGTATTGTTAATTTTAGCTACATACTTACAGATTGTCTGCCTACTGGATCTGTCCATTTCTGTTGGAGTGTTGAAGTCAATTATGATACTGTATGCATTCATTCCTCCTCGTATTTCTATGAGTTTTGCCTTGTAGCAGGAAAAGCAGCAGAAAAAACCTCTCAGACACCGAGTTGTAGAAGGAAGGGTTTTATTCAGCTGGGAGCATCGGCAAGCTGCTGCCTTAACATCCAAGCTCCCTGAGTGCACAATTTCTATCCCCTTTAAGGGCTCACAACACTAAAGATTTCACATGAAAGGGTCGTGATTGATTTGAGCAAGCAGGGGGTACGTGACAAGGACTGCATGCACTGGTGGTCAGAGAGAAACAGAACAGGGCAGGGAGTTTCACAATGTTCTTCTATACGATGTCTGGAATCTATGAATAACATCTGTTTTTAAGTTATGAGTTGATTTTTAACTACTGGGTTTAGACCAGGCAGGCCCAGGCCTGGTTTCAGGCCTGGCGCCGGGCTGCCTGTCTTTGGTTTTACTTCCTTGTTTTTTTCTTAAAACAGGTACTGAGTATAAAACAATACAAAACAATATGAGAGGGTCTCTCTCTTTCCTCAGCCTCACATATTTTCATACTCTGTTGTCAGGTACATACACGTTACATATTGTTATATCTCATTGAATAACTGAGTCCATTATTACATCATGCTCCTTTTTATTCCTGACAACTTTCCTTACTCTGAAATCTGCTGTGTCTGAAATTAATATAGTGCTAATTCTGGTTTCTTTTTATTGGTATCAACATGATGTATCTTTCTCAATTTATTTAGTTTGAATCTCTAAGTGTCTGTAGGAAAGTGGATTTTCTGTAGGCAACACACAGTTGGGCTTTGTTTTCTGATTCTCTCCTGACATAGCTGGATTAACATCTTCTATATTTGTTTCAGTTTTCTAATTGCTGCCATTATTCTTTGCTTCTATTTTTATTTTTCACTCTTTTTCTGTCTTTTGTGGTTTTAATAGAGCATTTCATATGGTTCAATTTCCTCTTTCTCTCTGTTAATTCCAGCATGCCTGCTATATCTGAGTCTTGTTCTGATGCTTGCCCTGTCTCTTCAAATTATTATTATTTTGTTTTTTGTTATGTATTGCAAATTGTTTTCTTGATAGCTGGAATGGGCTGGTTAAAAGGAATTGTAAATAGGCCTTTAGTAATGCGATGATATGGTGTACTAGGAGGAAGGGGGTTTTCTTTAATCCTGTAAGTAGCTCTAGCGTTTTAGTGAACCTGCACCTGTGAGATGTGAACTTCAAATCTGCTTCTCAACTTTTTTTTGCTTTGTTTTCTCACCCCCTTGGGACAGAATGGCTGGAGTGATCTGGGTTTGGGCATTTTCCACGTAAAGAAAGGAGGGGCTGGAGTTCTGTGTTTCCCTTCCCCAAGGTCATGTAGGCTCAGATAAAACCCCAGCAGTTTAGGCTCTCCTTAACTGATTGCTCCTGTAGGCAGATCTTGTAAAGAATAGACTGCTCTGGAAGATTTCAAAAGGGTTCCTTTACCCACCCACTGCTGAAAGCACGAGAGGAATTTTCTCCGACATTCACTATGAGAACCTGGCAGAGCTCCCAAAGGTAAAACTCGGAAACATATAAGGGCTCCCGAAGATTGTAACCCAGGAGGTTTTAATCTCTCAGACTCTTCCATAATGAGCCTCCAAGAACCCTTAAGTTTTTTCTATTTTAACACTGGTTCCTATGGAAGTTGCTGCTCTTATAAGTTGTGAGAAGTTTAATTGTTTTTTACTTTTGATATAAATACCTCTGCATGAGTAACACATCTGCATATTTGCTGTATTTTAAAATAAACAAGATGAGTCCATGGACATTATTCAGTTACGTGCTCAAGCAATTTTAAAGTGTAAGTAACAAGTACCCTTTAGTCAATAACATGTATATATTACTTATTTTCACGGTAAAATGTCTAGATGATTTGATATTCCTTACTCCCTGTCCCTTTTTATAGATTAAATTTAGCACATATTCAGGACAACAACAAGATGTCGGATATTTGGTTACACAGAGTCTGTGAAATAAACTGATAGGTAAGATCTTATGCAGCATGCAAACCCATTTTTGCAGTATTCACTGCAAAATCTTATAAAATTCTATTTTGAGGTTATCAAATTTAATCAACTAGGCATTTTTAAGCCAAAATCTTGTACTTTTTACATTTTAAGCATGTCATAAGAAAAGAATATAGGCTCTGGCTGTTTCCATTTTTAAAACATCTTATTTTGATCATATAAATAAGTAAAGCAAAATATTACCCTGAGCCAGATTGGTTTTCTCTCTTATCATTAAGGTCTCCACTTATTTTTGCCACCTGAGTCTTATTATACAATTCTGTAATTATGCAAGTATTAACATCAATAGAGTAAGCAAATGGATGGCATCATTTTAATTTATTTTTTTCCAAAGTGAACAAAACACATGTTTTATAGAAATTAATAGTTGTATGCAGTTTGCTTACAAAATAATACAGCTGATATTTCAAGCAGTTTAATTTTTGCTCATTAATTAAACTTTTTCTCTCTCAAATCTCTTACTCTAGTCTACTTTCTCTCTCCACCCTCAATACACACATAAAATGTAAGTAATAGCAGAGTCTGACATAAATCAGTCTAAATTACAGTTTTGCCACTCACTGTTTTTGACACTACGGGTAAGTTATTCAATAACTCTGAGGCTCATTTTCCGCATCTGTGAATTAGGGATAAAAACGCTTATCTTATATTGTTCCTGTGAGTACCTAATGAGGGCATATCCGTAAGTGTATATTATCTAGGCTTGCACAATATTTTATAAAAATGAACTATATATGTAATCAAAGTTTCCAGATTGTTAACCTTCATTTTAATGGTGCAGAATATTTTTGTTCAGTAGGACTACAATTTATACACATATATTTAAAGCTACAAAAAAATTTATTAACTAGTAACAAAAAATGGACTATAAAATCTGAAAAAGGAAGACTTAAGAGAGATGATCAGTTAGCAAATAGCTCAACGCAGACCTGTTTAGGGATGACTAGCTTAATAAGTGTGCCTCAACAATGCATCTATGCAATTGTCTTCAAATAATTTTTTAAATAAACATGTTACTGGCATTTACTAATATAAAGAAGGGTTTCTATCTATAAGATAGTTTAATAGGATCTTTCTGCACAGATTAAGTTGATTACCATAAATAAATTAGAATTGATGTATTCAAGGAGCATGGCTGGTTGAAGAATATAAGGTAGCCACATGAATGTATTCAATTTAGTAATTAACGGTAGGTAAAATGAAAGAATACCTAAACCAAAATGGCTCCACTTAATCAACTGTTTTGTTGGCAGATTACCTAGACCCAGATCCTCTATCACTATCTTCTCCGGAGTCCTAGGCATATTAATGAACTGCTCTGAGTTTTTTGTTCAGAGTGTTTAAAACTACATATATGTAACATCTGTTTTATACAAGATACTTCAAAAACCAGAGTGATTACTATAATACATTCTATTAAACCTAAACCAGCATATGTTCAAATGCAGAGAACAAAAAGGAATGTTTTGTCAGATGTTGCATCTGATGGACTGAAAAAGTTCTATAAAATAACTCCTCTATAGCTTATGCTTGCCTATATTTTTGAGTCTTATAAGAAAGTTTAATGCTGGGGAATATCTGTGATGTGTGTGTGTGCCTGGGCAATTCAACCCTTTGTGATAATACAGCATTCCTAGCTAGCTATCATTCGATTAGATGAAAATTTATTAATTATTATATTTTACTGGTAGTAATATTTTTCTTTAATTTCTCTTTTCAATCTTGTCAAATTCAGTAAGAAAAATCAATGTAATATGCGAATATCTCCATTCTATCATTCCATGAGTTATGAGTCTTTTCTTACCAACTATATCATCTATAAACTAAGTACATGACTACTACCAAGTAATATACTATCTTATCATTAATGCTAATCAACTTATGTAATAATGTTTATATAGTCTACTAGATTATAAAAAATAATAATTTATAAAAAACACAAACTCTGTTTTCCTTCTCATTTTAACTGCTGCCTGATGTAAACAATCAAACTTTTCATGTAGTTCCCTAATGTACTACAATTGTAACAAGCTTTCTCATTATCTTAATTTATGTTTATGAAAGTCAAAACATATTTTTGTCAGGAGTGAGATGGTATTTTCATATTATGCACTACGTTAATGGGAGGGAAAGTAGGGGAGGGAGAAAAGGAAACTATGATGTATAAAAAAACTGCTAAGTCCCAGAACTACAATACCCAATACTATGGCAACTAATCTCTTGAAACTATTGAACACTTGAAATGTAGCTACTGGAAATAGTAAGTGCAATATACACATTGGATTTTGCAGACAATACAAAAAACAGACAAACAATGTATAATACTGATATTTTGTATTTATTCCATTTTGAGATGATAATATTTTAGATATATTAAGATACATAGTTATGATTAATTATACCTGTTTATTTTCACTTTTTAATTTTGTTTTTTAGGAAATTAAAATTACGTTTGTGATTCATATTTCATTGCTATTGGAGAGCACTGTGCCAGATACTTCACACTAACACTTTGAGTTATGGAAGATCATGATCCTTCCTACCTGTATCATGAAGTTTGAGAATTTGAAAATTATAGTCCTGCTTGTATTAATTTTATATTACTATATAAAAATACTGAAAATTTGGTAACTTAAACCAACATCCATTTATGATCTTACATTTCTATTGAAACTAGGCCTCATAGAACCTAAAAAGTTAGCACCAGGTGGCCCTAGATAGGGTTCCACCCTGCCTAGATAGGGTCCCACCCTGCCTAGATAGGGTCCCACCCTGATAGGGTCCCACCCTGCCAATTCCGGGAAACAACCTCATGAGGTCCCACCCTGCCAATTCCAGGGGTCTCACCCTGCCTCGAAGTTCCCGGAATTAACAACTCCAGGAAAAACACCTCATAAGGTCCTGCTCTAACCAATTAGCATAAGACACCTTACTCAGGCCATAGCTAGACCCAATCATTTTGCGCCTTAAGCTTTGTTTGAATTTCGTGCCATAAGCTGTGTTTGAACTTGTGTTTGCCTATATAAACAGCCTGTAGCAAGCAGTCGGGGTCCCAGGGCCAACTTAGAGCTTGGGACCCTAGCGCGCTACTAATAAATAACTCTCTGCTGTGAATCTCGTGTCGGTGATCCTTCGCGGCGACCCCTGCCCAGGAGGGAATCGACAGTTCGGTTCCAACACTATATGTTACAACTCCAGGTTTGATTTGACTGGATTCTCTGCTAACGGAGTTTCACTTAAGGTACAGAGGCTCTGGAGAAGAATACACTTTGAGTCATGTGGGCTGATGGCGGAATTCAGTCTTCTGGAGTTCTATCTCAGTTTCAAGAAGCCAAATGCTGTTCTCTGTTACGCGGACCCCTAAATCTTCAAAGCCACCATGAGAAGTTGAATACTTTCTGTACTTTGAGTGCTTTGAGTTACGATTTTTTCCCTCTGTCTTTGACCTGTAGAACCTGATTTGAAAGTTCACGTGACTAGTCAGGTCCATCGGAATAATCTCCCTTTTCATTAACGCAGTGTTGCTTTATTAGTAGTGTTACTTTATTAGTAATCTAAATTACATTTACAAAATTCCTTTCGCCATTTGATTTAATCACAGGAGTGATATCTCAGCAGTCATTTTCCTGTGGGATCACTCTCAGGACGATGAAGAATGTCATAAAATACTAAAAACCACAAAAATACTGCTCCAGATAAAAAGTTTCTTCAGGACCTTAACTTTTAAATTGGGGCAAAATTTCAATATGTAGTACTAATCTATGTTTTTTGTTTGTTTGTTTGTTTTTGTTTGTTTGGTTTTGGTTTTTTTTCTGATGGCAAACCCTGTATTATGCATTAGTCCTTGTTTTAAGTTGACTCCGCAAATTGGAAGGGACTATTTTTCTTCCTCTGTTGCCAGTTTTAAACATCATTATCATATTGGGGCTAATAAAAGTGGAATGAGCCCATTTCATATTTTGAGCCATTTTATATTGTGAATAAGTTCTAGTTACCTAATTTTGAATTTTTAAAATTCTTGTACTACATATTTGGTAATTTTAAGAGCTTTTTAACAAATCTATTTGGTACTTCATTTAAGCTCATGGAAGAGCTGTACTTCTCTGATCCATATCCTTTGCTTTGGCAAATACGTAGATAAATAAATAAATAAGAAGAAATATCGGTTTTTCCAGAAATACGTTTTCAATACTGATATAAGCCAATAAGGACTAGTGCCTTTCACTATGTTATTATCTTTCTGCCTCTGTAATTGTGGAAGCATCTGTTGAAATGAAGTCTTTAGTTGCCAGTCCCTGAGTGATAGTATGAGAAAAATCCTTCTTCTAGACATCACAGAACCACTTTGGGCATAGAGCGTAAGAAACAGCTGCTGAAGGCTGGATGCAGTGGCTCATGCTTGTAATCCCAGCACTTTGGGAGGTCGAGGCAGGTGGACCACCTGAGGTCAGAAGTTTGAGACTAGCCTGGCCAACACAGTGAAACCCCGTCTCTACTAAAAATACAAAAATTAGCCGGGCATGGTGGTAGGTGCCTGTAATCCCAGCTACTCAGGAGGCTGAGGCAGGAGAATCACTTGAACCAGGGGGGCGGAAGTTTCAGTGAGCCGAGATCGTGCCATTGCGCTCCAGCTTGGGTGACAAAAGTGAAACTCCATCGAAGGAAGGAAGGAAGGAAAGAAGGAAGGAAGGAAGGAAGGAAGGAAGGGAGGGAGGGANGAAGGAAGGAAGGAAGGAAGGAAGGAAGGGAGGGAGGGAGGGAGGGAGGGAGGGAGGGAGGAGGGAGGGAGGGAGGGAAGAAGGAAAGAAGGAGCAAGCTGCTGAGGATGTGGAAGCTTTTATTACCACTTCATAAAATAACCTATCTTGACATATTTGGATATAAAGGTTACTATGTCCTCAAATAAAGATTTCAGAATTGAAGAGAAGTATGTGTATTACACAAATCATTGTATACTAGATGATAGACAGAAAAAGTGCAATGAAAATAAGCACATGAGAAGAATGAGGAATGAGAGATACACTCAAAATTAGAAATTGATATTATAAAGGCCTGCGGGTTTAGGGAAAGGGGAAATTCACCAAGAATCTAAATAACTGCATCTGCTTTGCCTTTTTTCCAATTGTACCCTGTGGTAAATTGCTTAACCTAATTGAGACAGTGTTTTCTCAGTTGACAAACTGAGTGTACCAACACATTACATTCTGTATCATGGGGTTGTATGAGGATAGACAGAGAAAAATATGTGTATGCATATATGTATATATGCAGAGAGATTATAGAAGTTTGTATATATGTATATGTACATATGTATATGAACACAAAATTCTATAAAGTGCTTATACAAATATCAGTACTATTGTTTAGAATGTACATTTTTAACTACCTTTCAGATTCTTGTCCACTAAGCGTTGCCAAATCTTTAAAGGTAATTGCTGCGATTTTGGCAAAATCTCTAAGGCAACTTTTCTGTTCTCATGAAAGTCTGTCTAAATAGGAAAAGCATAAAAAGGTAGGCAAACTTTTTTTTGTCCTTGTTTTTTTACAGGATGAATCCTGTTGGAGTTATTTGTTTCTTCAGACTTTGTATCTTAAATGAAATCTTCTCCTTTAGAGGCCACATAAACTGATGATGCAATCTGCATCTCTAAGGAAAATTCATAGGTTATGCTTTTTCTTCTTCATACTTGACATTTGAACCTAATAAGTTTGAATAGCCTGTAATTTGAAAACTCTTGCACATCTAGCAGATCAAGGTATCTGGTTCTGCCTTCTGGATAAATGTTGCCCTTAAGTCAGTTTAGGGAGAGTGTTCTGATACCAAGATTCTGTTGTATACTATATACTCTCAGCTTCTCATTTGTTCATATATATATATGACATGTTTATCATGGAAGTATTTCAAAGCTATCTGAAAATGAATATTGATTATTAAGGCATTCAGTTTTAGGAGGAAAACATACAATGAAGATATATGATCTTCATTATTTTCCTGTCTCCAGGCAATTTCAATAGATACTTATCAAGAACTCAGAATATGCCTAGCACTGCCAAGGTGTTGGAAATATTAGCGAGATTAAAACAGATAAATTCCTTCCTTTAGTAGACTTATATTCTAACTAAATAAATGTATTTTAAAAGGGCATAATCAATGGTATAAGCAAAAGAAAATGAGGGTGAGGTGAATAGGGTATGCCAAGTAGGGAGCTGCTATTTTAATGAGGCCAAGGAGAAATCCCTCTATAAGGTGACATTTGGGCAGAGACCTAAAGAAAGTGAGAAAACGTGATATATGTATGTACATGGAAAAAGAATACAATAAGCAAAGAAAAAATGGGCAGAGGCCAAGAGGGAGTCTTATGCATTACACAGATTTTGAGCTACAAACAAGAAGGCCATAATGGCTAAAAATAAATGAGGATTCATTATAGAGGGAGAAAAATATAGAGAGTTAGGACTATTGGCTGTGATGTAAAGTCATTGGAGAGATGACCTGAGAAATTAGAACCCTGGGGTAACATACATTTCATTTGTTATTTCATTCCAAAGTGATATTCATTATATAAAGAGAAAAAGTCAAATAGGTAGAAATGATAAAATACAAAAAAATGCTGACTTTTGAGAAACATTGACCTATAAATCCTAAGATGTTAAATATTTGTTTCTTGTGATTTGTATCTTTATTGATGTGGTAATTCTATATCTATAAGTTCATGAGTAAAATACATAACAAGCCTGGATTGTATTTTCTTTATAATTCACATTAATTTTTTTCCACTAAAATTCAATCTAGTAAATTTCCTGTTATAGTCAATTAATTTTGACAACACATATTTTAATGCTCTATGGTATTAACAACCCCTTACGGTTTGCATTTAAGATTGTTTAGAGTATTCATTGTAATAAATAATGAAAATGTAGGCAGAAGCTTTTCCATGTGTATGCACACACATACATACTCTATTTTTAATTATTTCATTCACATAGATTAAAATAAATGAAGTTTTGCTTAATGTAAAACAATATTGATGCCCTCAATTCCCTAGTTACTTTGTACAATTTGTATGCCTACCAGCAATGATGAATATCCTAATTACCTTATACATGTCTGTATTATGTCAAATCTTTCGGGCACTTTCAGGGTCTGACTTCTTTAGGACTGAAGTTCATGCTCAGATTTAAAGGGCCTGTGTGAACAGGTGAGGCCCACCTGAATACTCTGCAGATAACCTGATTTTGTACCTTAATTCCATCTTTAAAATCCCTTCTAGCAACACCTACATTCATGATTGATGGAATAACTGAGAGAAGGTATGTACACCAGGGACTGCGAATTTTGGAGGTCACTTTAGAATTCTGTCTTCTGCGGATACATTTGAATATACCCACACATTAACATATACTTGTCACCACATTAAAGAAAATTAACATGTAGATTACCGCGAAAAATTTCCTCAAACTATTTAATAATTCTTTAATCCCACCCCTTCTTGCCCTCTTTGCCACCTTCAGCTCTAGGAAATTGCACCTATGCTTTTTGTCTTGGATTTTATATAAATGTCACCATGCACTATGCACTTTTTATCTGACTTCTTTCAACTAGCATAGTTTGAGATTCCTATATGTTTTATGATTCAATAATATATTTTTATGGCTGAGTCTTATTATATGACTATATCCACCTTCATGACAATAGACATTAGGTCGTTTCCAGTTTGGGGCCTGAGAAATAAAGTTATTTTGAACATTCATGTACAAGTATTTGTAAGGATATATGCTTTCATTTCTTTTGCATAAATACCAAAAAAAAAAAAAAAAAAAAAAGAATGGCTGGACTATAAGTGTGTTTAGTTTTTTAAAAACCTAAACAATTCAAAAAGCAAAAAATGAAAATCCCCTTTCAAAAAATGGGCAAAGGACATGAACAGACATTTCTCAAAAGAAGACCTACATGCAGCCAACAAATATGGGAAAACATTCTCAATATCACTAATTATTAGAGAAATGCAAATCAAAACCACAATGGGATGCCATCTGATATCAGTTGAAATGGCTATTGTTAAAAAAATTAAACATTACAGGTGCTGGCGAGGTTTCAGAGAAAAGGAAATGCTTTTACACTGTCGGTGGGAATGTAAATTAGTTCAGCCACTGTGGAAAGCAGTTTTGAGATTTCTCAAATAACTAAAAAACAGAACTACTATTCAACCTAGCAAACCCATTGCTGGGTATATACCCAAAGGAAAATAAATTGTTTTTTCAAAAAGACATGTGCACTTGAATGTTCATTACAGCACTATTGACAATAGCAAAGACGTGGAATCTAATTAGATGTCCATCATCGTTGGACTGGATAAAGAAAACATGGTGCACATCCACCATAGGATACTATGCAGCCATAAAAATGAACAAAGTCATGTCTAATGGCAGCTAAAGGCCATTATCCTAAGCAAATTAACACAGGAACAGAAAACCAAATACTGCATGTTCTCATTTATAAGTGGGAGCTAAACATTGAGTACACATAGACATAAAGATGGAAACAATAGACACTAGTCACTGGGGACTTCTAGAAGGGGGAGGGTGGGAAGAGGCAAAAGGTTGAAAAACTACCTGTTGGTTACTATGCTCACTACCTGGGTGACACAATCATTTGTACACCAAACCTCAGTGACGCTATTCATCTATGTAACAAACCTGCACATGTACCCACTGAACCTAAAATAAAAAAGGAAACAAAAAAATATATTTTTAGCTGTAGCTGAAAAAAGAAAAGAAAGAAAGAAACAGGAAAAGAAACCGCCATGCTATTCTTCAAAGTATTTCTGTCATATTACATTTCCAGCATCAGAGAGTGAGAGTTCTGGTTTCTCTAACGTCATCACCAGCACTTGGCCTTGTTGCTCTCTAATTTTAGATAGTCTACAGGATGTGTAGTAGTATCTCAATGCGCTTTCTTTTCCAGTTCCTTAGCTACTAAGGATGTTTAAGCATGTTTTCATGTGCTAATTTATCATTTGTGCATTTTAGTTTGTGAAGTGCCTTTAGCAATTTTTACCATTTTTTTTTTAAAAAAGGTTTCTTTCTTACAATTGGATTTGTTGTAGTTGTTGTTGTTGTTGTTATTGTTGAGATGGAGTCTCACTCTATCACCCACCCTGGAGTGCAGTGGTGTGATCCTGGCTCACTGCAACCTCCACCTTCCAGGTTCAAGTGATTCTAGTGCCTCAGCCTCCTGAGTCTCTGGGATTACAGGTATGCACCACCATGCCCAGCTTTTTTTTTTTTTTATTTTTTATTTTCAATAGAGACAGGGTGGGTTTCACCATGTTGTCCAGGCTGGTCTCAAACTCCTGCCCTCAAGTGATCCACCCACCTCGGCCTCCTAAAGTCCTGGGATTACAGGCATAAGCCACTGCACCCAGCCTGTTTCTTATAATTGAATTTTGAAAACTTTTTTATATATTATAGATACATGTCTTGTATCAGTCATGAAATTTTAAATATATTCTCCAAGACCGTGTATTGTATTTTCATTCCCTGAAAAGTCTTAATAGAAGAAAAAAGTTGCTAATTTTGATAAAATCAAAATTTTTAATTTTTCTTTTTTACGAATCACAATTTGGGTGCCATCTATAAGAAATATTTGCTTGGAACACATTCAGAAAGAATTTCTCCTCTCTTTCTTCTAGTAATTTAAGAATTTTCATTTTTATATTTTGGGACAATTGTCATTTTGAGTTAACTTTATATACAATGTGAGGTACAGATTGAAGTTTATTTTTGTTGACAAACAAATATCCACCTGTTCCCGCAAAGAAGCACTATCTTATGTCCGTTGAATTCCTTTGTACCTTTGTTGAAAATCAATGAAATATATGAGTCTATTTATGTACAGTCCATTCTGGTCCATTGAACTGCCTTCACACCAATGCCATACTGTCTTGAATACACTGTAGCTTCATGATAAGTCTTGAGGTCCGATAGGCTATACTGTTCAAATTTATTTTTCCTTTTAATTCTATTTTGGCTATTCTAACTCTTTTACATTTTCATTCAAATTAACCTATGAATGTTTTCAAATGAGCCTACTATAATTTATTGATCAATTTCAGGAGTATTGAATTTTCCTAATATTGAGTTCTTGGATTCATAAACACAGTTCATCTCTCCATTGATTTTTGTCTCTTGAATTTGTGTCAGTTATATTTTTGTAGTTTTTAATATATAGGTCTTTTACATTTTTCATGGTTTTAGCACTAATAAAATTATACTTGTATATTATAGAAAATATTTTATTTTAATTCTGATTATTCATTTTGAATATTAAAGTACAAAGGAATTTTATTGATTTTGTATCTTGTGACCAAATTAATTAGTTCTAGGTCTTTATGTAAATTATAGGATTTTCTACATGTAAGATAATGTCATCGATGATAGTTTTACTTCTTCCTCTGCAATCTGAATGCCTTTCGTATTTTTCTTGCTTTTGTTACACAGACTAGAGCTTCCATTATAATGATGAATAGAAGTTGTAAGAGCAGATGACCTTGACTTTCTGCTACCATTAAAGGGGAAATGTTTAGTTTACGATAAGCTATGATGTCAGCAAGAGGTTTCTCTGAAATGCCCTTTTTTAGATTGAGCAACTTCCCAATGATTCCTAGACTGCTGAGAGTATTTATCAGGGATGGATTTTCAATTTATCAATTTTTTTTTCTGCGTTTATTGAAATTATCATAGTATTTCCCTTCTAAGAATCTGTTAAATATGATGACATGCTAATTCTCAAAGGTTAGAATATTTTCACTTTTCTGACCCACTTTGTCAGGTTATATTAACACTTGATTTTCTCGAAAAAAACAGCTTTTGATTCAGTGATTTGATTTATTATTTTTCTATTTTTTATTTTGTTGATAATTCTTATCTTTATTAACATTTTGTATTTATCAATGGCTTTAAGGAACTTAACTTTTCTTCATATTTCTTGTACTTGGGCTTGCTGAACTTCTTGGCTCTGTTGGTTGATGTTTTTTAATAAAACATGGAAACATTCCCATCACTATTTCTCAAATATTTGTCTGCCTCTCCTATTATCCTTGTAGACCCAAATTATGCATGTATTTGATCACTTAAACGTCTCCCATAATTCGCATAAGCTATTTACTACTTTTAAGACCCTTTTAAATTTGTATTAATTTTATATAGTTTCTATTGTTGGACTTTAAGTTAAATAATATAGTTTTATTTTTTGCTTGGTTTTCTGCAGTTTTTAATACTTTATTTCATAGACTGTTTTTTAGAGCTTTCATTTTTTATGTCTGGAAGTTAAATTTGACCTTTTTTACATTTTCTATATTTATTAATATCCTTAATTTTTATATACTTCATTGAACATATAAATTTGATTGACAAAAATAATTTCAATGTCTTTGTCTACTGAGTCTATCATATTATTTCTACATATAATTTGGTTTATTATTCTCCCAATTAATGGTCAGATTTCTATGCTTTTTGAATGCCTGGTTAATTTTGACTAGAGTTTATATGTCGTGAATTTTTTACCTTTATCCTGCTAGCTCCCATATATTTGTGCATTCACAAAAATGTTATTGAGCTTTGTTCTAAGACACAGATAAATTTTTTGGAAATAGTTTGTTTCCTCTAAGGCTTATTCTAGTCTTTGAACAAAGGACCCAGTAACCTAGCAATCCGTTGCTGCTTTATTTTTGCCACTATTGATTCAATATCCTTCCAAATAAGAATAGAAAATATTATCCTGTTTTTATTAGCATTGGGGATTGTTTTTCTGCTTTTTTGGGGGGGGTGATGATTTCTCTGACATTTTTTTTTGTATACACTCACATGCTGTTGAGTCCTCAGGTAAAATCTTGACAGAGATATCTGAATCTCTCTCTCCCTCTCTCTGCTAGTGTGTTTTCTTGCAAACTCTTTATGCCTACTGAACTCGGAAGAATCCTAGGCTCCAACTTTATTTTATCTTCCTGTACTGCAGCATCAAACCACATTGCAGTTCATATGCTGGGGGATCATAAGACCATTTGTTTCCTCTTTTTCAGGAAACCTCTCCTGCAATTCTTAATATTTACAGTTTGAAAACTAAAGGTTTATTCTTTTATTATTTTTTCAGAATATTAAACTCTTTCAAGCATCAGAGTACATCCCATCCCATCCCTGTTACTCTACCTTGCCCTGAAAAAAAAAAATCCTTTTTTGACTTGTAATTTTAAAAACAAAATGTAGAAGTGTCAGTTGTTTCAGATGTGTTGTATTAATGAGGAAAGTAATAGAGTAAAACTATTGATCATATTTCATGCTTACTATACCATTGATGTACAATAGTCCACATAAGGTGTTATAATTTAATGGATTTTTTATATATTACTATTTGACCAATGTCACTGGATTCAAAACACAAGTATTTATGTGAAGATGTAAAGGATAAATAAAATATTCTGTGATTTAAAAATATATCAGAAATTTAATCACCTGGTAAAGGTCAATATAAAGCCAACTGAAACTATAAACATTTTTCTTTGAAAACATAAACCAATGTAGCAGATGCTGAAATTGGGAGCAATTTTGTTAAAATTCATCAAAGAAAATGGAAAGAAGAAAAGTTCACTTTAATTTCACTGGGTAACATAAAAATACATTTTTACTGTCAGATTATTTGCAAGTTATATTTAAAGATACCATCTCTGTGAATATTTATGTACTGTTAACATGACTCCTCTTCTAGTAGTCAGAAATTTGTGTTCAGCTGTCACTCACGGCAGCTACTTCAGACTTTCTGCTTTAAAAAAATCATTGAACAGTTTAGCATCTTCTTCAAGGACATTGTTTTATAGGATGTCAAGGAGCACCCTGAAAAAACACAAGATAAAACTTTATGTTTCCTTTTAGAGGACAGTAACCACCCCATAAAAACTTCAATTATAATTTCCATGATATATTTTGGATGAGGTTGGGGTAGGCTTGAGCATGGACAATGTTTCAAAACCCTATTTCATTTTATTAAAACACAAATTAAAAAATTGTAATCAGAAACATTAAACAAAATTTCTAATGCTATGTTTTACTCTTGAGTCAAATGGAGTTATTGTTAATATTGATGAGATTTAGATTTTTCATTTAAAATAAGTGTTGTGCCTACCACATTGGGTTTCTCAGACCATTTTTAAAACATTTACTGTCTTTTTAAGTTTAAAATATTTTTTGATTTACAGAAAATTGGCAGATACTGCAGAGAGCTCTCATATGCTAAACACCCAATTTCCTTATTATTAGCATTTTAAATTAAGTTGATTTGTTATAATTAATAAACCAATATTGACACATTATTATTAATGAAAGTCTGTACTATATTCATATTTTCTTATTTTTTGCCTATTGTCATTTTTATTTTCCAGGATCTCACCTAGGATGCCATATTAGATTTAGTTATTTTTCTCTTTAGGATTGGCTGCAACACTTTTTCAGGCATTCTTGTTTTTGATAACTTTGACAGTTTTGAGGAGGCCTGGTCATGTATTTGGAGAATATCCCTTATGGATACCTTCTCATGTTTAAACTGATTTTTTATTTATTTATTTATTTTTTTTAAGGAAGATCATAGAGGTAAAGTGACATTTTCATTTCATCATATCAGATATATACTGTCAACATGATTGATCGCTGATGCTGTTGATCTATCAGCTTTGAGATAGTGCTTCTTAGTTTTCTTCACTGGAAAGTTATTATTTTCCCATCTTTTTATACTGTATTCTTTGGAAGAAAGTCACTATGTGCAGCCCACTTTAAAGGGAAGGCATTACAACCACCACCTGAATAAGAGTTTCTACGTAACTTGATTGGTATTTTCCTTGATGAGATACTTCTCTTCTCCACATATATTTATTTACTCAATTATTTACAATACTATGAATGTATTTTACACCATTAATTTTACACGTTGGGATATAATCTATTATGACATGATTGATTTTGCTACTCAAATTGTGATAGTTTTATCATTGGGAGCTCTTTCCCTTTGTTTCTATGTGCCTTTGATACACCACCATCATTGTGTGCAGGTTTTTGTTTTGCTTTGGTTTTGGTTTTGATTTTTTTTAATACCTTCTTACTTTCTAGAACTGCAGGATTCTCCAGGCTCATCTTGTATATTTCATGGCTCAGGCACTGAATCACCATTTTCTCCACAGAGCACTTGTACCTTGTATTGGAGAATAACATCAGAAATCAAGATCTAGATGTGTTCTCGATTTCTTAAAAGTGTTTTCACTTTTAAGTGGGAGCTTAAATACTGAGTATACACGGACACAAAGAAGGGAACAAAAGACACAGAGGCCTGCTTGAGGGTGAAAACTGAGAGGAGGATGAAGATAAAAAACCTACTTATCGGGTACTATGCTTATTACCTGGGTGACAAAATAATTTGTACACCAAACCCCTGTGACATGGAATTTACCTATATGGCAAACCTTCCTATGTATTCCCAAACCTAAAATAAAAATTTTTTAAAAAACGGAATGCTAAGTGTGCTTATTGTTACAAGAAAATCAATGCTTCTAGGCTCTCTCAACTGACAAAGGAAAGAAATACATATGCAAATACAAACCCATGTATACCCTACACATTATCTATCATCTATCTAAATTTACATAAGATGAAACATGAATTGATACCGATTTCTCCAACTCTAATTGAATACCACAGACATCATTCTAGTGGTCTCATCGTGTTGGTTTGTTAACTTCCACCGTAAAAGTGAGAAACCTGCATTAAGAAGACTATGTTCAGCTTTGAAAGAAAGTGTAAAATCATTTTCCAAAGTAGTTGTACCAAGTGTTCAATATACTCAATTATTCAATGCAAATGTACATGTACAGGAGTTCCAGATTGTTCACATATGCCCTGTGGGGACAAGATATGATCTTTTACTGTGCAGAGTTTATGTACAGATTATATTGCCTTCAGTCTTACAGAATCCAACCTTCTCCAAAGTTGCTTAGGTCATCACCATTTCTGCATTGCCTTCAGGTAGGTTGCTTCATACATTGGTAAATAGAGTTAGATTCTTTTATCACACTCAACATTCCATCCTGGGATTCCTTGACTTCCTATTTCTTAATAATTTGCATTTATCAGCTTTCACGTTCTATGCTGCAAAGTGCAACAGGTTTTGACAATTGCATAGTAGTATGAATCCATCATTAGGGTGTTATACAGAGTAATTTCAATGCCCTAAGAAAATGCATGTGCTTCATGAGTTCAGCCTCTGCCCAAACCCTTGACAAACACTGCTTTACTTATACTTTCTATTGTTTTGCCAATAAATTGCAATCATGTAGTAGATAGACTTTACAGAATGCCTTTCTTCATTTAGCAGTATTCATTTGAGATTCATCATGACTTTGAATAGCTTGATAGTTTATATCTATTTATTGCTGAATAATATTATACAATATATTTTTCTGTTCCATATTTAAGAATATATTGGTTGTTTCCAGTTTATTGTGATGATGTATAAAGCTGTTGTTAATATCTACATAAAGATTTCTGTGGGGAAATTTTTCAAATCACTGGTTAAGTAACTAGGATCACAATGGCTGGATTGTAAAATAAGCCTATGTTCAGCTTTGAAAGAAACTGTCAAACTATTTCCAAAAGTGAATGTAGCAGTTTACATTCCCACCAGCAATGAATGGAGCACTAGTTGTTCTGAATCTACAGCAGTTGATATTGTTTATTCATTTTTACTTTAGCTATTCTAATAGGTGTGATGTTATACCTTATGGATTTAATTTGCATTTCAAATAACAAATAATGTTGATCATCTTTTCATCTGTGTATCTTCTTACATGAGGTGTCTATTTAGATCTTTTGCCTATTTTGTAATTGTGTCATTTGTTTAGTTTTAGGTGTTCTTTGTGTATTTTTTAGTGTTCAGTTTTAGGTGTTCTTTGTGTATTTTAGATACAAGTCATTTTTGGGAAAAAAAAAATGACTGTTTCTAGTTGAGGAGATTAACTGCTGGTTCAAAACCTATATGTGATTTTTTAGACCTGACCACAGGCAACTACAAAGGCTTTACCTGGCAGGACTCATGGGAATAAACTGCCCTCCCACAGACCAGACTGGGGGCACAGCCAGTTCATTACAGTCTCTGAAGGGAGTTGCAGTTGAGAACTCACGGCCTTTTAACTGGTCAGGCTCTTACCGTATTTAAATTCCTAGTGCCTTCATTCCTAGATCTCTTTATCTGAGGTCTAGGACAGAGAGCTCTTCTTCAAGTACCTCTGCTGAGACCTCCTGGAGGAGCAGAAGGTGGGAAAACTTCAAGATATGCTTTTTTCCCACTTTGACTCAGCACAGTAATTTTTCACTCCTAGCTCTTCCTCCTCATCCTGCCCCTGACACCAGGGCCTATAAAGCTGCCTGACCCTATTGTTTGCGACTTCCTCAGGAGAGAAATGATCCACCTCTCTGTGCAACACAAACGCCTCCATCTGTGTGCCTTTCCGTGGGAGAATTGAGACAGAGAGTTGGGGCTTCCTTTGGTTTTAGACTCTTGCTTATGCCATCACAGCATGTGATTAAAGCTTTAACTCCTTTATTTTTAACTTGTTGCTTTAATTGGATCCTCCAACACTTGCTTTAATTGGAGTCCCCTGATTCTAGGTTTTTATTTCTCTTTACAGTGTATTTCAGGGAAACATAGATATTAATTTTTAAAAAGTCTAACTTATCAATTTTTTTTCTTTTTTTTCTCTCAGGATTGTGTTTTCAGTGTTGTGTTGAAAAACTTGTCACCAAAACCAAGGTCATATAGATTTTCCTTTATGTTTTATTTTGTAAGTATTATAGTTTTACATTTTATTTTTAGGTCTATGAGCCATTTTGAGACAATTATTAAGAATATAATTGGGTCTCTGCACAGGTATTTTTTTTTCCTTTTTGCACACGGATATCCCATTGTTACAGAAACATTTGTTATAGTCTATTTTTTCTTAATTAAATTGGCTTTCAAACATTGTCAAAAATTAATTGATTGTATTTTATTGGTTTGTTGCTGGAAATCAATTTTGTCCAATTTACCTATGTTTCTATTATTTTATGAATAATATCCTGTTTTGATTCTTATAACTGTGTAATTAATATAGAAATTGAGTAGTGTGAGTGTTTTTATATTTTTGAGCAGTATCTTGTAGCTATTCTAGGCATTTTGCCTTTCTATATAAACTTTAGAACAGGTTTATTAACATCAATAATAGTCTGTTGGGATTTTGATTGGGATTGCATGAAATGCACAGACCAAGCTGGAAAGAATTGACATTTTAATAATATCAAATCTTTCAATCCATGAACACGGAATATTTCTCCATTTATTTAATTATTTATTGATTTTTTTCACCATATTTTGTAGTTTTCTGAAAACAGATTCTGGACATATTCTATCAAATTATGTAAAGATTAGAACTTCCCTCTGCTTCTATTTTCTGAGAGATTTTGTATAAATTGGTATTATTTTTTCTTAAATGTTTGTTAAAATTATCTAGTAAAACCATACGTCTCTGGTGCTCTCTCTTTTGGAAAATTTGTGATTATTTAATTTATTTAATATATTTTGAAATATTCAAGGTATTATTTCTCCATTTTTCATTTTTGGTAGTCCTTTAAGAAACTGTTTCATTTTACCTAAGGCAGAAAATTGGTGGCTTTGAGATGTTTGTTGTATTTTTTATTTAAATGTTACTGCCCATCAGTTGATAGTGATGGATCCCTCTTACTCTGATGTTGTAATTTGGGTCATCTCTCTTTTTTTCTTGATTATTCTGGATAGGGGTTTTTGAATCATATCAATCTTCTTAAAGAAAAAGCTTTAACTTTTTTCTAATTTTAGTTTTTATTTTTGTGAGTACATAGTAGACGTATATATTTACAAGGTACATGAGATGTTTTGATACATACATGCATTATGTAATCATCACATTATGGAGAATGGGGTATCCATCCCCTCAAGCGCTTATCCTTTGTTTTAAATACCAAGATTTTGGTTTCATTTTATTTGTTTTGTATTTTAATATTCTTGATATTTTTCTAACATTAATTTTAATTTTATGCTACTTTCTGACTGCCAACTCAGTCTGTATTCTCTAGTTTCTTAGAGACTTAGGTTATTGATTATAGATCTACCATATTTTCTAATATATGAATTTAGTTCAGTATATTTATCCTAAACATTGGTTTTCCTACACTGTGCAAATTTTGATTAATTTTATTTTTATTTTTGTACCAGTTTATTGCTGCAGAGGCTTCTGTTCCAGGTAAGCAGATGTTGGCCGTGACTCTCTGGAGTTATCTATCACCCCAGATACTGGATTAAAACTTTGCCTTGCAAATTCAATTCTCTGTTGGTCAAAGAAAATTAATCGATTTTAAGCTTTTCCAATTCATCTTGTTTTAAAGATAGAAGTCATGACTTCTAAGCTTTTTAAATGTCAGAGCTGGAACTAGAAGGCCACAATTACATACTTTAAGAACATAAAATGTCTCCCTTATTCCTACTATACAATTGGCTATAAATACTTGTCAGCTATGCTTTCTTCCTTCGATAAACCTAAATTGGCATACAATCACTGAGTTCCAGGTACTCAGCAAAGTGTCTAAGATTTAGTAACGACACAACTTGACCTTTGTTTTCCAGGAGACTTTAAAGCTTTTATTCGCCTTTTACATTATACCAAGTAGTTTTCACAGCTGCAGAGAAGTCACTCTTCATCTTTCCAATTAGAGTTCTTTTACTCAAATGCTACTTGCATTCAGTATGCAATTTTATCATTTCACTCTGCTATAAATGACAGTTACCCAAGCTACCAGTTAACAATAGAAATAATATGCAGGAGCATCACACTAGAGAAAACTTCAACAAACTAGAGTTAGAGCACAAATAATTGAATGAGAAGCTTCTGAATTTTTAAAATATTATTCAATGTTATAGAAGTGTTCCTCTTTCATATTTACCTAAGCCCATTCTCTGAGTCATATGTCAGGCACTTAATAATAGTTTCTTGTCTCTTGTGCATCTATAACTGAGTTCCTAAATATAGAAGTTATCATCTGGTACAATTATACTACTGATTGCTATAAAGTTCACAGAAATTTCAGAAAATCTCTTCAAAAATCCATTATCCTGTGTTGTGTGTTAGATTAATCCTAAGTACTGTATTTTTGTAGTGGATAAATTTGGATTTTATAATTAATAGCTACTTTTCCTATAATACATGAAGGGATATTAATGAATAGAATAGATAGTAAAAACAAGACAAAACAAAGCAAATTGATAAGAACCTTTACATGTTCAGATTTTTAAAAAAACTTTAGAATTGATTTGGAATGACGTAATCTACAAGACAGTTTGTTCCGCTGGCAAGTGAATTCAGTTCTATTTTTCCAAGAATTGAATTCAATTTTGAGTTAAATAGCCCATTTACCTGTCATTTCTCAGAACCTCTGAAACTGTTTCACTTTTTACATCTACACTTTCAATTAGAAAGAAAATTTTGATCTGAGGCAAACAAGAAGATTCAGCTTTAAGTCCAGTTTTATTCTGCTGTTTCCAAAATTCAGAGGGAATTTAAGTTAAATCTTGTAGTCAGACACTCTTTAGATAACTAGCTTAAGACATACTCTCTCATTCTCTGGAGTTAGGTCCTTTCTGAAACACTTCTAGCATCATCATTCTTATTTATATTTTGTTGTTTTATGAATGTATCACTTCTCTTGTAATGTATTTTCTTGTGTATCTATGGAAAATTTTAGAAGATTGAAAGTATCTTTTATGATGATTTCGTTTAAATAAAGCCATTAAAGAGGTATTTTAAGTTAAGCTGTGGTTCATGCCCATCTTCTCTGGAAGAAGTTCAAATTATGGTTTTATTATTTAGTAAATATGTAACCTGGACAACTCACTTAACCTACCATTGCTTCAATTTCTTCATCTGTAAACTAAAAAACTAACAATAAACTGTTCAGCTACTAAACAGAGTACTTATCAGATTAAATGACTTAATATAAGTAAAGTTATCTGAGGATACTGGTTAAGAGCATGGATTTTTAAAAACTAAACCAAGAACATAGCACAAGATCTACTTTTAGGCAGAGATAGATTCCAGATCATATTAACTTTTCTACTTGTGCCTGGAGTAATTATTTTTCCTCCTACTTTAAAAAAATAAGCCATTAAGCCATTTCTGATTTACATAAAATAGTGTGATTCTAGTCTGATTTCTTTATTTTTCTTGTAGGCACCTGAAACAATGACACCCATCTTTGATTCTCTCAGGTCTTATAATGGAAATGGTCTTCTTTGGCCTCTGGCACAATGATATTTTCTTTACTTGTGTTTCATATCACATCTGTTTCGTTCAGTCTCTCTCTCTCATTCTCTTTCTCTTCCTCCCTCCTTTCTTCCTCTTCTCTTTCTCCTTTTCTTCCTCTCCTTATCCCTTAACTCTTTATTTTTTCTTCCCACTCAAGCTTCTTGAGTTGTCTATGCTTGTTTGCTACGTGTATTTTATTTCTTTCTTTCACCCTTCAACTGACTGTTGTCTGTTTGCATCCCAAAACACATATTAATGTTGTTCTCCAAGATCTCTATTGATCATTTCAATCTTTTACCTACTTTAAATCTCTGCATTATTTTTCACTGTATGCCATTCATTTCATCTTGATATGTTTTCTAATGGGACAACAACCTTATCTAGTTATCTTCAAACTATCTGAGATTCGACTTCAAGGATGACAATTTCCTTACCTTTTCTATCAATAATCAAGATATTCCTTTCTAGTTCTCTCTTTCTTCTGGCATAGTCCATTCTCCTTGGGCAATGCTACCTACATCTATAGTTTTAATTATTCCCAAATCTACACCTTCATGACTTCTCACTCTCTCTTAAGTTTATCCATGTATCCATGTATCCAACTGTCTTCGGTGTTTTATTTTTTCTAGATGCTTATTAGTTCCATTATGCTCCAACAATTTTGGCTGCTCATTTTAGGACAATTAATTTGGGAAAGAACTGTAATTTGGGGCACCAGCAACTTAATTATACTTCCCAAAATATAGATAAAATGTACACCTCTTGATAAAGTGACTATCTGTTAAAATACTTTTGCAATACAAGATGAACTTGATATAGCATGGTATATAAGATACTCCATGACATAACCCCAGCTTGTAGATCTCGGCAATCCTTGTGAAATTTAGGCCTTCTATGAATATGGTAAGTGTAAAAAACTGCCCATACTCTGCCCTTTTCCACCTTAATCTTTAAACTTAAAGTGTCTTATTACATCATTTATAGTCTCACTGATTGAAACTACTCTAAAATAGAATAAGTAGTCAATGAATTTTTTTCTAAGTCATTAGCTATTGTAGGTTTCCAAAATTATGTCATTAATGGCTCAACCATTAAAATATTCATTATTTTTTATATTTAGAAACATAGGTGAATAGTGTATTTATCTTGTAGACTTAACTTAGAAAGTGACAGTAAATAGTTAATTATATGTCAACTGTGGCATTATTTGGCAACTTTTTATAAAGAAAACTGAGCTTCAGTTACAATAGAAACTTGGATTTTTACTTCTAATTTGTAGATTCCACATTTTGTTTCTTTTCAGACTACTAGTTACAGTTATTGACTTATTTATAATTAGATCTGGAGTCCAGATGTGCAAACTTCCTTAAATCAAATGTTACTTTTGTTTTCATCAATTTGTTTTCATTATATGAGAAAGCATATTAGAGTGGCTATTAAAGATCTAATGTATTCCATTTACTGTGACATTTTTTTCAACCCAAAAGCTGTTTTGCTATTATGTATTAGTTAAGATTTTAAATATAATATATTTTATCTGTTTTTAACTTTTATTTTAAATTTGGGAGTGCAAGTGCAGGTTTGTTACATAGGTAAAGTTTGGTCATGAGTTTGTTTTACAGATTATTTCATCAAACGGGGATTAAACTTAATATGCATTAGTTATTTTTCTTGATGCTCTTCCCACCCTCCACCCTCCAAAAGACTTCAGTGTGCATTGTTCCACTCTGTGTATCTATATGTCTCAACATTTAGCTCCCAATTTAAGTAAGAACATGTGGTAATTTGTTGTCTGTTCCTGTGTTAGTTTGTTAGAGATAATGGCCTCTAGCTCTATCCGTGTTCCTGCAAAGAACATGATCTCATTTTTCTTAATTGCTGTGTAGTATTCCACAGCATATATGTGCCACATTTTCTTTACCCAGTCTATCACTGATGGACATTTAGGTTGATTCTATGTCTTTGTTATTGTGAAAAGTGCTGCAATGAACATGCACATGTGTGTATCTTTATAATAGAATGATTTATATTTCTTTGGGTACATACCTGGTAATGGAGTTGCTGGGTTAAGTACTATCTCTGTATTTAGGTTTTTGAGGAATCACCACAGTGTCTTCCACAATGACTGACTGGCAGGGATGAATCTCTTAAGTGGAAATATTTATAGCAAAGAAAAAGTAAAGAAATACATACCTGTACTCTAAGAGGAATTTATTGGTGAGAAAAAAATTGGTAAGATAGGTACATAAAACATTCTATAAGGAACTCACAAAAAGAAGACAGTAAAAAGAAAAATGGTAAGTGAGTTTTCAAAATTTTGATATATATGTTTAGCCTGGTAATTATAACAAGGCTTATATTTCTTCAAGGATTATTCTCATAATTATTCTTCTATATCTCAATGGTAGGTAAAACATGGTGGGTAAAAACAAGAAAACAAAACAAAACAAAAATAAAATCTATAGATTTGGTATTATGTTACCAGGTTTGAATCCTAGTTACATTATTTATTGATCATAGGGCTGTGGCTAGGATATTTAACATCTCTTAGCTTCATTTTCCTCATTAATACAATAAAATTAAAGTACAATTTTAAGGTTAATATAAAAATAAAGTGAGGTTATATAATTAAAGGACCTGGAGCATTGTAACTTTTAATTACTTGTTAATTTTCTTCCTATCTGTAGTAATAAAAATATGATTATCTTTTTTCTTAATTAATACTTAGGAAATATGTTCTATTTTTTCTCTGAATTTTGAATGTATTCATATGGAATCCTAAAAGGAAGTTGAAATGTTATTTTTTTTGTAGTAATTGTTGCAAAGTGATTATTTTAAGTTAATTATGCACAACTATTAAGCTTTTGTTTTTAGATTTGGTAGTTGTTAATCATTAGAGGTAGGTTGGAGATGGCTCATTACCAGTCTAAAAGGAAGGAACCTCAGTCTCTATTTTGTCAGACTACATACATTCATAAGAAGATAAGCAGTAACATTTTTATATCTAAATCTGTCATCTGGGATGAATGTCAGCTGTTTTTCCCCTGTGGTACGCAAAAGCACTAAGATAGTTTGGAATTTTGCTCCCCCCAAATCTCATAGGGGCAATGTAAGAATAGTCTAACACAGAAAATTGGTACTGAGTAGTGAAGCATTGCTATAAAGATACCTGATAATGTGTAAGCAGCTTAGAAACTGGATAACAGGGCTGGGCATGGTGACTCACCCTTGTAATCCCAGCACTTTGGGAGGCCAAGGAGGGTGGATCATGAGTTCAGGAGATCGAGACCATCCTGGCTAACATGGTGAAACCCCATCTCTACTAAAAAGTACAAAAAATTATCTGGGTGTGGTGGCAGGCACCTATAGTACCAGCTACTCAGGAGGTTGAGGCAGGAGAATGGCATGAACCAAGGAGGCAGAGCTTGCAGTGAGCCGAGATTGCACTACTGCACTCCAGCCTGGGCAACAGAGACAGATTCTGTCTCAAAAATAAAACAACAAAACAAACAAAAAAACAAAAAAACTGGATAATGGGCAGAGGTTGGAAGTTTGTAGGACTCAAAAGAAGATGGAAAAATAAGAGAAAGTTTGGCACTTCTTAGAAATTGGTTAAATTGTTGTGACCAAAATGCTGATAGTGATATGGAGAGTGAAGTCCAGGCTGATGAGGTCTCAGACGAAAATTAGGAACTTATTGGGAACTAGATCAAAGGTCACCCTTGTTATGCCATAGCAAAGAACTTGGCTATATTTTGTTCATGTTCTAGGGATCTGTGAAAGTTTAAACTTAAGAGCAATGACTTAAGGTACCTGGCAGAAGAAATTTCTAAGCAGCAAAACATTTAAGATGTAACCTGGCTGCTTCTAACAACCTATCTCAGATACGGGAGCAAATAAACGACTTAAAGTTGGAAGTTATAATTAAAGAGAGAGCAGAGTATAAAAATTTGGAAAACTTGCAGCCTAGTCATGTGGCAAAGAAAGAAAAAAAAAAAGAAAAATCTAAACGTGTTGTGGAATAACCACTTGCTAGAGATATGAGCATAACTAAAAAGTAGCCAAGTGCAAATAGTGAAGACTGTGGTCAAATGGCCTTGAAGACATTTCAGAGATCTTTGAGGCAGCCCCTCCCATTACGGGGGTCCAGAGGCTTAGGTCTAAAGAATGGTTTTGTAGGCTAGACCAGGAGTGTCACTGACCTGCACTACATTGGTAGGCTTCTCGCATCCAGGCCCCTGTGACAGCCTTGACTCAAAGGGCCCCATGTACAGCTTAGGATGGCAAATCCAGAGGGTACAAGCTGTAAGTCGTGATGACTTTGAGGTGGTCTTAAGCCTGCAAGTTCGCTGAGTGCAAGAGGAAGCCTGACAGCCTCTGCTTAGATTTCAGAAGATGTGTGAGAAAGCCTGTGTGACCAGGCAGAAGTCACTGCGGGGACAGAACCCTCACAGAGAACTTCCAGTAGGGCAGTGTCAAGGGCAAATATAGTGTTGGAGGTAACACACAGAGTCCCCACTGGGGCACTGCCTGGTGGAGTTATAGGAAGGGAGCTGCCACCTGCCAGACCCCAGAAGGATAGATTCACTGGTAGCTTGCACCCTGTACCTGGAAAAGCCACAGGTACTCAACTCTAACCCATGTGAGCAGCCACAGGACCTGTACTCTGCAAAGCCACAGAGGTAGAGCTTCCCAAGGCCTTGGGAGCTCACCCTTGCACCAGTGGGCCCTGAACGTGGGACATGGAGTCAAATGAGATTATTTTGGAGCTTTAAGATGTAATGACTGCCTTGCTAGGTTTTGAACTTGTATGTGGCCTGTTACCCCTTTCTTTTGGCCAATTTCTCCCTTTTGAAATAAAAATGCTTATCCAATGCCTGCACCCCCATTGTATCTTGGAAGTAACTTGTTTTGGTTTTCCTGGTTCATAAATGGAAGAAACTAATCTCAGATGAGACTTTGGGCTTTCGACATTTGAGTGATGCTGATGATTCTATTTTGCAATGTGAGAAGAACATGAGATTTGGGGACCAAATGTGGAGTGACATAAGTTGAATATTGGTTCTCCCAAACCTCACGTTGAAATGTAATCACCAGTTTTGGAGGGGGGTGGGGATTGGTGGGAGGTGATTGGATCATGGAGGCAGATTTCTCATGAATGGTTTAGTACCACCGTCTTGGTGCTGTTCTCACAATAGTGAGTGAGTTTTCAGAGTTCCAATTGTTTAAAAGTGTCTGGCACCTTCCCATCTCTCTCTCTTGCTCCTTCTTTCACCATGTAATGTGGCTGCTACCTCTTCACCTTCCATCATGAGTGAAGGCTCCCTAAAGTGTTTCTTTATGGCAATGCAAGAATGGCCTAACACAGGTACTAGCATTGAAAAATTCACCTGATTCTATAAGTAGGGTTAGGCTAAATAATCAGGCAGTCTGAGGTGATAAAAGGTATTCTTGGAACCAATAATTCAGCTCAGAACCAGTTAAAAGTCAAATGGAGGATGCTATCCCTTAGTCTACAGGGCAAGGTTTCACTTGATTCTTACACCTTGACCATACAAAAGTGTGAAGGTTGTCTAAACTATTTTAAATAAAACAGCTTGAACACTAGTAATTTCATTAATGGGGATCCATTTTTAACATTCATTATGCTAATTGGTAAAGCTCCTGATGTTGAGTCAAGATGTAGATGTTAGAAATGCTTGATGAATTTACTTCTGCAGTATGGACTTCCTAACTTTAAATGTTAGCTGACCCCCTGGGGAAAATGATTGTCAACTAGATCCCCATAGTGTCTAGATTAACATAAATGCACATATATTGATTTAACATGGTTAATTCTGAAATATTTGAATATAAATTATAGATCTTATATAATTGTACCTTTAATCATATTTTCAAAATAGCAAAATTAACTGAAAACTGGCTTATAAAATCCAGAGTGTAATGTCCATTGGATTTACAGAAGTATCAGATGGATAATAGATTGATCTTAATTTTGCCCTTTAAATTAAATGCCAGAGTAGTATAAACCTGAGAGAATGTAAATTTGGGAACCAGAGTTGTATCCTCTGATCTTCTCTCATAATAATAGTCTTCAAAATTGCAAGAAATAATCCTAGCACTTTGGGAGGCCAAGGCAGGTGGATGGCTTCAGTCTAGGAGTTCAAGACCAGTCAGGCAATGTGCAAAAATGCATGTCTCTACAAAAATGTGAAAATTAGCCGGCCATGGTGGCATGTGCCTATAGTCCCAGCTCCTCACGGGGCTGAGGGAGGAGTATTGCTTGAATCTTGGAGGTTGAGGCTGCAGTTATCCATAATTGACTGAGCCACTGCACTCTAGCCTGGGTGACAGAGCAAGAATTTGTTTCAAAAAAAAAAAAAAAGCAACAAAAAGCATGCCAAATATAAGATGTTATCTCATGGAAATAGCATGAAAAAGGATGATCTACATGAGTTGATTCACTAGTTGTATCTATTAAAAATAACCGCTTCATATGAACTAATACTACCTAATATTATTGATAGCTTACTCATGTCAGATGTTATTCCTTGACCTTTTACATATAGTATTCATTCCTCAAAATAATCTCATAAATTACATACTATAATCATTATTTAATGAAGATAAAACCACTGAGGCAGAGAGCTTTTAAGTAACTTGCCTAAAGTCTAACAGGTAGAGAATTGATAATGTAGAATTAAAACGTAGGCGTGTGGCTCTGGAGGCCATACTCTCCAATGCTATAATACATTGATTGTGTCACAGTGTGTCTATGGGGCTGACTTCATGGACCTATGACCTGTCCAGTTGCACAGGGTACCATGCTCACATGGATCTGCTCTTGGTTTAATGCTGTGCTGCTGCCATTTTGGAATTCTTAATAATTTGCAACAAAAGACCCCACATTTTCATTTTGAATTGAACCCCACAAATTATGTAGCCAAACCTGTGTATGACTGTCTTGGCCATGAAATAATACACTTCATAGGTAGAAATGATATGAGGAAGTTCCTCTCACCGACAATCATTAGAATGTGTAATTCAAACCAGTGGGAGAAAAATGAAACCATCACTAAATAAGATATTAATTACACTTTTTGTATGGCAAATAATGAATTGTTCTTTATAACAAATAAACATAAACCAAGTCGTCTCACAACTTCCTTATGAGTATAAGCACAAGAATATAATTACTTATCTTCATACTTACCATAAAAGGGAATATTCAAGAAATCTTAATATATTGGCAGTTTCAAACATACTTCTGTTGCCAAAATATTATTGGAGGAATGAGAGTCTGTTGTTGAAAACTTAGAAAATAAAAAGACATAGTGCTTAGCAGTAAAATATCAAATTAAATCTAATTAGTAAATATGTTATTCTCCTCACCTGTTAATATTAACAGCAAAGTAATATTAATGTTTTCAATAGCTGAAAAAAGACACCATGAACTGTGCATTACCATAAAAATTTGAGGTAAAATTACAAAACCTAGTTTTTCATATATGCATAAATATAGTTTTCACTGATTAGTAATTTAATTTTTTAAATAAATAAATGCCTGAAATTTAAAACAGCATTATTATAAAATTACAAATGTTTCTTTTTTTTTTTTTTTGCTGAGTAAAACAAATGAGCAAAATTCAATTCTTGTTACAAAAGTGTTATATTTCTGAGTACATTTATGAGAGAGATTTCTGGATTTAATTTTTCTCATCTAAGCCATGTAGCTTAGCAATAGTGTCATTTGGGATAAATATATTTTCTTTACAAACTAGCTAATGCAGATTTTATGGATGAATAATTTGCATAAGTTTTGTTTCTGCCACCTTGTATTTACTGAAGTTTTATTTGACACCACACGATACATTTATGTATGATCACTTGGATTTTATCTTTTGAGGTAATTTGCCTTACATCATATTAAGTTCCAATTTATCAAAGTAAGAAGTGACTTCCGATAATCATAACCCTGAAATATATAAAAAAAACTATTTGGCATGTGCAATTACTCATTTCAGACATTCTTTTACATTTGAATCTAAAATTCGTGTACAAAATTTTATAAAATAAACCAAAGTAACACTCTATAAATATTCAACATCTGCTATTTTTAAAAGCCTGAACTCATTTCACTAATTGTCATGTGCTGATGTGGAAAATAACTGAAAGATCAGTTTCTTCCCGGATGTGCAGTTTAGCCAATATAAAGCCTGTTCAACAACAGCAAGAAACAAAAGTAGATATAAATCATTGAATTAAATCTTATTACAGTCTAAGTGCTTCTCCTCTAATGATACTCACATAATTCTTATTGTATAATTCAAAAATATTAGAATAATTACAATACCGTAGAATGCACATCTCTTAGAAGCATTAGAGTATTGTTAATTCTGACAGATTTCTATAATCCAAGTCACAGTCTTCTTTGCAGACTGTGTGATTATCTTACTTATGACTTATTCCTAATGTAAACAATATCTCCATGGAGAAAATATATTACTATTTAATGGCAATTTTAAAAAGCATTAAATTTGTTCATATTGTTGGATAAAGAACAGTATTACAGTGTATATTAAGCACCAATCCTATGCATAGTACTTTGGTAAAATTAAAAGGACCAGAAAGAAAAAACATAACTATATTGCAATTGAGATGATATTAAAAATCATAAGTAGAAAAACAAAGCAAAGTCTTATAACAGATATTGAATAAAATAGACTCTCATTGCTATGGAACACAAAAGAGGAAGAAAAGTATTGTTATGAAATACCTATGTCTAGATATTGGCTTCTTGATGATTTTTTATCTTTTATTCCTTATCGTATTCATTCCTTTAGTTATTTAAATATCCAGCAAAGGTTTTTGGACATCTTTGAGTAGAGAATACTTAAGTAATTATGTCATATGGATCTGAGGATATGAACTTTATGATTAATTCCTGTGAATAAGTTATGAAGTTTCTGTTATAGTGGTCATAAATGTAGGTAAGAATCCATTATGTGTCTGGGTGGGAGTACAGAATGGAGAGCTGAAGATTATCTCTGATTACATATGAAAGTTCCACTGTGAAGTTATTGGTCCATGTTTTCTGGGGAAAGCACTTCAATGTAGGCAAAGTCTTTCTAACCTAAAGAAATTTAGAGTTAAATATAGGGAAAAAAAAATCAAAACAACATTTTGATATTTTGTGTATTTTGTGTTTCTTTTTTTACCTGCAATGTATGAAATGTGTTTCCTTTGTTTTGATTTCTTGGGCAGACCAAAGGGTAAAATATCCAAGCTGAGATATAACTGCCAAACAAGTTCACTAAACCCAGCTACAGGAGATGCATAGGGTTTTGATTGACATACATTCATCTGATTCCTTCCACCTTGATGTCTCTGATGAAGTAGCAAGGCAAAAATGTTCAATCTTTCTCCCGTCTTCTTCGGATTCATTAACATATCATATCCTTGAAGTAATTGCTGTCTCATTGATGTCTCATTTGATTTATCTAAAAGAACCTTCGGCTGGACATCAATACCCATATTTTTAAAAAATGTGTGTTTTATTGGGCCCAGAGACGCTACTTTTCCCTGTGCCATTCTTTGCAAATAACTGAAGTCCACATTAGCTGTTAGATCTGCTGTTCCTGGGGCAATTAAGACATCATGAAACTTGTGGCCACAAAACCCTCTGAAGTCATCTGTCTTTGTTCCATCATGACCTTAATCAGCACCCAGTGCAGCACCTCCAGTTAGTGCAATGCATTGAGAAAGTTCCTTAGTGATAACACCAGCATCAGGAAAGACTTCAACGTGATCGATTGTTTAATCTAGTGACTTCAGCCATTGAGACAATCTACTGTAATTGCGATTTGAATTAAAATTTTGATTAAGTATATAAAATGGAGCTATTTATTTCACAAATATATAATGTTATTGCAGTATTTAAGACTATAAGGGCCCCTTATATTGATAAAGCTAACACTTACTTGGGAAGGTTTTGGTAGTCAGGCAATTGAAGCAAATTTAATGGAAATATTAGCTGGGCATAATGGTATGCATCTGTAGACCCAGCTACTCTGGAGGGAAAGTTGGGAGTGACTGAGCCCAGAAGTTTGAGGTTGCAGTGAACTGTGATCAGGAAATTGCACTCCATTTCAGTCAAAATGTGCTGAAATTTATAAATTAAAATAATTTATAAGTTAACACCAAACATTTGGAAAAAAATCACTTTTAAAAATTGTAATGTTAATAAATCAAATATTAATATTTAAAAGAAATTATGAAGTAATTTTTACTATACAAAGAAATGCTGCTTTCCAGAACACCTATAAGTTCATATTCACATACAGTCCTGCTCCATGTGTGTTATGGATAACATACACTTGACTTTCTTCTCCATCTATGCTTTTTCTATTCTCCTCACCACGAATTCCCCAATTAATACTCTGTTTCCACCTATTGAAGTAGTAGTCACATTTAAAGGACTGAGCTTAAATTTCATTATTCTATAATGTTTTCCAGATCCCTTTTTTAAAAATAAGGGCTTTTTTTGTATTTTTTACTAATTTTTCCCAGTGATACTACTTTGCTCAATCATAACACAAGTAATAAAATATTACACTAATTTACTTTAAATGTTTGCAAATATCTGTCCCCTTCTCTATATTGCAAGCTCCTTGTATTAAAGGGACTATTATAAATTTGCTTTGAATAGACAACCATTAGATTATAATATCAAAATCAGCCTATCATGCCTAGCCAGCCTATAAGCAAATACTTAGCCTTGATTGTAAAAAAACAATATATAGTATGTTAGGTGAGAAAATAGTTACCAATATGAGATAAATTCAATTCAAACCCTACATTTCAATACTTTTAAGTCTGTTTTACACAATTTCTATTATAAAACAGGTATTCGCTAACTCATTGGGGATCCATTTGGACAAAAGTTGATTCAGTAAATTTCATGTAATCAGTAACATTGAGTTGAGAAAAAAATCAATGAATAACTAATTGTAACTAAAGTGAACAGTTAATAAATTGAACTTTGTATTTTCCACATGTTCTATTTTAAGGCATTTGATTTAAAAGCCAAATATTTTTTTCAGTTCATTGAATAAAAGTTGGTAACATGAATAACAGGGATTAAAGCTCATAAAACAGCTTTATGAAAATAAAGATCAAATACAGCCAATTACATGTTATAATTAAAACATGCATTTAAAAGGTGACTTGATAATAAACAAAATTTATCATACATGTTAGAGTATTAAAAAATCTAAATACTTTAGATTAAAACATTCCACTCTGTTTTTGAAGAGCAGTTTTGAAGAGCAGAGCAGATTCAGTTACATGACCAAAGGTAGCCCAGCCTATAGAATTTTATAAATTTCAAAATCTTATATGACAAGAGCATTTGAATAACTTCTTATTCTTGGGAAATATTTACATAATGTGCCTTCTTTATTGTAATTCTCTTGCCATTAAAATTACAATGATGTTTTCTTTCTACGTTTTTGTCTTTAATACAGCAGCCTGCCATATTGCTGAAGGTTTGTGAGACATAGCCTAGAAGTTTATTATCAATCCTCATTGGTTGAGGCTCCTCCTGCTGTAGTTGAAAACTGTCTACTGCTAAAAGAAGAGAGAATATACTAGAAAAAAATAAAGTTATTTGATGTGTTTAATTTTTTTCTGATACTTCCTGTCCATTTGTTACTTCCTGTCCCTTTGTCACCGGAAGACATTCTCTATTTTTGTCCTGAGGCATCAAGTGTGTTGAGAACAACAGAAAGTGGAAATTTGTGTACTTCAACATACAATGGAGTAAGACGTAAATGAAAAGTTTTGTGTGATAGAGATGTTGACAGATTTCGTTTCATGTAGTGAACACATCCAGTATTTACAACCTTACCCCATGATATCATGCAGACTACCTGACTGTGTGTTTTGCTTCTAGATCAAGACCTATCATCCACTCTAAAACATCATGCACACGTGTGAAATCCCGATTGTCTACATTTATGGAACACAGTTTAAAATACTTCAAAAATATTAATATGATAAACATCAACAAAATACAAGCTCATTTGAGATTCAACATGCATTCAACTCTTTATTTAGCTAAGAGTTATTTAATACCACATGCTGGCTACAGTGTTAGGGTCTGAAGTACATAGCCTAATATGGTTAAACTTTGACACACAAAGCAAAATGGTATTCAATTATAAAATAATGTTTACATTCTTATAGGAAAATGCTTACAAAAATTATATTAAAGCACAATGAAATGATCTATTTTAATAATTCTACACTAGAACAACAGGAATTTGTGGTTTAGAGAAGGATTTTTTGTTCGAATTAGATTTGGATAGGTCTTTCCAGAGTTAATAAAAACTTTCAGAAGGAGAAGAGGAAAAGTACATTTCAGAAAATAATTAATAACATGAGCCATATCAAAGAGATACAACAAAGCATGGTTTATTTAAATAATTATGCATGGTCCAGAATGGTAATGGTGTAGGATGGTTGTATTGGAAAAAAAAAAAAAAAGTAGTCTATACAACAATCAAGTTAGCTTTTACCGTATTTTTAAAAACAATGTTAAGTAATTTTGAGTGATGTGGGTCACATTCTGCAGGGAATGACTAACCATAAAAGTAATTAAGCAGAAACCTATTTGGGACAGGCATTTTTAAAACTTTAAATTAATTACCCTAATAACACTTTCTAGAAAGCAACTGTTCCCAACATGCACTTAGGGCCAAGAAACAAGCAGATATCTGTGATTTTATTAAAATGTTGTTTGCCAGTCTTTCCTCAGAAAACAATAAAAGATTTGAGAAGAAAAGAAAAATAGCCATTTATGTAGTTTTTGGCTCAAGTTTCAAATAAAAAGACAAGGACAGATGATATATTAAGTCAAGAGCTTTCTTGATCTTGCCCAATGAATGAACAGAAAAGTAGGAGCTTCTCCCAAAATTCTCAGATGGATTGCCTCTGAAGTGCCTCCACTTGGGTTGCCTTTCTCATCTTTGGTTATTCCCTTGGATTGAGCATAAAGTGATGTGTGAAATAATTAGCAGAAGCCTGTATTGGCAGAATAGTTAACGTATCTTCATCTAAGATAAGCATCTCTTCTCTTTCATCTATCTATAAGTATTCTTGATTCATCTTTTCATTAGATTTCTTTTGCAACCATAAAGCTTTACCTCATATTGCAGGATTTTCTTCACTGTTATCTTTAACCTGCAAGTTAACATTTGAACCATCACCAAAATATATCACTATGACAACCAAATAACAAGTAACCTTTATTACTTTATATTTTGAAGTTCAACAAACCATAGTCTTAAGGAGTATGTTCTGAGCGTGTCTGAAATAAAAGTGACATCATTGCAAACTGTTATAGGTTAAAAACAAGCAATCCAAAGTGAAACTAGGGCAATCTCAATTTCCTGTAAGCCACGCTAGGTAGGTGAGGTCTCTGCTTTGTTAAAATGAGTGGAAGTGTAGAGCATAGATGAGAAATAGGAGCAATCCAGGATCAAAAACATCAGTTAGTTGAATTTGGAGACAATAAAGACAAGTGTTAAAATGATCTGAGCTGGGGGCTAGAGGCTATTCATTAAAAAGAGGAAACTATTTTCATTTCTACATCCATTTTTAACCATAACACTTTGAAATATAATTTGCAATTACTTTATAAAGAGAGAACAAAAAGCATAAAGCATTGTGAGGAGGTGGAAATAAATAACTTTTAATAAAAACAAAACAAGAAGTCAAAGCAAAAAAAAAAAAAAAAGTCCATAAAAAGTTTAGATACAGTTTGAAATACAGCTTACCAGTTACTTTCACTATATGACTACATTTATTTAAAATGAAAAGTGAAAAGAAAAACAAATGTGGAAATGAAACACACCCATTTTGAACCCATAATGGATGCATAGGCACACATGCACACCCACAGAGAGCTAAGCACTGAGTGCATTAAATTTAGATTATCTTAAATAAAATACTATATTCAACTCATTAATCTTTCTTTCTTGGTAATAGAGTTGTAATTTATAATTGTGACTATTATGGCACAGATTCATTTGAAAATACTCTATTATGATATTTAATATTTTGCCATTTCCCGTAGTGCTAAATTTCATTTATGCTAAGCTGAAATAAAATCTGGGAGAATAATTTGAAAATCAGTGGCATAAGCATGAAGACAGTAAAAACTGGACTACATAAATTTTGGGGGCAGGTACGCTCTACAAGATCTCAGGTAAATTAGGGTCAAATATAGAAAACATAATTTGTGTTAAGTAAGGATATAATTAAAAACTCTAAAGCAAAGTCATTGCAGTCTTTTTCACAAACACCTACTTTTTAATATTTCATGTATAACATAATATTAGAAAAACACAATCAATAGGAAACAAGAATGTTTAAATTAACTTGACTGAATTTTCTTCTCACTTTCCCACATGTGGTATTTTGTAAACATGTTTTAGAGTTAGGGAGTGTAAAGAAGGTGAATATTTGATTTTTTATTAGAATGTATAATAAAATCTTGAGATAAAATTATCCATGATGTTTCGACATATCTTGTATCAGTTTTTGTTCCAGACTATCTTTCCAAGAAAGTTTATACAGCAAATGTCTTTGAAAAATAGTTTTCCCCCCAGGGACTGAGGACAGATTTGTGTCTTGACTTGAAAAGTAAAGGTAACCTCTCCTTCCGAGATAAAGTTTTGGCAAGCTTGCCGGTAATCCCCTTAGAAGACTGAAAGTTCTGTAAATTCACTGTGTGTACCATCTACCTGGTCTGCTCCATATAGCTCCCATGGGATATGGGAGAGCAACAGAAACCAACTTAAACACAAAGCTTGTGCTGTCTGTTATGCCTTGAGTAACTAGATTTTTTTTTGTTGTTTTTGATCTAGGAATTTCATGTGTTTTGCCAGCCTCTGCAATACTGTGGGGTATGTTGTAAACTTGCAAGTAAAATAAAATTTCAGACCCTTACAATTCTTAACATAAAAATGCTCAAATTTTCAGTGCGAAATAAGTTTTTAAATTTATTTATTATTCTGATGAGGAAACTGAGGAAAGCACTGGTTAATTAATTTTATTTTATTTTTTGGAGATGGAGTCTCACTTTGTTCCACAGGCTGGAGTGCAGTGGTGCAATTACCTGCACATAAACAGTCAATTAACATGTATTTTGTATGTTATATGTACTATCTACTATATTCTCACAATAAAATTATCTAGAAAAAAGAAAATGTTATTTTAAGAATTATTGAAAAAAGAAAACATATTTACTATTCATTAAGCAGAAGTAGATCATCATAAAGATCTTCATCCTCATCCTCACATTGAGTAGTCTTAACAGGAAGAAAAAAAGGAGGTGTTGGTTTTGCTGTCTCAGGTGTGTCAAAGTCAGAAGAGATGGAGGAGGTGAAAGGGGAAGCAAGAGAGTTAGGCACACTCAGTGTAGTTTTACGCTAAATTCTACATTGTAATTTTTGACTTCTTGCTTCTTCGTTTCTCTAAAAATATTGCTGTGTGTCACCAGTCCTTCTTTCACCGTTTTCTTTTGTTTAAGTGCCCAAATCATGAAAGGTCTGTGTCGTAAAAGAAGTCAAAAGCAGTCCTGAATAATTGGCAAACTTCCGCAAGATGGTCTAATGTCAAATTCTTTTCCGAAATTTCTTCTTCCCTATCTTCCTTATCATCTGGCACTGGTTCAGAGCACTTATCTCCATCAAGTCGTCTTCTGTAAATTCCTCTTGCATGGTATCTATTAGCTCTAGAATTTCTTCAAGATCCATAACTTGAAACCCTCCAATCCCTGTCTTTTTCACCGTATCCCCAATGTTTTTCATGATTTCCTCGGTGGGCTCTGTTGTAAATACTGTGAAGTCATGCACAGCATCTGGACAGTTTTCTCCAGCAGGAATTTATTGCTTCAGATTTGATGGTTTTCACGGCTTTTTCCCTAACCATGATGGCATCTTCAGTGGTGTAATCCTTCCAGACTTTCATGATGTTATCTGTATAAGGGTTCTCGTCTATAGCGTTAGTAATCCTTTCCATAGAGTATCATGTGTAATGAGCCTTTAAGGTCTTTATGATCCCCTGATCTAGAGGCTGAATTAGATACATTGTGTTTGAAGGCAATTAGACCATTTGATACCTTCTGTGTTGAACCCATGGGGTTTTAGGTGGTCAGGGTCATTGTCCAATATTAAAATAATGTCAAAATGCAATCCATTACTGAAAAGGGACTTCCTGACTTTAGGAACAAAGCATCAATCCATTACATTTCGATGGAAACAATCCAGAACGAGGGTTCTCACTGACCAGGCTTTTTTCTTGTACGATCAAAAGACTGGCAGCTGGTATTTATCTTTTCCCTTCAAGGAAGCTTTATAGATAAGCCTTGATCGTAAACCCAACTGAATTTGAACAAAATATTAGAGTTAGACTATCTCTTCCTGCCTTAATTCATGGTGCTTGCTGTTCTTTGCTAATAAATGTCCACTTTTTTTTCCTAACAGAATAGTGCACTTTCATCTGCATTATGAACCTGTTTAGGCAGATATTGTTTCTTTTCAATGATTTTCTTAATGTTGCTGGGAACTAGTCTGCTGCCTCTTGGTCAGCAGAAGTTATTTCTGCAGTTATCCTGACATTTTAAAAGCCAAAACTCTTTCTATAATAAAATTATCAAACCATCCTTTGCTGGCATTAAATTTTTCAGCTTATATTCTTCACCTTCACTTTTTCTCAAATCATATTACAGTCTACAGGTATGCTTGTCTTATAGTAGTCTTACATCCACATAAAAGCTGGATTTTGAATACAAGATAAAAAAGTATTCCACAAAAAGTGCGAGGTTTTCACACCTGCTGGTGTAGCTGCAGTGACAGCATCACAAGTTTTTTTCTTATTTTATAGTGGGTCTTATGCAGGATTCTTTTATCATAAAATGGCTGGCAAATGTATCTGCAAGACCTCAATCTATAGTACCTATCAAGCAATTAAACTTTTTCATATAACGTGATGATTTTGCCACTTGGGAGCACTGCCAGCATCACATGTACTGGGATTCTCTCAGATTTTATCATCATGTTCACTAAACAAATGCTGTCTTCTTTCTCTGGTGGTAACTTTGTTAGTAATATTGTGAAGGGAAATTGATTACTTGGAATTGACTGAATAGTCTAATTCTAATCTGGCTTACATATTAAGCAAAATCTTTTTTTTAAATTTTGTCTTGCCAAAGTCCTTGTGATATATATTTATGGCTCCAAATATCTGGTATTTCTTTTCTTTGTTTTCTGAAATATACACCTTAACAGGACATCCTGAATTTTCTAAATGTAAAAACAGCATTCTATTAAAAGAAAAGAATTAATTGAAAAATGCCATAAACTAACTTTTTTATAAAACATCTATGCAGTTTATATTGATGTTTGATAAAAATATATAAAAATTTCTTCTTTGTGTTGGTGACACATAGAACATTCCAAACTTTATGTAATATTAAATTTTATTATTAACTAATATATGTGGCAATCTAGAGTTTATAGAGAATTTCAAATATATCATTTAATTCTCACAAAAGGTATTTTATTCCATCTTTCTTTTACCTAGGAGGCAAAGGATCAAAAGGTTATCACCTTCATAAGAGAGGTTAAATTTTTTTGATTTGAAAACTGGGAATTTTATTCTCTTATATAATGCCTTTTGTGCTTTTATGCATAAATGATCTTGAAATTTCAAAAAATGCTTAATAATGAAACAATATTTTTATGTTAGTTTTATTTAAGATATCTAAAAGTGAAACTTTTAATTGTTCTGCTGTTCTCAACCTTGAAAACTTGAGCAATTAATCAGATTTATTACAGTGGTGATGATGACAAATGTAAATGAAAAGCAGGGATTTTTTGCTTTCATTAAGTATTCTGATATTCTCTATATCTTTTAATTATATGAAAATTGTGTTATATCTGTGCAGAAATATTCAAATTTTAATAGCTACTATTCAACTGTACTTTCATATTTAATTATTTTAAATACCTGTGATTCCAAAGTTTGTTCATGAGTATTTATTATTTTAACTAGTGTTTTGGATGTGTCCTTGTACATGAGTTTTCAGAATGTTACAAATGATTATGCAAGTTGAGAATTTACAGAGTCTGTGTCAACATTACAAATAATCCCAAAATACTTCACCCTCTTATGAGTTTCCATATTAATGAGGAAATTGACCTGATGCAGACCATAAGTCATACATAGACAGCCACATTTAATTGTAAATTGTGGACTGAATTTTGAATTACTTATTTTTTTAACTAGGTGTTTAACTAGGTGGTTTTTTTTTACATTTTTCAAATACCGTAAATACACAATAAGTAATACATATATGGTGTCAATTGAATCTTGCTTTCAAGAAGACAAATTCATACCATTAATGGTTAATGAATGATATCTAGCTTCGTAAAGATATCTGAAAAATGCTAACTGAATTATAATGAAATTTATTAATATGGGCATATTTGTAAACTATTTCAGAAAATTAGAAGCCATTTATTAATACAAGTAATGCAACAAGGGTGAATATAAGCAAAACCAGCTATCCCTATGAAGCTGTTGATATAATTTTTAACTTTTACTAATTTTTCTTGAAAATAGAGGTGAAATAGTAATCCATAGCTACTGTAAAAAGGAGGTTCAATGATATGATAGAAAAAATGATCTTTAACTTTTTAATAGAAATATTTTGAAAAAACTCACTTACATGTAATTTATTTTTTACCCAGTTAGTACAATTCTCTTCTCCGTGACAACCTAGAGCAAGACAATTGCCTTTTCCATATTTCTTACCTTCAGATATTTGCATATGATTATTTTGTTTCCCCACAGGCTCCTCCTTTTTTAATCAACACTTTCTCATTGCCTTTAACTATTCTTCCATGACATTCTTAATTTCTAAGTTACAGTGATACATATGTATGCATATAAATTAAAATGTGCATATGCTTATGTACTCCTATGCAATCTGAAAAATAAAACATTGAGGACAAAGTATTTTTAGGAAGAAAAAAGAATGCTATTTGTAGCATCTTTTGACAGGCCAAGGGAATTCCTTTCTTTTTTAAAATAAGCATCAATAAAAATCGAATTTGATATCTTTTAAAATCTTCAGAGAGAAAACAATATGAATTATGTGAAATGTTGACTCATGGACTTATTTTTAGCAGAAAAGAGAAGATAAATTACAACAAAGTACATATTAATATTTTGTGTTAATTGATTTTTAAAAGCATATAATGTGATTCCTTCAACTACCTTAATGTCTTGTCATTTTAGTTGTTGTTTTGGTTTTAATGATGTATGTTCCATAAAATGTAACATAGTAAAATTCTCAATATGCTATGGTTTCTATTTTCTGTCATATGTGTAGTAAAGGCAAAACAACCTCAGACTATGATTCACTCTAATTTATCTTTATTCTACCTTGAAATAAATATTTTAGTCTATTGAAGATCAAGTTTAGCTTTGTCCCATAGGACTATTTATTGTTTCCAACTACATTTGTGGTAAAGGATACCTCCACTACCACTGCCACTGATTAATCACCATTTTTACCATAAACCAAATTGCAGTATGTAATGAGACCATGTTTATCAGTATGCTGTTTTGCACTGAAATGTTTATTTTTGTATTAGTGCCACACTTTTGATAAGCTCTGATTTTGACTTTGTCTATTTAGTAAAGGAAAATTAGTGCTTTAGGTCTTTTTAAAGCTTCTATTCAAAAACCTGTTATGTAGCCAGTGTCTTCTTGGCTTTACCCCATATTTCTTCAAATCTCTTTGCCATGGCCGTCCTTCTACTTATTAGAATTTGCTCTTGTTTCTCTGTGTAGAAGAACTGCCTTCAGGCTGCCAATGCCCACTGTACTTGTGTTTTTTGCACAAGTGACCAGAACTTTATGTCACAGATGACAGATTATAACTAAAGCCTGAGAGGTGAGGGAGAATTAATTCTCCAAGTTTCTTGCTGCTGACTGAGAGAACTCCATGGTGTGACCAGCACTCCCCGGAGCACCCCAGCATGAGCCAGAAATACCCTTTCTGGGACTTTAACTGATAGTGCACCCTTGCTTGGCTTTTTCCCTTTCTGGTCCTAATTTCTTTCACCTAACCTGTTTTTTGTGGGAATAACTAAATTACTTCCACCTACATGTTCCTCTCTGTTGATGTCCCGAAAGTCCAACTTATATTTTCTAAAGAATTCAAGTGTGATGGTATTGACACCAGACAAAATATAAATCAGAGTGTTTTATACTAATATAAGTTACAGTGAGCCATGAGGTCATTTTGTACCAAATATATTTATTGTCAGCCTACTAAAGCCCTGGTCATATTCTATGTACTTGAGACGAAACAGTAAATACAATAAATAAAGTTTCTGTTTTTATAGAATTTATCTTCCAGTTTGGAGAAGTATACAAATAAGTAAACATATACACCTCTGTGTACACACATATATGCTTCTGTAAAAAATAAATACATAAATAAATCATAAAACAGAAAAATAATCTAGTGATGAGTGCTATCAAAAAAAAAAAAAAAAAGCTAAATTAGAATGTCATAGAAAGGAACTGGAACGGTGCTTCAGATTTTTAGTCAGAGGAGGTCTCTGTAAAAGGGCTAGGTTGCATTGAAGTTGAGATCTAAAATGACAGGATCAGTCTAAACCTTTGAAGATTAGGAATAAAAACATTCCAGCCAGGAGGGACACTGGGTGCATGAGCAAGTGGCCAGAGTATTTAAAACAGGATGAGTAAAAAAAGAAAAATATTTTTAAAAAGAGAGATAATCTGAGTCATTATTTATCAGGGACTTAAAAGTCATACCATGTGCTTTTATGTGTGTAGTAGAAAGACATTGGATATTTGAACAGAGGAGTTACTTGATCTGATTTTAATGAAAAGACATTTTAGCCATTCTGTGATTAAAGGGTTCCAATACAGGATCTTAGGTTTGGTTCCCTGCAAACAGAAATAAGGGAAGCAGAATTGGGCAGAGGGAGAAAATAAACTGTGATAAAGGTGAAATAGAAGGCTCATACAATCCTACATGCAGCTCAGGAGCTGGCCCTCTGGAGTTGTCCCAAAGGGAATCAAAGGTGTCTGGGCCTTTATACCTTCACATCAGGCAGTAACTAGATGTCATTTACCCTATGGGCAAGGCACCTCCCTTTGGGTAAAGCAGTGCTGCGAGAAGTACACGTCTGTGAGCCATCAACAGCCAACATTTCCAGCAGCTGGGAAAATGAGTGGCTCAGTTAGACAGGAAATCCTCTTTCTTACACACGTACTATGTGTGATATTCACCGACATTTTCAGTGAAATTCTATTCTACTTTATTTTATTTTATTTTATTATAAGCAAATCTGGTCATAATATACGAAATTAATTTCATCAATCTTTGTTTTAGGTCTCAGTTTGAAAAAGCCTACTGACTTAGGGAATGTGTAGAAGGAGAAGTGAAGAAGCAGGAAAGTACATGAAAAATAGAGAGATCAGGAGGCTGTTATTAGCCTAGGCAGGAGGGGAATGTTACCTGGACAAGGGCGGTATCCGGGTAGTGGAGAGAAGTGTTAGATTTGAGACATATTTTGAACCCAATTATATTTAATGTTCTGTTAGATTTGAGTACAGAAAACGAGTACTGAAAAGAAAAGAGACAAAGGTAACTCCTGGTTTATATTGTTTAAAGTACTTTTCATTCATGAACAATTGAATAAATCATGATTCAATGTAGCAATAATGGAAAAACTGCCACAAAACATTTGATAGGGGAAACCAAAATTTACTCTGGGATATGTTGCAGTTGAAGTGGCTATTATATATTCAATGTCAAGTATATGGTACATTATGCAAATCTAAAATGTAGGGAAGCAATTATAGATATAAATGTGGGAGTCACCACGCACAAATTAAAATCATGGTGCTGGATACCATTATCTGAGGCAGTGCCTGTCAAGATTTTTTTTGATCCACAATAAAAAGCATTTTGCTTCTTAACCCATATTCATGTATAACTACTAAAACAAAAGTTTCGCAAAATTGCTTGCATTGATTATGCAGGATTTAATATTTAAAGGACTCACAAGGCTTTGCAAGTCATACACTTATTAAAGCTTTAACAAAGTTAAATAATGCAGTACAACAGGAGAAAGAAAGTACAAGCAATCATTGTTGGTGGAGAGATTTTTAGGCAGCTTTCCAGAGTTCTTTCTAAGTTTCACAGAAGGCACATCGTCTTTCATCTATTTCACTCAGACATGCACATGACATCTTTGTCTTAGGGGAGCCCAGGGGTTTCCAGTGGGGTTTGTCTTACCTCGCTGGACACATTCCCAAATTAGATTGTATAAGCAGTTAAATCAGGTGCAAGCTTTCAATTTATATATTGGTAAATAATGTCAATAAATTTGCCTTTGCTGCTTTCAGGAAATGTTTTACACTCAAAGTGCACATTATATACTACTATTCAAACTCATTCTTTTTTTTTTTTTTTTTTTTTTTTTGAGACAGTGTCTAACTCTGTCACCCAGACTGGAGTGCAGTGGCACAATCTCGGCTTACTGCCACCTCTGCCTCACGGGTTCAAGTGATTACCATGTTTAAGCTATTACCCTGCCTCAGCCTCCCAAATAGGTGGTATTACAAGTATGTGCTACCACACCCAGCTAAATTTTGTATCTTTTGTAGAGACCACTTTCGGCCATGTTGGCCAGGCTGATCTTGAACTCCTGACCTCAAGCCGTCTGCTCGCCTCAACCTCCCAAAGTGCTGGGATTACAGGTGTGAGCCACCATGCCAGGTGCCTGGCCTCAAACTCATTCTTATCTTTACCAAGAGTCAATACAAAATTTCAGACACTCTCAGAGATTAACCTAGAGCTGTCCCAGTCTGGCAATAAAATAACTCTTTCTTACACACTTGATATGTGTGGTGTTCAATGATATTTTCAGTGAATTTCTATTTTATTTTATTTAATAATGGACATATTTATGTAATAGTCATAGCCCATTAAATTAATTTCATAAATTTTTGTATTAGGCATCAGTTGGAAAAACAAACACTGATCTAGGGATTAAATGTAGAGGGAGAATGGAAGAGAACACAGGACTGGATGCTTGGAAACACAAACACTTCAGGGATAGAAAGAAGAGGAGGAAATAGAAAAAAAGCTTGAGAAAAAGCAAAGAGAAAAAGAAATGCAAGAAGGTTATTATATCCTTGAAACTAAGAAGAAAATATCTGATGAAGGGGTCAAGTGTTGCTGAGAGGCATAGGGCATCATGTAGTGAGAAATGAATGCTGGCTTAGGTGAAATAATTGTTGAGGATCTTGATGATAGTTGAATGGATGTTTGTTGGAGTGGATTGAGAGGAGAATGATACATGAGAAACCAAAGACTTGGACACAGGACATTTTTCAAGATATTTGCCCTAAAGAGGCAAGTGAGGCAGTAATTTGATTAGGTTATGGAGTAAAAACAGTGTTTTGGGAGTTAAATTACAACATGCTTATGTGACAAGGGCAACAATCCAACAGAAGGCAAAAATATGACGATTTAAGAGATAAAAGGGAATATTGCAGGAAAGAACTAGAGAAGGCAAGAGACAGTGTTGCCCAGCAAACAACGTGAGGGCTTATACCCCATGTATTCACTAGGGCAGCTTATCCATTTGCGTAGAAATCAGCGGAGTATATGGCAACAGATTTAAAACATTAGTTTATTGAATGGAGTAAAATTGAATGAGTTCTTTGGTAACTCATCATTTCACAGGTGTGTTCACTCTATGAGAAAGCTATAGGGAGCAGGAAGCATTAGATCTGAAGAGAGAAATAAGGAGAAAACTATTTATCTGAGGGATGGGAGACTAAATCTGTAGAATAACATAGTTGGTTTACTGAGTATCACTGAGATCCCACTTGAGATTTCTTCATCAGACCAGTTGCCTGTGTGCTTTTCTACAGCCATTTTCAACAGCGTGGTTGAAGGCAGAGAGTTAGCCAAAGGCTGATTGTAATTAGGGTCGAAAGTCTAATGGAGAAATGTGAAAAAAGAAAAAAGTAAGAATTGAGGATGTACACATAAAAATGAATAGAATTTCTTATCTAGGTTAGGTAAAGACAAGTAAGGGTAGTGGTGGAAAACGAAAATGATGATAGGGTACAAATGTGATTGAATAATATAAAGAGTAGGGGTTTTAGAGCAAGTAAACTCTAAAGACAGGATGTCGGGGAGAGTTCAAATGTTCAAATATAGATTTTTGGAGACCGTACAGTTAATAACGATGACAGTAGCAATAGTATTACTGATGGGAGTTGGTGGGTGAGATTGGGTGAGGGAAAAGTAGTTGGAATTGAAGACATTATCAAAGTTCTAGAAGGATTATCCACATGGATTTTGTTATCTTGTGAATGATGACTTAGACTGGAAGGTGGAAGACAAGTGGAAATCACTTTCACATAGAGCAAGGGTCCCTTCTGACTTTTGTGGGTTGGAAGTGAGATTCTGCCAGCCTCTAGCATGTGGGTCTCCACCCTGCTGCCTGAAAACCTCCTGCCTTTGTGCTATTGGCAGCTGAGATACTAAGAAGTTCTCTTTGGTGATTTTATTTCCTACTTTCCAGGACATTACCAATATTTACCTGATCTTTGCTATTCTAACTTCTAATGTTAACTTTGTACTTCTTCAACACATATGTATATGTCACATATGTATATGTATTATGGATAGGTGTCATTTTCCTTGTCCTCATTTAATGGAAGAAGCAGCATTTTATGACTGCTCTTTGTGCAAGTGCTCCATGATGCTCAAAGTTTCCTGTATAAAATGATCACGGTGTGTCCGGAATTGATTCCTTCTGGTGGGTTCTTGGTCTCGCTGACTTCAAGAATGAAGCCGCGAACCCTCGCAGTGAGTGTTACAGTTCTTAAAGATGGTGTGTCCGGAGTTTGTTCCTTCAGATGTTCAGATGTGTCCAGAGTTTCTTCCTTCCAGTGGGTTTGTGGACTCATTGACTCCAGGAGTGAAGCCGCAGACCTTCACAGTGAGTGTTACAGCTCTTGAAGGTGGTACTTCCAAGTTGTTTGCTCCTCCCGGTGGATTCGTGGTCTCACTGACTTGAAGAGTGAAGCCGCAAACCTTTGCAGTGAGTGTTACAGCTCATAAAGGTAGTGCAGACCCAAAGGGTGAGCAGCAGCAAGATTTATTGTGAAGAGTTAAGGAACAAAGCTTCCACAGCGTGGAAGGGGACCCAAGGGGGTTGTCATTGCTGGCTTGGGTGGCCAGCTTTTATTCCCTTATTTGGGCCCGTCCACATCCTGCTGATTGGTCCATTTTACAGAGTATTGATTGGTGTGTTTACAAACCTTTAGCTAGACACTGAGTGCTGATTGCTGCGTTTTTACAGAGTGCTGATTGGTGCATTTACAAACCTTTAGCTAGACATAGAGCACTGATTGGTGCATTTACAAACCTTTTAGCTAGACAGAAAAGTTCTCCAAGTCCCCACTTGACCCAGGAAGTCCAGCTGCTTCACCTCTCAATCCCCACTCTAAACAGGACATCCAAACTGCTGTTGGGAATTGGGCAATGACTGCTCTAGCTACTTCCTGCTAGATAGGGGCGAAAAAGGGGGCCTGCAGTTGTAGTTTCCTCCAAAGGGGAACTCTCTAGGCCAGTGAAAGGACCAGCAGGTTGGTGCAGGGGTCCTTGGTAGAAGTTGTTAGTTGAGCTCATTTGGGGTTCCGTTTGTAAGACCATCTGTAGCTTGATGGCCTCAATTCTACAGGAAACAAATTTGATGAAGAGATTAAAAATACAAGGCTCGAAGGCCAGTAACATAAGATGGCTGTCAAGGGACCTAAAAAGGGGAGAAGCCATGTTGCCCAACTCCAGAGGTTGGTATAAGAGTTTGAAAGGCATTGCCTGATTTCAGAAACCTTTTCCTGTAAATGCCAGGTGGCATCTCATACTATCCCTTACTGGTTAGTGTAAAAGCAACACTCTTCCCCTAAGAAGGTGCAAAGTCCTCCTTTCTCAGCAATGAGGAGGTCTAGGCCTTGGCAGTTTTGGAGAGGCAATTTGGGATTGTAGTTACTATCCTTACTGGATAGATTTTGTTATTTCTTGCAAACTGTCTGAGAAATCCTTTGAGAGTGTGTAGTAGTAGGATAATGATAAAGATAAACTGGCTATTTCAGTTCCTGTAGCAGTGGCCATTTCTAATCCTGTAAGTAGGGGTATTACTTGCATGACCCTGCGCTGATGGACTTGAGCTTTGAGGGGCACTGATAGGGTCTGATGTCCATAAGATTAGAAGTTAGGATAATATATGTTACACTGTTAACTTTTAGCAAACTTTACTTTTGTTGGAAACCCTGTAAGTTTGGGATTTCAATTATTCTTTGCTATTAATAAGACCTCGTTCAGTCCAGATTAATTTAAAATTGGTATAGATGGCTCCTTCCTGATTCTGTAAATGCTTTAAGGTTTGGCTGAGTGCAAGCAGCTCACATGTTTGAGCAGACCAATTGTTTGGCAATTTTCCTAACTGCTTCTACAAGGGTTCCTTTATCACTTACTGAATACCCATTGTTTCTTTTTCCCTTTGTCGCCTGGGAGGAACCATCATCCTGTCCTGGAGGGAGTTCTTCCTAGGTCAGATTGGACTTTTGTATGGTAATCAATTAAGATTTAGATCCCCTGTTAGGAAACCTGCTGGGTTAAGGATTTTTGATAAGAAGGCTATGGGTTGTCAGAGGCCTCAGTGCTTTTGGGTTATGCCATTGTTTGCACCGACAACAAGGTGGTATTGGACTGTTACAGGGTCACGGAGAAGACCATCAGTTATCAATTATAGGTTTTAAATTTACCTTGGCTTTTAAAGGAATGGGGTATGCTGTTTTTTCTTTCCTACTTCCATCTCTCTTTCTCTTTGACTTCTTTGTTTCTCTCTTTCTGACTCCCCCTTTGTCTGTCTCTTCCTCTCTCTCTTTGACTTTGTCTGTCTCTCTCTTTCCTTTCTGTTGGTCTTTCCCTGCTTCTGCTTGCCACTTATGCTGCTGTTGTCCCCTCTCCTTCCCCTATTTGATGGCTTTGGCAGTGTAAGACTGCCATCTCCTTGGGTTTTTGCACTGTGTGCAATAATTCCATAATTTCCTTGTGGTGTTTAATGGGGGTTCCCCCAGAGGTTAGGAACTTCCTTTCTTTCCATATTGCAGCATGGGCATATAGGATTAGATAAGCATACTTGCTATCTCTATGCACATTTATTCTTTTTCCTTTTCTCAGTTCTAAGGCTCGGGTAAGGGCCACTAGTTCTGCTAACTGGGCGCTGGTCCCTGGGGGAAAGGCTTACTTTCAAGTACGGTTACATCACTAACTATGGTGTAACCTGCCCTTCATATCCCATTCTCCACGAATGGGATACAGATGAACTTCCATCTATATATAGGTTAAGGTCAGGATTAGCTAAGTGGACTTTTAAGGGATCATCTCGGGCGGCATAAGTCTGGATTATAATTTGTTGGCAGTCATGCGCAATTGGTTCCCCATCCTCTGGGAGAAAATTGGCAGGATTGAGGGCCACGCACATATGTATTTGAAGCATCGGTCCCTCAAGGAGTAGTGCCTGGTATCTAAGTAAGTGGTTGTCTGATAGCCATAAACTGCCTTTGGCGCCTAGTATGCAATTTACATTATGAGTAGTCCAGACAGTGAGATCCTTTCCTTGTATTATTTTGATAGCCTATGACACTAAGACGGCCACTGCCATAACTACCCTTAAACAGTGAGGCCAGCCTTTTGCTAATACATCAATTTCCTTACTTAGTAATGCCACTGGTTGTGAGGTTGTCCCACGAGTCTGAGTAAGAACTCTAAGAGCTATTCCTGCTCTCTCTGTGACGTATAAAGAAAAGTTTTGTCCTGTGGGAAGGCTTAAGGCTGGAGCTTGAGTTTGTTCCTTCCAATTTCCAGTCTCAGGGTTGATTCCCTCCTCAAGCACGGGACAACAAATGGGTAACTTGTTCCCCATATTCATGTAGATAATAGTTCCAGCTTTGGCTAATATATCCCTCCCTAATAAGGGTATGGGACTTTCAGGTATAACAAGAAAGGCATTTGAAAAGAGCAAAGTCTTCCAATTACAACTGAGGAGGTGGGAGAAATACCTGGTTACAGGCTGTCCCGGGATTCCTCGGATGGCAATGGACCTTGAGGACAGCTTTCCAGGACAAGAGATCAACACTGAGAAGGCCGCACCAGTGTCCAGGAGGAAGTCAATTTCCTGGCCCTCAATGGTTATACATACCCAGGGCTCAGTGAGAGTGATGACATGAGCTGGCGCTTGCCTGGACACCCTCAGTCCTATTGTTGGATCATCTGGTTGGGGGCTTCTGGCCCAGAGAACCTTTGTCCTCTGGGGCAGTGTGCCTTCCAGTAATTGCCACAGTATAGTGAACACGGGCGAGGGGGCAGCTTGTTTCTTATAAGACAATCTTTTAAAAAGTGTCCTTGTAAACCACACTGATAACAAGCCCTACCGGGTGATTGGTCTGCTTCATTTTCTGTCCTCTCTGAACCACCAAGGTTTGTTTGTCTGAGGACCATGACTAAGGCTGCAGCGTTTCTCTGATCTCACTTTTCCTTTTGGGCCTGTTCCTCTTGGTCCCTATTATAGAACACCGAGGTTGCCAGGTTTAATAATGCCTCCAGATTTTGTTCAGGGCTGAGGGCTCACTTTTGGAGCTTTCTCCTGATATCCGCAGCTGATTGGGTGATAAACTTATCTTTTAGGATCAATTGACCCTCAAGTGAGTCAGGTGACAGGGGCGTATATTTCTTAAGGCCTCCCATAGCTGCTCGAGGAAGGCAGAAGGATTTTCTTCCTTTTCCTGAGTTATGGTGGACATCATTGAATAATTCATGGGTTTTTTCCTAATTCTCTTTAGTCCTTCTAGAACACAAGTCAGCAGATGTTTATGACTCCAGACCCCATTATCTGAGTCAAGGTCCCAGTGGGGATCCATACTGGGGATGGCATGCTGACTGGTAGGGAATTTGTCCCTTTCTTCGGCTGTCATTCTATCATTTCCTTGCCTAAGATGCCAGATATCTCCAAACTCTTGGGTTGTTGTTAAAACTGCATTCTTTTCGTTAAAGATTGGAGTTTGATCTAACAATAGCATGACATCTCTCCAAGTGAGATCGGAGGTTTGCCCTAGACCCTGTAGGACATCTGTATCTATCAGGATCATCTGAAAACTTCCCAGGTCTGCCTTAATCTGCTCTAAATCAGAGAGGGAGAAGGAGACATTTACCTGGGTTAGGCCAAATTCCCCTCCCCCTACAACTTGAAGGGGACATAATTGATAGCCTGGGGGTTTTTGTGGTCCTTTGGAGATTTCTTTGCTTATTTTCTTCTGGGTAGGGGAGATTAGAGGAGGCTTATCATTAACAGGAAGGGGAGCCATAGGGAGGTTAGGATATGGGGGTAAGCTGAGAGGTCCTCCTGCAGGATGTAAGGAAAGCTTGGACTTAAGGTATTTCACTCCATTTGCCTTTCCTCTTTCAGAAAAGGTCAAGCTGCAGGATAGTATTGTAATTTATACTTCCCTCAGATGGTCATTTTTCCCCATCAGAGAGAGAATATTAGGGCCAAGCCATCGTGCAGAAAAAAAATGAGCTGAATCTTTTTCAGGGTTTGAGGATCAAATTGGTCCCAATGGCTTAGGATGCATTTCAAGAGTGAGCCTGTTGATGCCTGAGTGTTTCCCAACTGAAAGACAAAACCGCCTGTGGTTTTGGTTTGTTTGTTTCTCCCCCTGCCCAAGAAACTGCAATGGTCCCTGGACCCTACTGATCAGAATAGTTGCGCTTACTGACACAGCAGCAGAAACATATCCTGCCTAAGAATCTGCAACGGTCCCTGGACCCTGCTGATTGGAATACTTGCGCTCAGAGATGCAGCAGTAAGATTTATTGTGAAGAGCAAAAGGACAAAGCTCCCACAGCGTGGAAGGGGACCTGAATGGGTTGCCAGCTACTGGCTTGGTGGCCAGCTTTTTATTCCCTTATTTGCCGCACCCACGTCCTGCTGATTGGTCCATTTACAGAGCGCTGATTGGTCCATTTTACAGAGTGCTGATTGGTCCATCTTACAGAGTACTGATTGGTGTGTTTACAAACCTTTAGCTAGACACAGAGCACTGATTGGTGCATTTTTACAGAGTGCTGATTGGTGCATTTACAAACCTTTAGCTAGACAGAAAAGTTCTCCAAGTCCCCACTCGACCCAGGAAGTCCAACTGGCTTCACCTCTCAATAGCACTTTTTGTCTTGCAAAGTTCTCATGCAACTCTGTTGAGTCTAATAGAAAATTGAAACTCCTTGAATTGACATTTAAGTTATGTGATTTTTCTATCCCACTTGTTCACCCTTAACTTTCTTATATCACTTCCACTTCGTTCTTTTTTTTACCCACTGTGAGTGAGGATCTTTTAACATTGAGGATCTAACTGCTCTAACTCACTAGCCTGACTTATAGCTTTTTCTTTTTATAATATTTTTCTCTCCTAAAACATCTTTTCAATTTATATCATTCATTAAGACTCAGTTCAATGTCATCTCATCAATTAAGCCTACATATATTTCCCTATTCTCATTTATCTGTATATACATAAACGTTTATTAATATCTCTTCTTTGCAAATTACTGACTTGTGGCATTCTATACAGTTTACATATTCATCTTATTTTTTAGCTTGCAATTTTATCATTTGTTACAGGTAGTTAGATAGGCATGAGCAGGGACAGGGGTGGGCTCTTTCCCCACCCATTAGGCATATCAGGTGATGTTCTGGCAATTACCACACTGTCTCTCTAACAAGGATAACTCTGCAGCCATTGCCAGAGTGCCAGGCAGAGACAATCTCCTGGTGATCCATGGTTATTAACGTTGAAGTGTTAATTGAATGCAGATGCCAGGGAGAAGAAACTTCCTCGCATGGCATGCACAATGAGACAAAAAGGTGAAGCATGACTTTCCAGGAGCACTCCATCAGAAAAGGGAAGAAAGCCTCAGATGGACATGAATACAACTTCCTAAACACACTGCGAGTGCTCAATTCCCTGGGGTAAGGAAGACACTCTGCATGCGGGAGGCCCACCTAAGGGAAGAATCGTGAGAAACAGGCAAGCCTATAAAGTCCTAGAATCAAGGTTAAATGCTGTATTTGACCTTCCGGCACCCTCTGACATCTTTTCCAAGTGAGCTTAACTTTCTTTCCTGTTCTAAAGATTTTTAAATAAACTTTCACTCCTGCTCTGGAACTTGTCTTGGTCTCTTTTTCTCCTTTATTCCCCCTCAGTTGAATTCTTTCTTCTGAGAAGGCAAGAACTGAAGTTGCTGCAGACCCGTATGGATACCAGTAACTTGGGGTAACTAAGACCTCTTCCACTGGTAACATCAATGACTCTTGTCTTTTGTTTGTTTTTCTATCATTTAACACTGTTCCTAAAAGAAAATATTCATTAAAATGATTGCTGAATGTGTGAATGAGTTAACTAAATGATCATTTAGCTTTATGGCAGGTGTCTTATCTGGAAGGCATAATATCATGGTATGTATAAACTTGAAAGAATTTAAGTAACATGTAAATTTCAAGTCTCTTTAAAACGTATATTTTGTCTATTTTTTTTAACAAATGGTATCAAATTCAATAAAAAGTATATCAGCTCACAAATACAGTATTTATAAGAACACAGGCAATTTAGTGGCCACTGTTTTTACTAGTTTTAATCGTGTGAAATTGCCATTTTGCTAATATTCACAAATGTATGGATATAAGTAAATCTGTTTTAAACTAAACATCTATTAGTAAGAAAAAAATCTGCATATGCATTAACTATCAAGCTTTTAAAACACTAAATTCTTTAGGAAACTTTAAATATTCACATTTGATTTACATCAAACATCTTTTGATAGGGATGATATAAATATCCAATTGCCTTTTTGATCAAATTTTGCATAGTAAGGATTTTGCATTTGAACAATGCTGAGACAGCATAATATCAGTGTAATTGAATTGACATCATAACAGTTCCTTGGCAGCAATTGTGCTCTCAATAATGCAAATATAGTGCATAATTAAGGTAGAAGATACCACCGTGATCAGCAGAATGCCTCCTCTGGAGCCTGTACAATGTCCCTGTATTATTGCCATGAGAGTAATGATTGCATCCTGTACCTTCCAAGGAAAACACATAATGAACAACATGTGAGAATCATAAATGATAGAAACTGACATGTACAACAGCTGTATATCTTGGTTTCTTCAGATGTTTATTCATAAAATACATATTGCTCTTGTCAGCCTGCTGGGATATAGTGAATATACAGCACAGAAGAACAAATTTGAAAAGAAAGTCAACTAAACAATTAGGTGTGTTTCAAACTGTTTTAAATTAGAAGCCATTTTTAGTCTTATAAACTATTTTTCAATTTATAGTACATAAACATTGAAAAATATTTTATTAATGTTTTAAACCCTTTAATACTTTAATACTGCAAAGCAAATTCTGCCTGATACTCATTTATTGACAGTCTCTTTTCTGAGAGACATAATCTTAGTTAATTTTTTATGTTCCTGTCTTCTCATTTATACACTTAGAAAAATGTTCTAAACAAGTTATATAGGTTTTATTAGATTTAAATTAGATAATGCTGAATAGTGTTTGGCTCAGTGTCTGCCACAATGCAAATACCCATTAAATTTTAGTATTATTTATCAATCCTTACCTCTCCTATTATAGACATATATAATTAAGTGTTATAATTTAATTTAACATAAATAGCAATATTCCAGAATGAAATGTCTGTAAAGGCAGAGACTTTGTCTATATTGTTCATAACAGTATCTCCAATACTTTAAAAAAATTCTTTAAAATATTATTTTTTTGATATCTGTTGAATGGATTAACAAATCCAGTGTAGCATGTGTGATTTTAAACACAATCTCAAAAGAGTGATTTCAACTTTCTAATTACACCTGGATTCACATTTCTTGCACATAGGATTCATAGGTACAAAGAGCTTTATGAAGTTAAGAGAGGAGACCAGCCTTCATATTGTCTTATGCCCAGTTTCTGCTTCTAAAGAAAGAAGAAGTAAAAACTAAAAGGCAAAAATGAAATTCACAAGCAGACAGCCCAGCGCCACACCCTGGCCCTGGTAGTTAAATATTGACCCCTGACCTAACCGGTTATGTTATCTATAGATTACAGACATTGTATAGAAAAGCACTGTGAAAATCCCTGTCCTGTTCTGTTCCATTCTAATTACCAGTGCATGCAGCCCCCAGTCAGGTACCCTCTGCTTGCTCAATCAATCATAACCCTCTCATGCGGACTGCCTTAGAGTTGTGAACCCTTAAAAGGGACAGGAATTGCTCACTTGTGGAGCTTGGTTGTTGGAGACGTAAGTCTTGCTGAAGCTCCCAACCAAGTAAACCCCTTTCTTCTTTAACTCGGTGTCTGAGGGGTTTTGTCTGCGGCTTGTTCTGCTACAAAGTGACTGATTATATCTATTTAAGATATAATCTTACAAAAATTGTTTTATCATCATTATTATCGTCATTATTTTTGAGTACAGTTTGTAAACATTGACAAATAAAAGAGAATTGATTAGGAAATACAACTGAATTATTATGGGTCTATATGACCTATTAAACTTTTTCCAAGCCTGAAATTCTAAGTTTTTTCCTGTTTTGATATTTTCTTGATTCTCTAAAACATTAGTTACATTTTTATTTACCTCTACCTATTAATCGTTTCTTTTTTATTTAATAGTAAAGCAATTTGACATCTTCATGGTGCTTTTTTCATGTTTGGAAAACTGCTTGAACATGAGCAAGCAATTATTTCTGTCTTGCAAAAAGTAGTCACCAACATCAGGTATTTAGAGAAAGCTAACATCATCTTTGGATGTCTTCAAGTGTATTAAATTCAATGGGTTTCTATTATGGCCAAAAGATTTATATTGTATTTCTCATTAACCTTGACAACATTGAGTCTTGAAAGTTAAACAGTAGGTTATGCCATATAAAATTGTCCATGTTTTATAATGTGATTTAAAAGAGAATTTAATAAAACACAACTGATTATCATATTAATAATTAAAAATGAAAGATTTGGCTCAAAGAGATTAGGAACTTTCTGTTATCATGTATTTGTTGTGGAGTAATTATTTAAAGCCAGTTCTATGTGGCTCAAATTTTTTATATAATAACCTAACTTTATTCTTTTCCGATAGTTTCTTCTCTACCATTTAGGATTCATTCCTTTCTATTCCCCTTTGTAGAATTTATTTTATAAAGCAACTATTACTTTAAAAGTTAATTTGAAAAGCCAGCATAGCTACATAACCAAATAACCATCTTCGGGACTTGTTCATCAGAATCATTTCAAAGAGTGACTAAATGAACAAGTTTTAAGGGAGAATAGAAGAAGAAGATAAGATATCTGTCAAAAAAAAAATACCCTGAATAAGTATTTCTTTAAGCAAAGACAAATTATTTAAACCTAATATTCTTACTGCCTTTAAGAAAAATCTTCAACCAGTTATGGTGGCTCATACTTGTAATTACAGCACTTTGGGATTCTGAGATAGGAAGATCAGTTGAGGCCAGGAGTTTAAAACCACCCTGAGCAACATAATGAGACACCATCTGTATAATTTTTTTTTTTTTTTTTTTTTTTTTTTTTTTTTTTGAGGTGGAGTCTCGCTCTGTCACCCAGGCTGGAGTGCAGTGGTGTAATCTCGGCATCTCGGCTCACTGCAACCTCCGCCTCCTGGGTTCAAGTGATTCTCCTGCCTCAGCCTCCTGAGTAGCTGGGATCACAGGCATGCACTACCACTGGTTAATTTTTGTATTTTTAGTAGAGACGGGGTTTCACCATGTTGTTCAGGCTGGTCTCTAACTCCTGACTTTGTGATCCAGCCACCTCAGCTCCCAAAGTGCTGGGATTACAGGCATGAGCCTCCACACCCGGCCTCTGTATTTTTTTTTTTTTTTAAATAGCCAGGGATGGTAGCATGTGCCTGTAGTCCTAGCTACTCAGAAGGCTGAGGCAGGAGGATTGCTTGTGCCCAGGAGTTCGAGGCTGCAATGATCTATCATCAATTCCAGCATAAGCAAAATATATTTTTTTAAAAAAGAAGAAAATTTTCAAGGAGGAGTTGATTTTCATATATCCAAAATCCCCTTTCTTAATTGCTACTCGGATATCTAGTAGGTATCTCAAATTGAACTAGTTCAAATGAGACCCAGACATACTTTCTTCCTAGATTTTCAATACCAATAAATAGCAATACTATTAATCCAGTCAGTTTCTTACAGTACAACCAGAATTATTATAAATAGAAATAATTGTCAGACTTTGTCACTTGATATAAAAGCCGGGTAATTCAGATGCTAATTGAAGGTAGAAATCAAAAAAGGTCTATGACGAAACAATCATGTATACAACTACAAAAATGTAACAAAGAATGTGTTCACACCTCAAACTTGGGAAGAGTCCTGCCATGTTCTATAATGTGACATCGTGTGTGGGCTCATTTCACATGTAGAGCCCTACACATGTCAGGCTGTTGAGCAGAAAACAGCCTGGGAATGTAGGATGACTCTTCAACAGAGTTATTATCTGTGGGGGCTCTCATGGCTGTCTGTTATATGATAGATCTGCCTTCATATAAATGTCTACAATCTTCAAAAATTGCTAAATGTGTGGGCTAGACTTCTTTAAAACAAAATACAGTCTGCATTTTTAAACAAAAGCATATTTTTTCTTCATTTTATGTGTAATGAGTTCGAAACTATAAAATGGGCTGGCGCAGTGGCTCATATCTATAATCCCAGCACTTTGGGAGGCCAAAGTGAGTGGATCACTTGAAGTCAGGAGTTCGAGACCAGCCTGGGGAACATGGTGAAACCCCATGTCTGCTAAAAATACAAAAATTAGACCAGGCACAGAGGCTCGCGCCTGTAATCTCAGCATTATGGGAGGCCGAGGTGGGTAGGTCATGAGGTCAAGAGATCAAGACCATTTTGGCCAACATGGTAAAATCCCATCTCTACTAAAAATACAAAAATTAGCTGGGCATGGTGGTGTGTGCCTGTAGTCACAGGTACTTGGGAGGCTGAGGCAGGAGAAGTGCTTGAACCTGGGAGGTGGAAGTTGCAATGATCCAAGATCGTGCCATTGCACTCCAGCCTGGTGACAGAGCAAGAATCCATCTCAAAAAAAAGAAAGAAAAATAAATAATTAGCCAGGTGTGGTGGCACACACCTGTAATCCTAGCTACTTGGGAGGTTGGGGCAGGAGAATCACTTGAACCCAGGAGGTAGAGGTTTCAGTGAGCTGAGATCGAACTGCTGCACTCCAGCCTGGGTAACAGAGCCAGACTCCACCTCAAAAAATAAATAAATACATATATAAATAACTATAACATGATACTAAGATATACATTTTTAATGGAAACCTCACCTTTTCAGATGATAGCCCTTCAAAATTTGCAAATATAGGTTCATAATCTTAACTCTCTTACAAATTTAGAATTTAATGTTGATCTTTCTAGCAATATGATTATTGTAGAACGTTTGTTTCCCTCTTGCTGCTGCTCTTCTTTCTCTTTTCTCCTCCTCTTCCTCCTTCTCCTCCATTTCCTTTTCTTCTTCTACCTCCTCCTCTTCCTCCTCCTTCTTCCCTTCCTCCTTCTCCCCCTGCACTTCCTTTTTACATTTCCCACTTCTCCAAAATCAATAATGTAACATTTTCAGATAAAATATTTAAGATTCAGAAATTTAAATGAGATACCCAAATCCATACAACTGAAAAATAAATGAAACAATTAAGATTTGGATGGAGCTGGAGGCCATTATCCTTACCAAACAAACACAGGAACAGAAAACCAAATACCTCGTGTTCTCACTTACAAGTGGGAACTAAATGATAACACATGGACACATAGAGGGGAACAACCCACACTGGAGTCTTTCAGAAGGTGGAGGGTGGGAGGAGGGAGAGGATCAGGAAAAAAAAATGGGTGATGAAATAATCTGTACAGCAAACTCCCATGACACAAGTTCATCTATGTAACAAACCTGCACTGTACACCTAAACTTGTAATAAAAGTTAAAAAAAAGCTTTTAAACGTATTTTTTATTGCACATTTTATGTCCTGTCAGTATTATGCATCATGCTCCTGTTTATAACTCTGTTAGCAACTAGAAATTATTTTGGCAAAGAAGAATTTAGTTCTCATGTTTTGGAAGAATTCAATAAAATTGGAATTCACAAGAATAGCAAAAGCTTAAATGCCTACAAACACTAAACATTATCATTTATACTTTTCTGCAAAAACATTATTAAGACGATACCAGTGTTAATTTATGCAAGTCTTTTTCCAATGGCATTTAAGCTGTCAAGTAAAATTTTTTTGAGGGAGACTATAATCAAGCTATGTGAATTAAAAAGGCCTACCTCAGAGAGAGATTTATAATATGATAACATGCCACCAGGCATAAATTGAGTGAACATTTATCAGTTTAAAAAATTTGGACTTCTATTCTTAAGTAAAATTAAACTTTTATTATATATGTTTATTGTATTTTTATTATATGTAATATATATTATATATAGTATTTTATTATATATTATATATTTTATTATATATAATTTATTGTATATATTTATTTTTATTTTTTGAGACAGAGTCACTCAGTCACCCAGGTTAGAGTGCAGTGGTGCAAACTCCGCTCACTGCAACCTCCACCTCCTGGGTTCAAGTGATTCTCCTGCCTCAGTCTCCCAAGTAGCTGGGATTACAGGTACTCACCACCATGCTCAGCTATTTTTTTTTTTGTATTTTTTATAGAGACAGGGTTTCGCCATGTTGGGCAAGCTGGTCTTGAACTCCTGACCTCAAGTGATCTGCCTCCTCGGCCTCCCAAAGTGCTGGGATTATAGGCATGAACCACCATGTCCGGTCTATTGTATATATTTAAAACAATGTGATACATGATTTGAAATACGTGTACATTGTGGAATGACTAAATCAAGCTAATTAACATATGTATAACCTCATATATTTATTATTTTTTGTAATAAGAACACAGAATCTATTCTCAGTGATTTTCAAGTGTAAACAATACATTGTTATCTGTAGTCACCATGTTATACAATAGATTTCCTTTTTTATATTTTATTTCATTTATTTTTTAATTTCAACAGGTTTATGGGGAACATGTGGTCTTTGGTTATATGAATAAGTTCTTTAGCAGTAATTTCTGAGTAAAATTAATCTTAAACAACAAATAACATTGCACCATAATAAAATGGCCATTTAAAGTGTTCATTTGAAATGCTTACAAGTGCATTTGAGAATAAAGGCCCTTTAAAAATGTTTTTGAAACAGTTTGGAGAAGACAGATATCAGAATTTTGTGTCAATATTTAGAGACATTTCATAAATAGATACTGTAAAGATTCAAAAGATCATCTAATTATATAAAACTAATACTTTCAGATTTGCCTATGAAAGTGGAGACTTAAAAAGCTTATTTAAATAAATAAATGAAGTTCTACCAAATATGAATTACTCACAAATATTATCAAATATTTATATTAGATATCTAAATATAGCATATATTTAGATACATTATGATACAATATGGTGCTGAACCACAAGATTTAAGATTAGAAGAATCTTCCAAAGGGCTGTGAGAAAAGATAAACACATTCACTTCTAAATCCAAGAATACATGGATGGCAAAAACGTTCTCCCATTCTGTTTGAAGAAAAAAATAAATTTATTCCTAGAAAATTAAATGCATGTGGTATAGAAAAAAAAAGGATAGAAAAGTGAGTTTGTTTAAATTTTAAAAACTAATAACTTTAAATTCTAAAAAATAAGATGAGAGAGAGAAAGTACACATTGAAAATTTCATAGATGTTTCCCAGTGGAAACAGTAAAAAAAGATTTTAACAATACTTCATTACACCAATGACCACTAATATTTCTGAAAATATGAGCTGAGAGTTTGACTAGATTATTCTCAAGTATTCAAAATATTTAAAATTGAATATTTGTGAACTAATTGAATAAAATATGTAAAAGTATGTTTCTTCAAATAATTATTCAAATAATTTCTGTTGTGAAATAACATCATGGACATCTTGGAAGACATTCTCAGATGTAATTTTCTTTATTATTTCTTCTTAAGTTTACTTTTAATTAAATAATGATTATATGAACTAGCTTTTAAAGGATTAAAACTCTAAAATGTGAAAATATTGCCAACCCTCTTTCCTACTTTTACCTGAAAATGTAACCACCTTATCATCATTTTCAATGTAAGTTTTCAGACATTATCTTATATATTCTTGAAAGTGCTTTGAACATGACTTCCTGAGTATTTCATTCCTGAACATTTTACACTGTGCAATTCCGTAAAGACGTGTGCATTTTGATTCTACTACATATCTTTGAATTTTCCAATTATAATTCTAATGCTTTATTATTGATATAATCCCAATCTGAGAAAGTTTGAAAGCTTTGAATTGCTTCCCATTACCCTTGGAATACAATATAAATGTTTATCTGTGACCTGTAAGGTTCTGCATGAGCTGTCCTTGTTATAAGCTTCAAATAGCCATGGAACATGATTTAACTATGCAGCACTCTATCCTTACTGCATAGCAAAGATCCTGCCACATGGAATAAACCTAATATATACATTAACTGACTACACGTATGAAATAACTCCATTGTTAAGACTGTATTTTTAATGTGGAAATTCTCATATTTTGAGAAATAAGAAATATTAAACAAATAGAAATGAAGATATGGTTTAGAAATTTAAATAGAAATGCCATTACAATTACAACTTAGAGTAAAAAGCATTTATGATTCATGAATACTACTTTATTATTAAGACTGTGCTGTCACACTTACATTCTTTTAGTTTCTTTGTATAATGGGGACTATTTTGGTTCTTAGATTTGTGACAAGTTGAAGATTAACTATAACAATTGTCATTGTTATATTTAGCAACACTACTTTGATATTTTATGTGTCAAAACTGAACTACGAACTCGACTAAAATGTAAATCTGTAAATACTATAAATTTATAAATCTATAAATACTAAAATCATTTTATGATTTTATGTACATGGACAACAGCTCAGATAACGCATATAACAGTTTTCAATGAACAGAATATATAAACTTTATGACTCTATATACATGGGAAAATATTTTCATACATATAGCTTCCATAAATTATTCTCACTTAATAAAAGTATTTTTGTGAAATTCAAAATTATGCAATAGTTATCTTCCAAAATATTAATTTTTATATCAGTTACATAGGAAAAATGGTCTGTTTTGTATATGTAAAATACATGCATGTATATGTTTATGTATGTGTATGTGTATTGAAATGGTAACATGGCCTTCAAAGTTTCAACATAAATGTTATATTTACCCATTTGTCACAAAAGTGTTTTCAAATGCCAAAGAGGCATACCTTCTATTTTGAAGTTTTAAATCTTGAAAGTCTTCTTTTGCTAAATATTTATCTTTTCTAAAAGTAAAATAAGTAATCTTAAAGGAATTTAAGATCTTTTATAGTAGTTACCTGAAAAGGATAAATCATAAAAATGTTTTTTCATATATTTATGGAGAAATTATAACATGGTGTCTTTACCATATACACTGCTCACTATCACTTCTGCTGCAAGAAATAAAATTGTTTGGATCTCATTCTAACAGGTTAAGCTAATACTTGGAGTTGTGACCCTGTAGGCCACACAGCTTTACCTTCACAATGATGAAAATTGCTATTTGAATAGCATAGTTATTAAGCGTTTTGATCACATAGTAAAGTTAAACTAGGTGAAAACTGAACCATATCTATGGCATTTCCAACACTCATTAAAAAAAAAAAAAAAGATGTAAGCAAAGGCATCAATACTCTTCTTTACCCCATGCTTTTTTCATTAGATAATTTTTGTTTCTAATTAGTTGTGTATGGATCTTATGATCTAATTACAGACTGATTTTGAGAAATAAAAACCATCGCTCTGGGTAACTCTAGTCTTAATCATGGACATTAATATACTGTTCTTTGAAATTCAACTTGACAGCCTCTTCAAATTCAGAAATTGTCTTGCTAGAAACCTCCAAGGTCATGATCCTTCAAAGTACTGTTTGTCAAATTGCCCTGACACAACTCCTGCAGGAAAAACTACTCTTTGATTATTAATATGCAGTCAAAAGTGGCATAGCCTTGCATATTGATCTTATATATCAAGAAAAAATAACAAAGTGATAAGGTGAAAATACCTTGCGTTAAACCTCATATATATAATAATACCAAAGTATGATTAGATATGTGAATATTTATAGCTGATGAAAGAATTTTGAGTTTCTAAATTACATTGCAAAGGTGTTAGGAGGGGTAATACATGATAGTCAAACTCCTCAATATGAAACATATGAAATATGTGTATGCAGATTCCTATTTTCACAGATGAAAATAGTAAATACTGACATAAGTTATATTATATAAATTGTACTTCAGAAATCATAAAGAAAAAATTTTACTTCCCTCTGCTACATTATGTCACAAATCCACAAAATGCATTCATTCAGTATGTATGATACATTGGTAACTATTTTCAAAACTGTGGAGAATATAAGGCATGAATCCATTGAAGTCTATATGTGTTCTATAGACATAGTCTACATATCTGTATGTGTATATATGTACATATAAATATATAATTCATGTAGTTAAGGAGTCTTATTTTTATAATTTTTTAATGAATACTCTGATAATTTTTTATGAATTTTTGTTCTGCAATAAGACAACACAACTATTTCATATATGTGTGTGCATGTGTGTATGAAAAAAATCAGTATATCTGCAAAAGCCTTCTAAGTTCTGAGGTGAGATAATTATATTTCACTAATTTCATACCCTTAAATGTTATCTTTCAAGAATCAATATAAAATAGAATACATTTTCCAATATATAAGAACGCAAACAGATTTTTTTTCCCATGCATCATTTCTTAGGAAGGCACATCCAGCAAAAAACAGCGAACATCAAACGAAGGACACTGCAGATATACAAGCAATCAGTCCAGACTTAAATATGAAGAGAGTACACTCCAAATGAGTATCTTTAAAATAAGGTGCCATGTTTTAAGTAAAAAGTGATGTGAAAACAGAGAGGGAGGATGAATGATTTAATGATTAAAATAAGTAGTAGATATGTATTTAAAAATATATTTGTAGATGAGATGATGGGAGGCTTTATGGTTCATTGGTTTTTATTCCTATGATTATTGCTTAACTGATTTTTTTTCACTGCATCTAAGCTTCTGCCTATATGATCTTTACGTATCTTTGGCTTTAGTTTTTCACGAATAGCTAATCGCTTTCTGAGTGATCTCTTTTCCAAACTAACACATTTTGATTACATTAAGAAACAAACATGTTATTCTCTGACATTTCCATGTAATCTCAATAGATATTTTGAATATGAATGAATTAATAGGTACTTAGTAGCTATTTTGATGACTGACTTAATCAGACCATGAGCACTTACAATAATGTTGTCTCATTGGAAATTCAAATCGGAATGAGTAGTCAACAGCAAACCTTAGAGAAGAATGAGCAAGACTATTTTGTTCAACTTTCTTGATGCAAGGGGGTGGAGTGTGAAAGAGAAGAAGCAAAAATGCCAAAAGTAATTATGCTTTGCACCAATAATTGATAGATTTGGTATGAATGTTAAAAATAGAGAAATCTAGAGGGGAAAGAGCTGACTTGGATATTTGGAGATAAAGATTTTTAAGTTTATCGTAATGTATAATAGACCAACAGTCTATCTATATATAAATATTAATACCATTATCTATTAACACAGTTGCAGTTCTTTCCAGCCTCTGGAAATATTGGAGATTCTTTATTTGATGTTTTTCCCTAGCAGTTTGTGATTGAAGTATTGCTGCCTAGGTACTTTACACAATGTATTGATGTTAATTTACTATATTCTAAATTTTCTTGAGAGCAAGAGATTATTTTTATACAGATGTTAAACTGAGCTAACAGGTACAGAAATAAGTAAATGGGTTTTTAGATTGCAAAGAGAAATGTAGCTTGGTAACCCTTTTCAAATTAGAGTTATATGTATCTAAAAGTCTTCAATTGTGGGCCATGCTGATATGAACAAAATATAAAAAGGTATTTGGTATGGATAATAGTAGTAAAATAAATATATATAAAGCAAATGAATGTGAAATAAAATAAGTTTTAAAATATTCTACTAGTCACCTTTAATGTTTAATTTGCACATTTTCTTATGAAACCACATTACGAAATATTTTAAAGCTTATTTTTTTACATTATAAAATATTGTTTAAACCATAGCTATAGGCTAGGAATTAAAGAAAATAATACCCAATTAGTTCTATTTCCTGGAATTTCTTTAAAAAGATAGCAAGATCAAACATGTTTTATTTTATATATAATTCTCTCTTAAAGTGAATATAAAAGCCATTTTGCACCAATATTCTAAGAATTATTTTCCCACAGGTCTTTCTTAATATCTTGATATTCAAAATAAATTCCATGATGTTCTTATGACTGTAGCATTTTTGCTTTTTTAAATTCATAGATATTTACGGGACTATGAGAAACTCTTTCATCTATGGGAAACTCTTTCTGTGAGATTGGACTTGTCCAATCTCACAAGAAGTCATTCCCATTAACTTCATTATATCAAGCCTTATTTACAAGATACTAATATTTATATTTTTATTACTTTAGGTAATTGAATTATATTGTGAGATATTCAAATACTGGACTTTCAGAAATAGAGGCCTATAAAGAATTAACAATTGGAAGATGTGCTTTGATTATACTTTTAAGGGAGAGACATGTTGGAATGAGACCAATTTTATAAGTAGGTAGTTCATTAGTGAACATTATGCTGTCAATATTATTTCATCTCACTTGGGAAGGATTTGATTAGTACACATGTGGGCCTAAATGAAGCAATTTCTGGAAATACCCCAATGTGTCCCCTCCGTGTTTCTAACTGCTTTATTAATCAGAATATAAAGAACATGTAAAGTGCCTTTGACATATGCATAATGTATGTACAGATGTGTAAGATCAAGGCTCTCCATTCAGAGTCCATATTTCTCTTTGCAATCTACCGCACACCACTTCTGTGCATTCATTTCTTCCTATCGTTCTCAGAGTCTAGTAATATTGCTCCCTGCACTTATGAAAGGCTCATTTCCTACATTGTTTTATAAAGACCTAATAAAAACTCAACAATTTCTTAAAAATGAAGTTTTATTCAACTACATAAAAGTTATTTCTTTTTCCATTGCTCCTGTAGTGCTTATGCAATTAGTGTTTATTTTATGTTGGCTCTAGCAGTAGAAATAAACATGGTGACATGAAAATAAAACTTTAAAAAGTATGGATTTAACATGTTTATTTGTAACACGAGGGACTTTAACATATTCAAATATTATATAATATGCTTCACAGTGCTTTTTAGTTCAAACCAATTTTTAGAAATGGTTATAAGCATCTAGAGGGTAACTTTGCAGTTCTCCTATACTCCGTATATCACTATGTAGTGCTTTTGTGCTTTCTATTAAAATCTATTTTGAGTTTATACTAAATGCAAAGGTGCAGTTTAACATTTATTAGAGCCACCACTTAACCAAGCACCATATTGATCAAGGGTTTGAAATGAAGACGTAATATCCAAGACTGTCATTACAAGAGGGAAGAAAATATAGAAAGACAAATCAAACTCCTAAGGTGAATACTTTTTGAATGAGAAGAGAAGTTTACAAAGTGAATCATCAGCTAAAATACATATTCTTGCTTGTGGTTATGTTTCATTGTTCAGCTATCATCAATATGACAATCCATGTCAGATAGTGTAATAGCAATAACTTTTAAAAGCCTTTGAACATTTATTGCTCATCTTTCTTTCATGTCATTTGATTCAGGTGCTTCAATTTGAAAACAATCTGAAATAGAATGTAATGATTTCATTTGAAATTGTTTGCGGGGGCAATTGAAAGAACTGTTCAATTTCCTACTTGATGTTATTGCTAGTATTCTCTGTCTTGTAATAAGGGCAAAGGTAAATACACTTAGAAAAGGAAACTCCACTAACAATATATATATTTTACTTTGCCAGTTATTTTCTATTTGTAAAATGTACTTTTGTATATTTGCATGTAGACACACACACACAAACAAGCACACATGAGCACATGCACAACACAGGAATGTGCACATGCATTCATTTTACAGTTTCATAAATAAAAGTAAACACAATACATAATCTCCTAGAACAATAAAAAGAAAGTAGGTATGAGACAAGTCTTACAGAAATCAAAACTAAACTTTGGGAGGGCGGCAAAGCAAGATGGCAGAACAGCAAGTTCCACTGATTGCACCCTATCTCCTGAAGGACATCAAGTTAACATCTACATGGAAAAATAAACAAAAACAAAAACGAAACACCTTCATAAGAACTAAATATCAGATGAGCACTCATAGTACCTGCTTTTAACTTCATAGTGCCGGAAGAGTCACTCAAGAGACAGAAAAAGTAGTCCTGAATCACCAGTGCTACCCTTCCCTCACCCCTAGCTGCAGCATCAGGCAGAGAGCTTCTCTGGGCACACAGGGAGGAGAACATAGCAACTGCGAGGCATTGAACTCACAGATGTTCTGTTAAAGCAGAAAGGAAAATGGAACCAAACTCAAAGGACACCTGCCTGATGAGGAAGCATCTAAACCAGCCCTAACCAGAGCGGAGTCACTGATGCTAGCGTTCCAAACCTGCAAACCTTGCCACCAAGGGATACGGCATTCTGTGTCTCCAAGTAAATGTGAAAGCCATTCTAGGCCATAAGGACTGCAACTGTTAGGCAAGTCCTAATGCTGAACTATGCTGGAGACAGTTGACTGGGGTTAGGGTGGGCATGCAACATATTGAGGCACAAGTTGGGGCAGCTAAGGGAAGGCATCACTCCTACTCTAAACTCCTCTAACCCCAGGCTGCACAGCTCACAGCTCCAAAAGAGGCTCTTTCCTTCTACTTGAGGAGAGGAGAAGAACGAACGGAGAGGACTTTGTCTTGCGTGTAGGATACCAGCTCAGTCATGGCAGGATGGGGAAACGAGCAGAGTCATGAGGCCCCTGTTCCAGGACCTAACTTCTAGATGACATTTCCAGACACACCCCGGGCCAGAAGGCAACCTGCTGCCTTGAAGGAAAGAACACAGTCCTGGCAGCATGCACTTGAAGACAGCACTCACTTGGAAGCGTTCACTTGAAGCATTCACTTGGACCAGGAGGGAACCTGGTGCCTTGAAAGAAAAAAAAAAAAAAAAAAAACACTCTGGGCAGCATTCATTTGAAGGCAGACTGCACTGGCTTCAAGTCTGACCCACCACAGTTAGACGTTGGCCACAGAAGTGCTCGTGTCACTCCACTTCCAGCTTTAGGCAGCTCAGAACAGAGGGAGGCTCTATGTTTGGGGGAATGTAAGGGAAGAGAACAAGAGTTACTGCCTAGTAGTACAGAGAATTCTCCCAGATCTTGTCCAAGAACAGCAAAGTGGTGCCTCTTCAAGTCTGCAAGAACCACAGCCTGACTCAAATATCCATAAAGCCTTCCTAAGAAGGATAGCTACAAATAAGCCCAGACAGTAAAGACTATAATAAATACCTACTTCTTCAATGTGCAGATACCAAAGAACATCTACTAGAATCAACACCATCCAGGAAACATGATCTCAGAAAATGAACTAAATAAGGTGCCAGGAACTAATCCTGGAGAAACAGAGATGTGTATCTTTCAGACAGAGAATTTTTTTTTTTTTAAGTTGTGTTAAGGAAACTCAAAGAAACTCAAGATAACACAGAGGAGGAATATAGAATTCTGTCAGATAAATTTAATACAGAGAATGAAGTAATTAAAAAGAATCAAGCAGAAGTTCCGGAGCTGAATATTTCAATTGACAAACTGAAGAATGTATCAAGCAGAAGAAAGAATCTGTGAGCTTGAGGACAGCCTGTTCGAAAATACGTGGTCAAAAGAGACAAAAGAACAAAGAATAAAAAACAATGAAGCACATCTATAGGATCCAGAAAATAGCCTCAAAGGGCAAATCTAACAGTTACTGGCTTTAAAGAGGAGATAAAGAAAGAGATAGGGGTAGTTTATTCAAAGTTTATTCAAAGGGTTAAAAACAGATTGTGGAGGAGGATGGTGGATAGAATGCAGGGCTAATGTGCAGCTCCCACTTGAATTGACAGAGCAGTGTGTCGAAACTCACAGTGAACTTTTGCTCCAGGGATCACCACAGGAACCTAACAGGAAAACTGTAGGAATTCACAGATCCTTTGAAAGAAGTGGCATGACACTGCAAATTGCACAGTGCAGGCAAAAAACTGTGAGTTCCCAAAGTGTGAGAAGGGTAAAACCTGCCTCCAAACACACATCCCCACTGGGGAATGTGAAAATCCAGATCACAGGAGAAGGATTTAAACTTACTTAGAGATGAAATGAATTCAGGGAGCCGTGTAAAATATAAAAGTAGAAGCAGTAGTAGAAAGAGCGTTGTGGGCACTCCCAGTCTCCAGCTTGATCCCAGGGAAGCCAACCCTGACTATATGTCACAGGAGCCCTTGGAGAACACAGACAGCAGAATTAGGGAGGGGTCACAGGGTGAAAGATGATACCAACTGGATTTTGTAATAATTTCAACTAGGCACAAACTTTCTTGAGCAGAGTCAAGGGGGTGAATGGCAACTGCTGTAGGAATGCTGCCAGCATTGTGGGCAAATGAGGAGGGGCAAGGCCTGAAAGCCATGCTTTCTTTCTCACTGGGGAAGCTTTTGACCAGTGGCAAGGTCTGAGTTGTGTGTGCAGGCTGCCTCCATCTAAACTTGACACAGTTAATGGAGCACTGCAGGAGTGAGACGTAAGTCTGAACAGCAGGATTTAAGTTCTATGCCAACTGAATGGGAGTTGGGTGAGGACTCTCACTTCTAGCTATCCCTCACTTCCCTGGTGAACTCTATGGCACAGCAGAGGCAGCCATAATCCCCTCTGGAACATATAACCCCATTGGCTTGAGAACCACCCCTCCACCCTCAACAGTGGCTGTGGCAAGCCTCACCCAAGGAGAGTCTGAGCTCAGATCTGCCTAACCCTGCCCCCATCTGATGGTATTTCTCTGCCCACCCTTGTAGCTGAACACAAAACACATAAACTCTTGGGAGCTTTATGGCTCTTTCCATTGCCTGAGAAACCAGAATACTTACCCTGGCCAACTTAGGGCAAGCTTATATGCCCCTACTACTACTGTTGTGCTCTCTTGAAAGCACCACCTCCTGGCTGGAGGATAACCAACTCAGGCTATTAAAGCAACTCATTCCCTGCTCCCAGGAAGAAGAAAACAGCAGATAATATCACTGCCTGCAATATCCTGGCTAACCAGAGGTCCTGAATCTGTACCCTTGACAACTTCACTACTGACATAACCAGCATTCAAGAAAGTCAGTTCCCTAAACATATCTATAACCAAGGATTCTCACAGAATCTATTCACTCCCCTGCCACCTCCACCACAGCAGGTGCTGGTATAACCTGAAGACTGATCACATCACACACATCACAGGACTCTTTTCAGACATTCCCCAGCACCAGCCCAGAGCCTGGTAGCCCTGCTGGGTGGCTAGACCCAGAGGAGTAATAACAATAACTAGAGTCTAGCTCTCAGGTAGCCCCATCCCTAGAAGAAGGGGGATGGCATCACATCAAGAAATCATCTGATGGGACAAAAAAAAATCTGAAAAGCAAGATATAAGTTCCAGATCTTTACACTGAAATAGTGTACCCAAATGAGAAGAAACCAGAAAGGTGATTCTGGCAATATGACAGAGCAGGTTCCATAACACCCCCAAAAGATAATACTAGCTACCCAAGAATGGATTCAAACCAAGGAGAAATCCCTGAATTGCCAGATAAAGAATTCAGAAAGTTGATTATTAAGTTACTCAAGGAGATACCAGAGAAAGTTAAAAAACCACTTAAAGAAATATTAAAAAAAAAAAGGATATGGATGAACACTTTTCTAGAGAAATAGATATTGTAAAGAAAGAAAAATCACAAATTCTGGAAATGAAAGACACACTTAGAGAAATACAAAATGCAATGGGCTGGTAAAACAAAATAATCTCACAGGACCTATAAAACAATAATACATGAAAAAGAAAAAGAAAGCAAGATATATAGGCAACGACTCACATAATGAATAGAACTGTACCTTACATCTCAATACTAATGTTGAATGTAAATGGCCTAAATGCTCCACTTGAAAGATACAGAATGACAGAATGAATAAAAATCCACCAATAAAGTATCTACTGTCTTCGAGAGACTCATCTAACACATAAGAACCCACATGAACTTAAGGTAAAGGGGTGGAAAAAGATATTCCAAATAGAAACCAAAAGGTAGCAGGAGTAGCTATACTTGTATCAGACCAAGCAGACTTAAAAGCAACAACAGTAAAAAAAGACAAAGAGGAACACTATATAACTTTAAAAGTCTAGCTCAGCAGGGAAATATCACAATCCTAAATATATATGCACCTAACACTGAAACTTCCAAATTTATAAAACAATTACTATTAAACTTAAGAAAAGAGATAGACAGCAACACAATAGTAGTGGGGTACTTCAATACTCCATTGAAAGAACCAGAAAAGTCATCAAGAAAGTCAACAAAGAAACAATGGGCTTAAACTACATCCTAGAACAAATGGACTTAACTGATATTTACAGAGCATTCTGCCAAGCAACTGCAGAATATACTTTTTTTCATCAAAAATATACTTTTTTTTTTTTTCAGACTGCAGAATATTCTGCACAATAGACCATATGGTAGGTCACAAAACAAGTCTCAAAAAATTTAAGAAAATTGAAATTATATCAGATATCCTCTCAAACCACAGTAGAATAAAACTGGAAATTAATTCCAGAAGGAACCCTCAAACTACACAAATACATGCAAATTAAATAATCTGCTCTTGAATAATCTTTGGATCAACAATAAAATCAAGATGGAAAATTCAAAAATTTCTTGAAATGAACAATAATAGTGACACCACTTATCAAAACCTCTGAGATACAGCAAAAGCAATGTTAAGAGGAAAGATCACAGCCTAAATGCCTTCATGAAAAAATCTGAAAGCGCACCAATTAGACAATCAAAGTTCACAACTCAAGAAACTAGAGAAACAAGAACAAACCAAACTCAAATCCAGCAGAAGAAAAGAAATAATGAAGATCAGAGCAGAACTAAATTAAACAGAAACAAAATACAAAAGATAAATGAAGGAAAAGCTGGTTCTTTGAAAAGATAAACAAAATTCATAGACCATTAATGAAATTACCAAGAAAAGAGGCTAGAAGATCCAAATAAGCTCAGTTAGAAACAAAATGGGAGGTGTTACCACTGATATTGCAGACATACAAAAGATCATTCAAGGCTACTATGAACACATTTATGCACACAAACTAGAAAATCCAGAGAAGAATAAATTTCTGGAAATATATAACCGTCTTACATTAAATCAGAAAGTAACAGAAACTCTGAATAGATCAACGAGTAGTGAGATTGAAAGAGTAATAAAAAAAAAAAAAAGGCAACAAACAAAAAAAGTCCAGGACCAGATAGATTCACACCTGAATTCTATCAGACATTCAAAAAAGAATGGGTACCAAACTTCTTGAAGCTCTTCCAAAAGATGGAGAAAGAGAGAATCATCCCTAAATCATTCTATGAAGCCAGTATCACCCTATGAAACCAGTATCACCCTAATACCAAAACCAGGAAAGGACATAACAACAAAGAGAAACTACTGACCAATATCACTGAAGAACATCAATGCAAAAATCCTCAACAAAATATTAGTTAACCAAATCCAATAAGATATCAGAAAGGTGTAATCAAGTGGGTTTCATAGCAAGGATGCAGGGATGGTTTAACATATGCAAGTGAGGCCGGGCGTGGTGGCTCATGCCTGTAATCCCAGCACTTTGGGAGGCCAAGGAGGGTGGGTCACGAGGTCAGGAGATCGAGACCATCCTGGCTAACACAGTGAAACCCCGTCTCTACTAAAAATACAAAAATTAGCCAGGCATGGTGGTGGGCGCCTATAGTCCCAGCTACTCCGGAGGCTGAGGCAGGAGAATGGCATGAACCCAGGAGGCGGAGCTTGCAGTGAGCCCAGATTGTGCCACTGCACTCCAGCCTGGGCGACAGAGTGAGACTCCATCTCAAAAATAATAATAATAATAAATAAATAAAACATATGCAAGTGAATAAGTTTGACACATCACATAAATAGAATTAAAAGCAAAACTCATGTGATCATCTCAATAGATGCACAAAAAACATCCAACAAAATCCAGGATCCCTTTATTATTAAAACCCTCAGCAAAATTGGAACAGAAGGCACATATGTCAAGGTAATAAAAACCACCTATGACAAACCCACAGCCAATATTATACTGAATGGGGAAAACTTAAAATCATTCCCCCTGAGAACTGGATCAAGGGAAGGGTGCCCACTTGCACCACTTCTATTTAACATATTACTAGAAGTTCTAGCCAGAGCAATCAGACAAGAGAAAGAAATAAAGTGCATCCAAATCAGTAATGAGGAAGTCAAATTGTCACTGTTGCTGATTATATGATTGTATACCTAGAAAACCCTAAAGACTCATCCAAAAAGCTCCTAGATCTGATAAAGGACTTCACTAAAGTCTCAGGATACAAAATTAATGTACACATGTAAGTATCATTGCTGTACACCAACAGCAACCAGAATGAAATGTAGAACACAATACCTTTTACAAAAGATGTGAAAAAATAAAACTTAGGAATATACCTAACCAAGGAGGTGAAAGATCTCTACAAGGAAAACTCCAAAACACTGTTGAAAGAAATTATCAACAACTTGAACAAATGGAAACATTTCCCACGGTCATGGAAGGTAGAATCAAAATTGTGAAAATGACCACCATACTGACAAAAGCAATCTACAGATTCAATGCAATTCCCATCAAAATATCATCATTATTCTTCACAGAACTACAAAAAACAATCCTAAACTTCCTATGGAACAAAAAATGTTCCCATACAGACACAGTAAGAATAAGCAAAATGAACTAACCTGGAGGTATTGCATTACCCAATTTCGAACTATACTACAAGGCTATAGTTACCAAAAGAGTATCATACTGGCATAAAAATGGGCAGGTAGACCAGTGGAACACAAAAGAGAAACGAGGAATAAAACCAAATACTTACAGCCAACTGATCTTTCACAAAGCAAACAAAAACCTAAAGTGGGGAAAGGACAACCTATTCAACAAATGGTCCTGGGATAATTGGCAAGTCACATGCAGAAGAAAAAAACTGGATTCTGATTTTTCAACTTGTATTAAATTGGTGCCTAATTTTACAAAACACCTAATACAAAAATCAACTTGAGATGGATCAAAGATTTAAATCTAAGACCTGAAACCATAAAAATTCTAGAAGAAAATATCAAAAAAACTCTTTTAGACATTGGCTTAGGCAAAGAGTTCATGACCCAAAAGCAAATGGGACAAAAACAAAAATAAATAGATGAGACTTAATTAAACTAAAAGCTTCTGCACAGCAAAAGAAATAATCAGCAGTATAAATAGAAAATCCACAGAGTGGTAGAAAGTATGTACAAACTATGCATCTGACAAAGAAAGTATGCACAAACTATGCATCTGACAAAGCACTAATATCCAGAATCTATGAGGCGCTCAAACAAATCAGCAAGAAAAATCAAATAATCCCATCAAAAAGTGGACAAATAGACAACTCCCAAAAGAAGATATAAAAATGGCCAATAAACATACGAAAAAATGCTCAACATCACTAATGATCAGGGAATGTGAATCAAAACCACAATGTGATACCACCTTACTCCTGGAAGAATGGCCTTAATTTAAAAATTCAAACCTAATAGATGTAGCATGATGTGATGAAAAGGGAACACTTTTACACTGTTGGCAGAAATATAAACTAGTATAACCAGTATGGAAAACAGTATGGAGATACATTATAGAACTAAAAGTAGAACTACCATTTGATACAGCATTCCCAGTATGGTATCTACCCAGAGGGCAAGAAGTCATTATATGAAAAAGACACTTGCACACACATGCTTATAGCAGCACAATTTACAGTTGCAAAAATATGAAGCCCATCAACTAAAGAGTGGATAAAGAAAATATTATATATATATAGACATATATATAGACATATATATATATAAAACATATCAATATTCCACAATGTGTGTGTATATATATAGCTCAGCTATAAAAAGGAATGAAATAATGGCATTTACAATAACCTGGGTTGAATTAGAGAACATTTTTCTAAGTGAAGTAACTCAGTAATAGAAAACCAAGTATTATATATTCTCAGTTATAGGTAGGAGCTAAGCTATGAGAACACAAAGACGTAAGAATGATATAACGGACTTTAGGGACTTGGGGGAAGGATTGGGAGAGGGATGACAAATAAATGACTACACATTGTGTACAATGTACACTACTCAGGTTATGGGTTCACCAAAGTCTCAGAAATCACCACTAAAGAACATATCTATGTAACAAGAAGCCACCTGTTATCCAAAAACTATTTAAGTAAAAGTAAGAAAAACACCAAAAGGTTAATAACAGAGAACTTCCCAAAACCTAGAGAAAGATATCAGTATCCAAGGACAAGAAGATTGTAGAACACCAAGCAGACTTAACCCAAAGAAGACTACTTCAAGATATTTAATAATCAACCTCCCAAAAGTCAGGAATAAATAAAGATTCTTAAAAGCAGCAAGAAAAGAGAAACAAATAACAAACAATGGAGCTCCAATATGTCAGGCCACAGGCTTTTCAGTGGAAAGCTTACAGGACAGAATAGTAGCAGGACATATTTAAAGTGCTGAAGGAAAAAAACAAAGAAAAAAATTTTTACCCTAGAATAGTATATCCAGTAAAAATATCCTTCAAATATGAAGGATAAATAAACATTTTCCCAGACAAACAAAAGCAGAGGGATTTCATAAATTACAGACCTGTCCTACAATAAATGCTAATGGGAGTACATCAATCATAAAGAAAAGAACATCAATAAATATTAATAAATAATCACTGGAAGGTATAAAACTCACCGGAAATAGTAAGTACACAGAAAAACAAAGAATATTAAAAGATGGTAACTGTAGTGTGAAAACCACTCATCCTAAGCAGAAAGACTAAACAATGAACCAATATGAAATGATAACTATGACAACTTTTCAAGACATAAGCAGTACAACAAGCCATAAATAGAAATGACAATAATTTAAAAAGTGGGAGGACAAAGTTAAGGCATAAGGTTTTTACTAAGTTTTCTTTTTGATTGTTTATGCAATAGTGCTAAGTTGTTATCAGGTTAAAATAATGAGTATAAGACAGTATTTGCAAGCCTTATGGTAACCTCAAACCACAAATCATACGATGGATACACAAAAAGTAAAAGCAAGAAACTAAATTATGTCACCAGAGAAAGTCATCTTCACTAGAAGACGACAGGAAGGAAATAAGGAATAGAAGGTCAGAAAACAAATAATAAAATAACAGGAATAAGTCCTCATTTATCAAAAATAACATTGAATGTAAATGGATTAAACTCTCCAATCAAAAGACATAGATTTGCTGAATGGATGAAAAAACAAGACCCATTGATCTGTCGCCTGCAAGAAACACACTTCACCTATGAAGACACATATAGGGTGAAAATGATAGAATGTAAAAATATTCTATGACAATGGAAACAAAAAAAGCGGAAGTCACTATACTCATATCAGACCACATAGATTTCAAGACAAAAACTGCAAGAAGAAACACGGAAGATCACTATATAATGATAAAGGGATCAATTCAGCAAGAGGATATAAAAATTTAAAATAAAAAGACCGGGCGCAGTGGCTCAAGCCTGTAATCCCAGCACTTTGGGAGGCCGAGACGGGCGGATCACGAGTTCAGGAGATCGAGACCATCCTGGCTAACACAGTGAAACCCCTCTCTACGAAAATACAAAAAAAATTAGCCGGGCGAGGTGGCGGGCGCCTGTACTCACAGCTACTAGGAAGGCTGAGACAGGAGAATGATGTGAACCCGGGAGGCGGGGCTTGCAGTGAGCTGAGATCCGGCCACTGCACTCCAGCCTGGGCAACAGAGCCAGACTCCATCTCAAAAAAAATAAAAAATAAAAAATAAATAAATAAAAATTTAAAATATATATGTACCCCACCATGTTGTACCAAGATATATAAAGGAAATATTGTTTGAGTGAAACATAGTGATATGCTCCAATACAATAATAACTGGAGGCTTCAATGCCCCACTTTCAGCATTGGACAGATCTTCTAGACAGAAAATCAGCGAACATCAGACTTAATCTGCACCACAGACCAAATGGATCTAATAGATATTTTCATAACATTTTATCCAAAGTCTGCAGAATATACATTCTTTTCATCAACACACAGATTATTCTCAAGGATAGATCACAGGTTAGGTCACAAAACAAGTTGTAAAACATTTGAAAACAATGAAACAATAGCAAGCATCTTCTCTGACCACAATGGAATAAAACAAGAAATTAATAATAAGAGGAATTTTAGAAACTATACAAATACATGGAAATTAAACAATATGCTCCTTCATGACCAGTGGGTCAATGAGTAAATTAAGAAGCAATTTGACAATTTATTGACACGAATAAGAATGGAAATGCAGTATTCCATAACCTACGGGATACAGCAAAAGTAAAGTTAAGAGGAAAGTTTATAGTTACAAGTGCCTACGTAAAAAGAGAAAGAACTTCAAATGAACAACCTAACAATGCTTCTTAAAGAACTAGATAAGCAAGAGCAAACCAAATCAAAATTAGTAGAAGAAAAGAAATAATAATCATCAGAGCAGAAATAAACACAATTGATAATGAAGATAACAATAAAAATCAAAAGATCAATGAAACAAAAATTTGGTTTTTTGAAAAGTTAAACAAAATTGAAAAACCTTTAGCCAGACCAACTAAAAAGAGAGAAGATCCAGATAAATAAAATCAGAAATAAAAAAGGAGCTATTACAACTGATACCGCAGAAATGCAAAGGATCATTAATACTTACTCTGAGCAACTATGTCAATAAATTAGGAAACCTAGAAAAAATAGACAAATTGCTAGACACATACAATCTACCAAGATTGAAGGAGGAAGAAATCCAAAACATGAACAGACCAATAACAAGTAATTAGATTGAAGCTGTAATAAAAATTATCCCAGGGGCCAGGCATGGTGGCTCACACCTGTAATCCCAGCACTTTGGGAGGCCAAAGTGGGCAGATTATGAGGTCAAGAGATAGAGACCATCCAGGCCAATATGGTGAAACCCTGTCTCTACTAAAAATACAAAAATTACCTGGGTGTGGTGGTGCATGCCTGTAATACCAGCTACTGGGGAGGCCGAGGCAGGAGAATCGCTTGAACCTGGGAGGCAGAAGTTGCAGTGAGCCGACATTGCACCACTGCACTCCAGCCTGGGTGACAGAACAAGACTCTGTCTCAAAAAAAAAAAAAAAAAATTCTCCCGGAAGAAAAATCTCATAGCTTTACTACTGAATTCTGCCAACCATTTAAAGAATTAATACCAATCCTACTTCAACTATTCCACAAAATAGACAAGGAAGGAATACTTCAAAACTCATTCTATGAAGCCAGTATTGCCCTGATACCAAAACCAGACAAACACATTTTAAAAAGAAGAGGAGAAAAGAAAACTACAGGCCAATATCTTTGATAAATATTTTTGCAAAAGTCCTCAATAAAATACTAGCAAACTCAATTCAACAATACATTACAAAGATTATTTATCACGTCCAAGTGGGATTTGTTCCTGTGATGCAAGATGCTTCAACATATGCAAATCAATGAAGGTGATACATCATGTCAAACAAAGGAAAGCTACAAATCATATGATCATTTCAATTAATGCTGGAAAATCATTTGATAAAACTTAACATTCCTTTATAATAAAAGCTTTCAAAAAACTGGGGATAGAAGGAACTTACCTCAACATAATAAAAGTCATATATGACAAACCCACATCTAATATCATACTGTGTAGGAAAAAAGTGAAAGCCTTTCCTTTAAGATCTGGACCATGAAAGAGATGCCTACTGTCACCACTCATATTTAACACAGTACTGGAAGTACTAACTAGAGCAGGAAACAAGAGAAATATACCAAAGACATCCATACTGGATAGAAAGAAGTCAAATTATCCTTGTTTGCTGATGATATAATCTTATATTTGGAAAACCTAAAGACTCCACAAGAAAACTATTAGAACTGATAAATTTGGTGAAGTTGTAGGATACAAAATCAACATACAAATATCAGTAGTATTTCTATATGCCGACAGTGAACAATGTGAAAAGAAAAAATTAAAAAGCAGTCCCATTTACAACAGCCACCCATGAAATTAAACGCCCAGACACAAACTTAACCAAAGAAGTGAAAAATCTCTATAATGAAAGCTATAAAACACTGATAGAAGAAATTTAGGAAGACACAATAAAATGGAAAAAAAATTCCTTGTTCATGGATTGAAAGAATCAATCTTGTTAAAATGTCCATTCTACTCAAAGCAATCTACAGATTCAATGCAATCCCTCTCAAAATGCCAGTGACAGTATTCAAAGAAATAGAAAAAAACTATTCTAAAATTTATATGGGACCACAAATGACCTAGAATAACCAGTGCTATCCCAAGAAAAAGGACAAAACTGGAGGAATTATATTACCTGACTTCAAATTACACTATAAAGTGATAATAAACAAAATAGCATGATACATACATCCACTGATACATACATCAGTGGAACAGAGTAGAGAACCCAGAAACAGATCCACACACCTATAGTTAACTTATTTTTCACAAAGGTGCCAAGACCATACATTGGGGAGAAAACAATCTGTTCAATAAACGGTGCTGGGAAAACTGGATATCCATATGCAAAAGGATGAAAATAGATTCTGATCTCTTACCTTATACAAAAATAAAATCAAAATGAATTGAAGACTTAAATTTAAGTCCTCTAATAATGAAACTACTATAAAAATTGAGGAAAATGTTCAGGACATTAGTCTGGAGCCAAAATTTCTTGAGCAATACTTCAGAAGCACACACAACTAAACCAAAAATGGGCAAATGAGATCACATCAAGTTAAAAAGCTTCTGCACAGCAAAGGATACAATTAACAAAATGGTAAGACAACCTACAAAATGGGAGAAAGTATTTCTATCACAAAAACATGGAACCAACCTAGGTGTCCATCAATGATTGAGTGCATAAAGAAAATGTGGTACATATACATCATGGAATACCAGGAAGCCATAAAAAACAATAATATTATGTACTTTACAGAAATGGGGATAGAGCTGGAGGCCATTATCTTTTTTTTTTTTTTTTTTTTGAGACAGAGTCTTGCTCTGTCACCCAGGCTGGAGGGCAGTGGTACGATCTCGATTCACTGCAACCTCCGCCTCCCAGGTTCAAGCGATTCTCCTGCCTAAGCTTCCTGACTAGTTGGGATTACAGGCACGTGCCACTGCCCCCAGCTAATTTTTGTATTTTTAGTAGAGACAGCATTTCACCATGTCGGTCAGGCTGGTCTCGAACTCCTGACCTCATGATCTGCCTGCATCAGCCTCCCAAAGTGCAGGGATTACAGGCATGAGCCACTGCGCCCGGCCTAGGCCATTATCTTAACCAAACTAACACAGGAACAGAAAACCAAATACTGCATGTTCTCACTTATAAGTGCTGAACAATGGGAACACATAAATACTGGAAAGGGAACAACAGACACTGGGGTCTACTTGAGGTGGAGGATGGGAAGAAGGTGAAGATAAAAAATTACCCATCAGATCTGGGTGCGGTGGCTCTTGCCTGTAATCTTAGCACTTTGGGAGGCCGAGGTGGGTGGGTTACGTGAGGTCAGGAGTTCGAGACCAGCCTGGCCAATATGGCAAAACCCTATCTCTACTAAAAACACAAAAGTTAGCTGGGCATGGTGGCAGGTACCTACAATCCAGCTACTTGTGAGGCTGAGGCAGGAGAATAACTTGAACTCGGGAGGCCGAGGTTGCAGTGTGTCAGGATCGCATCACTTAACTCCAGCCTGCGTGAAACAGTGAAATTCCATCTTAAAAAAAATTACCCATTGGGTACTATGTTTATTACCTGGGAGACAAAGTAATCTGTACACCAAACCCCCCAACATACAATTTACCTATATAACAAATCTGCACATGTACCTTTGAACATAAAATAAAAATTAAAAAAAAAATTTAATAGAAAATTTTAATAGACAGGAAGGTACCAGAGTTTGAAAGGATTTTTTTTTTTTTTTAATATTAGTAGAGTCATCATCAGTGTCCCTAATGAATATTTAAAACCAAGTTATCCAGGGAAAGACGTCTTTCATGTTTCTCATATGTATTTCATCTTCTTTGTTTCTTGTCCTCCTCACTCTTTGCAGATAAATTTTAGGGAAATCAGATGAGGAGAACTGAAGAACTTAAGGAATTGGCTGTGGAAAACTGGAAAGTCCAGGACAGCAAAGGATGAACAAAACCAAGGCAGCTGAAAAATATAGTTTAGCAGCCCTAAACACCTTTAGTGTAACTATGGGAGATGTATTGTCAACAAGAGAACACTGGGGATATTTGGCAAAATAGGAAAGTAAAGAACACTCCTCACCTTTCATGTGTCTTCTTTTATATTCCCAATCCTCCCCATTCCCTCCGTCAACACCTTACCCCTTCAAAAAAAGAAAAATCCAGAATCCTCTAGAGGCTAATTTTGCATCAATTTTATAAGGAGACCAAATACTCATCGTCTATTTAGTCATCATTTTAAAAATGTAATTTAATAGGAAGGTCAGATTGGTTTTTGATGTTTTACTTATTCTCAGAAGAATAAGATGTAGTTGGAATGATAGAAAATGAAACGTTTAGTAGCAGTAGGAGTTAAATTAGAAGAAAAAATTATATTGGAAATATAAGAAGGAGAATAAAGTAATCTTTTAAATAAATAAAGTATAAAATGTATACAATGTGTTAAAAAAAACCAGAGGACTTACCCATTTATGCCAGAGGTTGCAATTTTTTGTGTGTGAAAAATCAGACCTTGGCAATGACCTTGAGTAGTAGGATATAAGTAACTCCCACAAGCACAGCGTTCCAATAATGGAACACTATGCATAAATGGCTAATAGGTTAGTGTAGTGACAATCACTGAGTGATCTAATTTAAGATAAATAATTTGCATGTATTTTTACATGACAAGAATGTTAGAGATTTTTTAAAAATACATAGTGTTTGCATTCAAAAATTGCAAAATGATAAAATAATTTATCTATGGTGTTTAGTGCATGGTTAGATGTTAAGCACAGTTACAAACTGGGTTCCCAAAAAGCAACTCTGAGACCCATGCACATGCAGGAAGTTTACTGGAAAACTACTCTTGGTAACCCCACCTGTGAAAAGTTGAGGAAGCTAAAAGAAGTAAAAAACAGTTAAGGTATTAGGGTTCTTCAGACAAACAGAACCAGAACCAACAGGAGATGATGGATGGATGGATGGATGGATGGATGAATGGATGGATGCATGCATGGATGGATGGTTGGATGGATGGATAGATGGATGGATGGATAATAGATAGATAGATAGATAGATTGATAGATAGATAGATAGATGGATAGATAGATAGACAGATAGAGATTTATTATAATTTTATGTAGACTGACAAGTCCTGAGATCTATAGCTGGCAAGCTGGAGACTCAGGAGAATTGATAGTATAATTCCAGTCTAAATCTAGCAGGCTGGAGACCCTGAAAGCACCATAATTTCAGTTCTAGTTCAAAGACAGAAAACAGAACAAAGCAAAACAAAAGCAATGTCTCAGCTAAAGGCAATTGGGCAGGAAAAATTCCTTCTTACTTTAGGGAAAGCTAGCCAGGCTCTCAGTTTATTGGAAGGATCTTACCCACAATAGGGAGGGTAATCAGCTTTAGTTAGTCTACCAATTTAAATGTCAATCTCATTCACAAACATTCTCATAGAAACACTCAGAATAAAGGTTGACAAAGTATGTGTGCACAATATATGGGCCAGGTGACATATATAATTAAACATTACAATTGGGCAGCATCACAGTCAAAGGTCCCAGACTCTGAGACAGAAATCTCTGGATTTGGGATAGCCCTGCAAAGTTGCTCCAGATGAAGTAAGAGAGTGCTTATAGTCCCTGCATTCATGCCATTGGATGAGGCAAGGAGGTTCCTTCAACCAAAGCAAATGGGCTAAGAAGTGAGTTGACTCTGTTTAGCCAAGGACATCCTCTGGGAGAGGGAAATTGTTGCATGCTATTGGCTGTCAATGCTCCCAGTTGCTGGGAGAAGGAGTGCTTTAATCCTGAGGGTTGTAGAGACTTGGCTTACATACCAGAGTCTACATGATGCTCTCTATTACATCCTAGATATCCAAAGAAAAGAGTCTTATAATTTAGCTCTTGAGATTTTCAGAATCTAGAATAGAAAACAGATAGGTAAATCCCATAGAATGAAAGATTTATAATCTATAAAATGTCACATTCTTGTGCTCTTACAGACTACCTGGTATATCATATTAACATATTATTTACTAAATAAATTTAAAAGTGACATAAAATCAGCAAATATCAGTGTTATAAACTCTGGTATATAAAGAATTTCTTAATGTTTGTTGATTACTCAATTAATAAATACTTCATTAATGGATATTTCATAATATTATTGATTCAACACAACTTATTCATGTATTACTTGCCAGATACTCTCTAAAGTATTCAGTAACTTGGACCTAAATCCATTTAAATGAATATTTAATTTCTCTCTCAGTAAAAACTATATATTGTTCATGGTCAAATGAAGTTCTTCAAGGGTAAGATTATTCAAATGAATGCTTTTGATTTTAATTCATGTATGATTAGTCATTTATTTGAATATGTTTTGTCTGTCCTTTCATTGTGATAGGCATGGAGCTAACATCTAATGATTAATAATAACAAAATATAGTCACTTGCTTCACTGATTTAGTTGAAGAAATTTAAAAGATAAACTAGGAATTGCACCACAATTTAAATAAGATCCAAAATGAAACTGCATATTAAGTATGGAGATATAAGAATCTCTGAATCAATTAATAATGATTGAAGTGCATATATATGAGACAATATTTAAGAACATATAAAATATCCATAAAAGTTTAATCAAAGATTTTATGACATCTGAGGAAAGACACAAAACCAATGCAATAAATAAGTGGGAAACCTGTGAAATGTTTGCATATTTGAAAACGAGTAGTCTGTTTAAAAAATAATTTTATGCCAAAAATTATGACTCCTTTAAATATTAATTTTACCTCCAGTGTAAATGTAAGAAGCAAGTATTATTTTTCTCCATTTATAATCTTGAGAAAATTTTAGCCTAGGGAGTTAACCTCTCATAGAGAGTAAATGGCTTGGCTTTAATTTAAACTATAATCTGTAAAACTCTAAAATCCACAGGGCATGACTTTTAAAGGCTTTACGGTATTCACATTTGCTATGCTTTGGGCGTCTGTTCCCTCATGTTGAAACATAATTGCCATTGTAAAAGTATTAACCCGTGGGACCTCTAAAAGGTGATTAGACTGTGACGACTCTGCCCTAAGGGTTGGGGCTAATGACACCACAGACAGGCAAGACAGGCCCCCTCTTGCCCTCCTTCTCTTTGCCCTTCTTCCGTAATGCCTTTTGCCATGTGATCACTCTGCTCTGCAAAAAGGCCCTCACCAGAGGCTGCTGTCGTAATGTTGGACTTCCAAGTCGTCAGAATTGTAAGCCAATAAATTTCTGTTCATTATCAATTATCCAGTCTGCAGTATTCTGTTATAGCAGAACGAAATGAACTAAGACATTACAGAATCATGCCATATTTCTGTATTTGATTAAAACTTTGCTGTGAAAATGAGATATTTCAAAATAAGAGGATGGTAAATATTAAAATAATGATACTAAAATGAGAATATTGGAAAGAAGTGAGAGAAAAGAAAATATTTAAAAACTCATGTTACCTAATTAGATTTTAATACTCACTCTTAGTTATTGTACATAAATGTATACTTGGCATCCTAAATCAGTATTTAGCAGAAAAAAGGAAGTGTCTGTACACTAGGAAAGACCACTAATATAACAGAAACAGCTATATAAAACTGGAATTAAAATAAATTTATTCTAAAATAATAAACACCTGAGTATCTCCTTAAATATCTGTTTATTTTTCGAAGCAGAGATGAAGATTGGCAGAAAGATGTGCATAAAAGGTAAGAGTCGAAGAAGAAAAAATACAAACAGAGAGGGAAAAGAAAGAGGGGAGAGAGAGAACGAGCAACAACTACTCTTACCAGAAGTTAAGGTATTTAAATACAAATGGATGGGCCGGGCGCGGTGGCTCAAGCCTGTAATCCCAGCACTTTGAGAGGCCGAGACGGGCGGATCACGAGGTCAGGATATCAAGACCATCCGGGCTAACACGGTGAAACCCCGTCTCTACTAAAAATACAAAAAACTAGCCGGGCGAGGTGGCGGGCGCCTGTAGTCCCAGCTACTCGGGAGGCTGAGGCAGGAGAATGGCATAAACCCGGGAGGCGGAGCTTGCAGTGAGCTGAGATCCGGCCACTGTACTCCAGCCTGGGTGACAGAGCAAGACTCCGTCTCAAAAAAAAAAAAAAAAAAAAAAAAAAAAAAAAAAAATACAAATGGATGTAAATTTATTTGAATATATTTCTAAACACTATTTATTTATATTTATATAACTCCTTTGCAACCATAGACCTCTGTGATTGTACCTGTGGAACTGAAAACCTCCATCAATTGTTAGTTGCTTTAGAAAATCAGTAATGAACATAACTCATGCAAACTAAGTTTATTAATAATACACCTAATGTGCAATAAAGATTAAGAATTTTTATACGCAGTCTTCTGTCTTTATCCCACTTTAAACCATTTTGTTTGACTATTTTTTATTCCATTTGATATATTTTATGGAATAGGAAAGGAGATATTTTATTTTTTAATTATTATTATTATTTCAACTTTTGGATTCAGGGGATAAATGTACATATTTGTTACACGGGTATACTGTGTGAAGCTGAGGTTTGGGTTACCTCACCAAAATAGTGAGCATAGTATCCAATATGTAGTTTTCCAGTCCATCGCTCCTTCTCCTGCCATATTCCCTCACTTCCCAGTAGACCACAGTGTCTATTTTTCCTTCTATATGTCCATGAGTATGCAGTGCTCAGCTCCTACTTAAAGGTAGAAACACATACTATTTGGTCTTCTATTCCCCTGTTAATTCACTCATGATAATGGTCTCCAGTTATATCAATATTGCTGTAAAAGACATACTTTTCATTGTTTTTTCATGGCTGCATAGTATTCCATGGTATGTTTACACACCTTCTCTTTATCCAATTCAACATTGATAAGCACTTAGGTTGATCCACTATCGTGAGTAGTGCTGAGATGAACACATAAGTGCATATGTCTTTTTGATAGAATAATTTCTTTTCCTTTGGGTATATACCCAGTAATGAGATTGCTAGGTCAAATGGCAGTTCAGTTTTAAGTCTTTGAAAAATCTCCAAACTGTTTTCCACAGTTGCTGAATTATTTACATTCCCACCAACAGTTTATAAGCATTCTCTTTATTTTCACAGACTTGACAGTATCTGTTATAATTTGACTTTTTAATAATGGTCATTGTGACTGATAGGAGATGGCATCTCACTGCAGTTTTGATTTGCATTTCTCTAATGATTAGTGATGTTGAGTATTTTTCCATAGTAATTGAATGCTTGCATGTCTTTTTTTTTGAAAAGTATCTGTTATGTACTTTGCCTGAATCAGTAATTTAAAAACTACCAACCAAATAAAAAGCTCTGGACCAGATAGATTAATAGCAAAATTCTACCACATGTATAAAGAACTGGTATCAATTCTACTAAAACTATTCAAAAAAATAGAAGAGGAGGGGCTCCTCCCTAACTCATTTAATTCAGCTAGTATCTGACTGACACCAAAATCTGGCAAAGTTCAACAAAAAAATTCAGGCCAATATTTCTGTTTAGTCTAAGCAAAACTCCTCAACAAAATACCAGTAAACAAAATCCAGAAGCACATCAAAAAGTTAATTCACCACAATCACGTAGGCTTTGTTGTTGGAATGCAACAGTAGTTCAACATATGCAAATCAATAAATGTGATTCATCAACAAAACGGAATTAAAAGCAAAAACCATCTGATAATCTCAATAGAGACAGAAAAAACTTTTTGATAAAATCCAACATTTCTTCATGATAAAAACCTTCAACAGACTAGGTATCAAACAAACATACCTCAAAATAATAGAGCCATTTATGACAAACTCACAGCCAACATCACACTGAAGGGCAAAAGCTGGAACCAACCCCTGTAAGAACTGGAACTAAAGAAGGACGCCCACTCTCACTCTCCTATTCAACACAGTACTGGAATTCCTAGCCAGAATAATTAGGCAAGAGAAAGAAATAAAAAACATCCAAATAGGAAAAGAAGTAGTCTAAATATTTCTCCTCACTGATGATATGATTCTGTACCTAGGAAACCTTAAAGTCTCTGCCATAAGGTTTTTAGAACTGATTAATGACTGTAGTAAAGTTTTAGGATACAAAATCAATGTACAAGAGTCAGTAACATTTCCACACATCAGTAATGTTCAAGCTGAGAGTCAAATCAAGAACACAATTTCATTTACAATATCCAAAAAATAAATAAAATACCTAGGAATGCGTCTAACCAAGGAGGTAAAATATCTCTACAAGGACAACCACAGAACATTACTGAAAGAAATCAGATATGACACAAAGAAACGGAAAAGCATTCCATGCTCATGAATTAGAAGAATCAATATTGTTACCCAAAGCAGTTTACAGATTCAACACTACTTCTGTCAAATGACCAATATCATTTTTTCACAGAATTAAACAAAGCTATTTTAAAATTCAAATGGAACCAAAAAGGAACCTGATCAACCAAAGGAATACTAAGCAAAAAGAACAAAGCCAGAGGCATCACATTACCTGACTTCAAATTACACTATAAGGATACAATAACCAAAACAGCACACTACTAGAGCATAAAGACCAATGGAACAAAATAGAGAATCTAGAAATAAAACCGCCTACCTACAACCACCTGATTTTCGAAAAAGTTGACAAAAACAAGCAATTAGGAAGTTACTTCCTCTTAAATAAATGATGCTATGATAATTTCTGTTATATGCAGAAGAAGAAAACTGGATCCTTACCTTGCACCACACACAAAAATTAACTCAAGATGAATTAAGGGTTTAAATGTAAGACGTCAAATTATAAAAATCTTAAAAGAAAACCTAGGAATTACTCTTCTTCACATTAGCCTGGCCAAAAACATTTTTAGTTAAGTCCTCAAAGGCAATGCAACAAACACAAAAATTGACAAGTGGGAGCTAATTAAACTAAAGAGCTTCTGCACAGCAAAAGAAACTATCAACAGAGTAAAGAGACAATCAACAAAATGGGAGAAAATATTCATAAACTATGCATCCAACAGGGGTCTAATATTCAGAACCTATAAGGAATGTAAACAAATAAATAAGGAAAAACCAAATAACCCCATTTTTAAAAAATGGGCAAAGGACATACTATTTTTATAAAGCCTGAATTCTACAATTTTCTGTGGCTGGATGTGTAACATTTTGAGTTAATACTACCACAATTAACATCAATTAAACATTTTTTACAACACAGTTTAGCAAGGAAATACAACGCAAAATAGTTCCCAAAATTTAGTTTGTTCAAGAATAACCTAGGAGCTTACATAAAATGTATGTCCAGGGGACTATTCTCAGAGATTTTGATTCAGTATATTCAGTTTCAGTCTCAGAAATCTACCTGTCAAGTAATTACCTCACATGATTTTGATTTATAAATAAAGATATTTTTAAAGATCTTTACATCTATGTGGCAAAGCTTATTGACACACTTTCTGTCCCACTTTAAGTTTCTAACATTAAGACTCTGCCACTATTGTTAAGACTCCACCATATATTTGCCATATATTGTTGCTATATCATTTTATTTAATCTCAGCCAGGCAAACTGAAAGGAGGTATATCTATAATATCATTTAATGTATAAAATATACATTAAAATACAATTGTATATATACACAAATATAAATACATATTTACATATATTTATATAATTATATGTAAATATATCAAGTGTATGTTTACATACATGTATTTACATACACGTTTACATAAATAATTAAAATACATTAAATTATTTAATATATGTTTATATGTGTGTATATATACAATTATATTTTAATGGTATTTTTATGTAAATAAGTATATATATTATTATAATTAATATTATTTATACATCTGTATATGTATACTATTGTATTTTAAAGGTTTGGAATAAAAATCCATTTCTTAAAAATTTCTGTCTACTGTTCCCATGTTTATGTTCATGCTTGCTCAGTGTTAATCTCCCATTTGTAAGTGAGAATATGTAGTATTTGGTTTTCTGTTTCTGTGTTAATTCACTAAGGATTGTGGCCTCCAGTTGCATATACGTTGCTGCAAAAGACATGATTTCATTCTTTTCCGAGCTTCCTAGTATTCAATGAAATATATGTATCACATTTTCTTTATTCAATCCAATCCACCACTGAAGGGCACTTAGGTAGATTCCATGTCTTTGTTATTGTGAATAGTGCTGTGATGAACATGCAAGTGTGTGTGTCTTTTTGGTAGAATAATGTATTTTCTTTTGGGTATATACCCAGTAATGATATTGCTGGGATGAATGGTAGTGCTGTTTCTCTTGGAAAAATGTCCAAATAGCTTTCCACAGAGGCTGAACTAATTTACATTCCCCAAGGGAGAGTATAAGGATTCCCTTTTGTCCACAGCCTCATCAGCATCTGTTATTTTTTGGTTTTTTATAGTAGCCACTCTGTCTGGGGTGAGAATAGGTCACTGTATTTACAGTGACTGGTATCAAACTGTAGTTTTTGACTTGCATTTCTCTGAAGATTAGTGATGATGAGCATTTTACCATGATTGTTGGTCATTTGGGTATCTTCTTTGGAGTTCATGTCCTTTGTCTACTTTTTAAATGTGGTTGTTTTTTGCTTGTTGATTTGTTTGTTTCATATAGATTCTGGATATTAAACCTTTGTCAGCTGCAGAGTTTGGGATTATTTTCTCCCATTCTTTAGGTTGTCTGTCTACTCTGTTGATACTTTGTTTTGCTGTGTAGAAGCTCTTTAATTTAATTAGGCTATGCTTGTCAATTTTTGTTTTTGCTGTAATTGCTTTTGAAGACTGTCATAATTATTTCACAAGGTCAATGTTCAAAATGCTATTCCCTAGGTTTACTTTTAGGATTCTTATATTTTTAAATATTGAGGTCTTACCCGTAAATCTTTAATTCATTTGGAGTTAATTTTTTTATATGGTGCAAGGTTGGGGTCCCATTGCATTCTTCTGAATATAGCTGGCCAGTTATCCTAGCAGTATCTATTACATAGTTTTTTCTTTCCCCATTAATTGTTTTTGTCAGCTTTGTCAAAGGTCAAATTGTTGTACATATGCAGCTTTTCTGGGTTCAATATGCTGTCTCATTGTTCTAGGTGTTTTTGTGTTCTATGTGTTCTATTTGTTCTTGTTCTAGGGCCACACTGCTTTGGTTACTGTAGCCTTAAAGCATAGTTTGAAGTTGGGTAATATGATGCCTCCAGCTTTGTTAGACTTGCTTTGGCTATTTGGACTTTTTTTGTGTTCCATGTGAATTTTAGAATAATTTTATTTAATTCTGCGAAGAATGATATTTGTAGTTTGATAACAATAGCATTGAATCTGTAACTTGCCTTGGGCGGTATGGCCATTTTAACAATATCAATTCTTCCAATCTATGAACATGAAATGTTTTTCCCTTTCTTTGTGTCATCTCTGATATATTTCAGCAGTGTTTTGTAGTTCTTCTTGTAGAAATCTTTCACCTCCTTCGTTAGCTTTTTTCCCAGGTATTTCATTTATTTTGTGGCTATTATAAATGGGATTATATTATTGGTTTGACTCTCAGCTTGAACATTCTTGGTGTATACAAATGCTACTGATTTTTGACATCAATTTTGTATCCTGAAACTTTATTAAAGTCATTTATCAGTTCTAGGAGCCTTTTCACAGAGGCTGTAGGGTTTTCTAGGTATAGAATCATATCAGTGAAGAGAGATAAGTAGACTTCTTTTCCTATTTGAATGCCTTTTATTTCTTGCTCCTGCCTGATTTGTCTGGCTAGATGGTCACATTGAGAATCCTGCAGAATATTTGGTGCATAATGGAAATGATAAGTAGGTCAGACTTCGTATTGTCCTGCCCAAACTATTTCCTGCGCAGTTAAGGACTTGTCGAGTTAATATAATATGTGTGGCTGTGTCTGATGGAGACTTGTGTTCGAATGCACTTCTGAAGAAAAGACTTTGAATATAGTTCTATGTCTCTGGTTAACAGATCTGAGAAGAAGTAAGGATGCCTGTTCCATGAAGGGGTCCACAAAGGAAGATGCCCAGAGGCTTGTGGGTCTCTATACTGAGCATGCCCAGCATGGCAGGCTGACACTGAGGCTGAAAAGGCCTAAGGCAGAGATTATCCTGCCCTAAGTGGGGTCACACACACAGGTTAAAGTCCCCTGCCATGGCACCAGATGCTATTACTGGGATCATTTGAGACAGTTAGTAGATGAAGAGTATAAAATCCTAGAATTTCTTTAATTCATGTCCAACATTTACTGATACAGACACTGAGGCCCAGAAAGAGGAAGGGATTTGCCAACATACAGGCGGCAGTTAAAATGGGTGCTGGAACCCAGTTTTCTGTCTCCTGGTTGTCTTTAGAAAACTGGAAGACAGAAAGTGATTTTTATTTTTCCTTCTACTTTGGTTCACTTTAGAAATAGTTTTTTATAGAGGAGAAGACAATGAATTGAAAGAGGTTAGGAAGCTGGCTTTGAAATCACACCGTGTGCTAGGTAAAGTTTGGATATGTCCTCCAAATCTCATGTTGAAATGTAATCTCCAATGCTGGGTGTGGGGCCTATAGGGAAGTGACTAGATCATGGAGGTGGATTTCTCGGGAATGGTTTAGCACCATCCCCTTGTGATTTCCTTGTGATAGCGAGTAAGTTCTTGTGAGACCTGGTTGTTTAAAAGTGTGTGGCATCTTCCCCTTGCTTTCCCTTGTACTCCTGCTTTCGTCATGTGATGTACCTGCTTCTGCTTTACCTTGTGCCTTCAGTAAAAGCTCCCTGAAGCCTCCACCAGAGGCCTAGCAGATAACATTACCATGCTTCCTGTACAGTTTGCATTTGCAGAATTGTCAGCCAATTAAACCTCTTTTCTTTGTCAATTACCCAGACAGGTAGTTATAGCAACACAAGAACAGACTAACAGACTATGAATATATTAAAAGAGCACTTAACATCAGGAACAAAAGATTACCAAGCCACATCTCTTTTAATTTATAGTTGATGAAACTGGAAACCAGAAAACCAGATGACCTGCCTAAGAACACATGGAAACACCAGGCTTCCTGACATTTCCTAGCTGTGCCCCACTGTATCATAGCTGTGTCCAGGCAGCTACCACCACTGACTGAATGTTTCAGCATTAAATGCCAGGTTTCAGTCCAAGAGTTTGTGAAATATACTTCTGCGTTTTCTGTAAAACTGAAGTTGAAGGTATATAATAATGCATAGTTCAGTATCATCCATACAAATCTCATTGAACATTTATTTCAGATTTCAGTATCAGGAAAAAAATACTTCCCTGAGAAGTGAGCATATTTTCCATTTCCGATAAGTATGAAAGCAACTATGTTTTCCTATTTACTCTGGCTGGCACAAAGCTCAGAGCCTAATTTAATGTACAATAAAATATGGGTATTTCCTCCTTTTATCTTTTATCACCAATTTCTATTTAATTTACTTTAACACGTGTGTCTCTGGAGTTAAGACAACTCAATTCTCTTTCGTAAAAGATGGAGACATCATCACACAATAATTGTTGTTATGGTAAAAATAAATTATGAAAATGTTAATAACAAAAAATAAAATAGGAGGAGGGAAAGGTAGAGCCTTGTAGTCCATGATAAGAACTAAAATGCCAAAATTGTCTAGCGAAGACAAGGATTTTCAGTAAAGAATGACATAGATTTACTTATGTTTTGAAAGGATAGCCTGAACAAGTATGTATAAAGTAGAATATGATGGTGAGACCATGATGAAGAGAGGCAGAAGCATTGGGAAAAACTGTTCATATTCATAGAAAGAAATGTTGGTTGTGTTGACAGGAGTTGTTAGAATAGTCAGATTCCAGAAGTATTTTAAGGTAGTGCTGCCAGCACCTATTGGTGTATCAAGGACAGAAGAATGAGAAAGGTCAAGAAAAAATAATTTGCATGTAGGAGGGACAGAAATAGTAAGTTCTTATCGGGAGAACCCGCTCCCAATGTTTAACGTGTGTTCTTTTCTATTTCCTAAGTGTCTCGGCTGGGCTGAGAAATAAAGGGAAAGAGCACAAGAGAGAGAAACTTAAAGCTGGGTGTTCGAGGGAGACATCAAACGTCGACAGGATCCGTGATGTTCCCCGAGCCGAAAACCCTGCAAGTTTTTATTAGCGATTTTCAAAAGGGGTGGGAGTGCACGAATAGGGTGTGGGTCACAGAGATCACATACTTTACAAGGTAATAAAAGGGGTGGGAGTGCACGAATAGGGTGTGGGTCACAGAGATCACATACTTTACAAGGTAATAAAATATCACAAAGCAAATGCAGGCAGGGTGAGATCACTGGACCACCAGATGAGGTGAAATTAAAATTGCTAATGAAGTTTCCTGCAAGCATTGTCATTCATAACATCTTATCAGGAAACAGGGTTTGAGAGCAGACAACCTGTCTGACCAAAATTTATTAGGCAGGAATTTTTCCCCTCCTAATAAGCCTGGGAGCACTACAGGAGACCGGGGCTTATTTCATCCCTTAGGCTTCCACCATAAAAGCTTCCAAAGGGGCCATTTACAGGCCTACCTTCAGGGCGCATTCTCTTTCTCAGGAATGTTCCTTGCTGAGAAAAAGAATTCAGCGATATTTCTCCTATTTGCTTATGAAAGAGGAGAAATATAGCTCTGTTCCGTCCGGCTCACGGGCGGCCAGTTCAAAGTTACCTCTCTTGTTCCCTGAACGTCGCTGCTATCCTGCTCTTTTTTTAAGATGCCCAGATTTCATGTTGTTCAAACACACATGCTCTGCAAACAATCTGTGCAGTTGACACAATCACAGGGTCCTGAGGCGACATTCATTCTCCTCAGCTTACGAAGAAGATGACGGGATTAAGAGATTAAAGTAAAGACAGGCGTAGGAAAACACAAGGGTATTGATTGGAGAAGTGATAAGTGTCCATGAAATCTTCACAATTTATGTTCAGAGATTACAGTAAAGACAGGTGTAAGAAATTGTAAAAGTACTAATTTGGGAAACTAATAAATGGCCATGAAATCTTCACAATTTATGTTCTTCTGCCATGACTTCAGCCGGTCCCACCGTTCAGGGTCCCTGACTTCCCGCAACAACTTCTATGTGGCACAATTTAAGTTTGTCAAAACTATTAGACATTCATGTAGAGACACTGAATCCATGATTGAATAGATGAGCCTGTATTTCAGAGAAGCTGTCAGGATTGCAGTTATGCATTTGGGAGAGGTCAGCATTCACCTACATATGCTGACTACATGAGATCTCTTCGAGAGTGAGTAAATAGAGGCAAGAAGTTATCCAAGGGCTGAGCACAGAGCACATTGTTGTGATCGAAAATCCAAAGTTACAATTCTATCTAAGGTTACCTGAGGTAGAAGCAGAACTGAAGGAGAATAACGTCTTGAAAGAGAGACAGAAATGTATTTCAGGAAGCCTGAAATACTTGTCTGTAAATATCACTTAATTGTGGTGGATAAGGGGAAGAAACTGGCATTTAGATTTTGTAATATGAACATCACTGAGGTTACTGTCAAGTTGCAATTCTGAAAAATGTTTGGGAGTGGGAGTCCTCCCCTCTCCCCTTCAAAAAATGTATGTTCAGAAGAGAAAGGGACAAGGGGGAATGAAGAAGACAATGAATTGTAATTATTCTCTGGAAAAAGAGAAATAAGTCTGTAATTCAGGGTGAAATGTCAAATAAAAAAAAAAAATCCCCACTAATGTAGAACTAATGAAAACAGACATATATGTAAACAGTCAAATTATTAGAGTGTGATATGTAGAATAAAAGGAACTATAGCCACAGCTCTTATGTAACCTTACAGTTGGAAGCCTCGATCATGAAACAACTAATTAAATAGTCTGTAATAAACAGTACTTACAAATTTGTGCAGAAGACATGACTTGATATTTTGAAGAATGAAAATTAAATTTTGGATATTTTCATAAAATACTCATATTTTCCTTTTGAATAAATTGGAGAATGACTTTTATTATCTTTATAAGCTGAAGACTTCCATCAGATCTTTCCACTAAATCCATATGCTTGAGTAAAGGCAGCCATATTGCTTACCTTGTAATTCTGCAAAAGTAGCCCCTGAGAAAATGTATTGGAACAGTTACCAGTTGTATCTTTTTGGCAAAAGAATTGATTTAATTCTCTGCTTTAATTTGTAGTTCAATACAAAAGTCATTCCAAAAGGCAATTCATCTTAGCTTTCAAAACCAGATCGTTGGAAACATCTTGTTTAGACAAAGCAAATGTCAGAGCAAATAGAAATTAACAAATTGAAAGCAAAATTATTTCTTTGCTTGCAGGTAAAATGGACCCATTACTCGTCCAAATAGCTGTGCATTAATCAAATGATAATAAGGCATTCATGTGTGCCCAACTTTCTAGCCTTCTATAAATGTCTTAGATGTGAGCTAAATAATTTTGGCCTTTGATAAAATATTTTTACTGCCAAAAAAGCTAATTGTTGTTTCATATTTGGTTTACATAGTTATTAGTAAAAGACACTGTGGCTTATCTCAAATGTATTTATATTTCAAATCTTTCGGAAGTTAGCCAGTTAAAATCGAAATTTTTAGTCATAAAAAAAGTTTGAACTTGCTCCACTGTTATTTAGTTTATGTGTGTTTTATTGTTTCTTTCACTTTGTTATTTCGTACTAGGCCTTTTAAAGAAACTTTTTCAAGACAGTAAGCAATAAGAAGTCTACTTTTCAATATACTGAGCAGTGAATTGTAAAATATATCATAAAAAGAGCATATAAAAAATATATGTGCTTTAAAAACAATAATAAAACAAAAATGATACAAAATATCCACACTCCAGGACAATACATAAAATATTAATTTATGCTCAAAACCCTCCATGTGCCTTTCCCAATAACACTCTTTCCTCCTTGCTCAGGAGTAACCATGATTCTGAATTTATATTAATATCTTTCTGTTTCTACATAGCTTTAAAACCACATATGTATGTTTTATCAGTAAGGTCGCAATCAGGGAAGGAAAACCACTATTCGCAAAGAAATATAAAATTTATAATAGGAAACTGGAACTTATATAATTGTGAGATTAGGTGGGGAAGGAGAGGTCCGAAATGATCGGAAAAATACCACTAACCATGCCTGGCTTCATTAACACATTAGTGTTTGCAGGAAGTGAGGCATGTCCAGCACTGGAATGGAAGCGCAATGCCTGGTGTAAACAATCAAGGGAAGATTATCAGCTCTGTGAGTTTGCAGCCGATGTATGGGTGGGACTGGTTTTGCTATCACACAGTGGGGTTGACAGTCAATAAGGAAAGCCAGAACCTTTGCTTCTGTTCCACACTGCCTTCACCTAGGATGTCCTTTACCATTAATGGCTTCCGCTGCCTTTTAAATCTCATGAAAAGTTCTATCGGGTCTCACCTTTACCCAAAACAACACCAAGAAGGCATATGTGGAAAATATCAGAAACACATATGTGTTACTACACAACATATTGTACAGTTTTGTCTGTTTTTAAACTTTAAATAAATGAAGCTATACAGAATGATTTCTGTGATTCACTTCTGTTGTTCACAATTGTATTGGAGGTTCGCTCATGTTTTTATTGTGTATTCTATTTTTCTATTTTTTTAATATGCCACAAAACTTCCTTTTTTTTTTTTTCTTTGAGACAAAGTTTTGCCCTTGTTGTCCAGGCTGGAGTGCAGTGGCATGATCTCAGCTCACTGTAACCTCCGCCTCCCAGGTTCAAGTGATTCTCCTGCCTCAGTCTCCCAAGTAGCTGGGATTACAGGAAAACTTTCTGTTTTTATTGGTCATTCTGAACAATGTTACTATAGACATGTATGTACACTTTTCTTGGTGCACACATGCAAGAAATCAGAGGAAATGATAAATCATAAGGTAGTCACATATTGAGCTTCACTAAGAAACAGTAACCTGATTGTCAAAATAATTATATGAATCTACACATCGCTTGCAGTGGATAAGAGTTCTATTTGCTCCAAATTCACTCTCTGACAATTAATATAGACCTACTCTTAATTACCGCCTACCTCGTGATTATGAAATGATATTTTACTTGATACTGTTTCATTTTCTAATGACTACTAAAGGTTTTACAACATCACATATATTAATGGATTCTTAATGTTTCCGCCTTTCTTAAATCTCTATTTACATATTTACTTATGTTTGTCTACTAGTCAAATATACCTATTTGTTCAATTTTAATATTAGTATTCTACTTGATTTGTAGAATATATTTATATATTTTTCATTTTATTTATTTATTTTCTTTATATATGTGTGTAGTTTTAGGTTTATGCTGTTCTTAAGTTTATTGAAGACTTCCATCAGACATCTAATCTCAATTATTTATTGGGGTAATATTTACGTTAACTATAAATATAAAGATAGTTTATATACATAGTTTTTAATTTTTGTTTCTACTAATTTATACCGTGAGGTCATAAACTTCATTTTCTAAATTGCCTTACACAGTTTTTGCTCAGTTTTATTTTAGTTTTGCTTTTTCATTGTATTTCTTCTTATGTCTATTTCTAGGAATATGCCCATTTCATCTAAACATTAAACATTGTTGCCATAAACATGCTTATCATATTTGTTATTATTAGTATTTGTATACCATTGCATTGCTAACATCATTTGTATTTCCTGTCATTTTTCTTTTTCTGTTTTTTTTTTTTTTAAATTTTTAAATTTTTAAATTTTTTTATTTTTGTTTTGAGATGGAATCTCACTCTGTCACCCAGACTGGAGTGAAATGGCACAATCTTGGCTCACTGCAAGCTCTGCTTCCTGGGTCAAGCTGTTATCCTGCCTCAGCTTCTGGAGTAGCTGGGATTACAGGTGCCCACTACCACGCCAGGCTAATTTTTGTATTTTTAGTAGAGATGGGGTTTCACCATGTTAGCCAGGCTGGTGTTGAACTCCTGACGTCAGGTGGTCCACCTGCCTCAGCCTCCCAAAGTGCTGGGATTATAAGCGTGAGCCACCACGTCCAGTCTCCTGTCTCTTTTCTTGATAAATTTCATTATAATTTGTTTCAATTTTTTTTGAAAAAACAACCATTGATATTGCCAAATTTTCTATGACTTTTGTGTCTAGTTAACTAATTTCTGACCATATTAGTTCTTCCCTTTAATTGTGCAGAATATGTTTCACATTTTTAAAAATAATGTCCTGAGATGGATGCTTACTCCTTAATATATAGCCGTTCATCTTTTCTAATAGTCACATTAAGTATATAGGTATATACACACAAATGTATGTATATAAATATGTATATAAATTCTTCTAATATCTCTGTAAATACAATTTACTTACATGTCTCAAGTTTTAATATTAAATATTTTTAATAATCATTACCCTATAATAGTTCTAGTTTCTTGTGTGGAACCCTTTTTGAAACAGTTTTCATATACATTTACAATTCCTGACTTTTCAAACATACGAGGATGTGTTTTTGTTTTGTTGTTGATTTGGGTGTTAATTGTATTATCCAAGTATTCACTTTAATATATGATCTCAATCTTTAATTTCTTATAAGATAGGTTTATGGCTTGGCACCAGTCAATCTTTGTTAACATTCCACACAGGTTTGTAAAACTAAAATCTAAAATAAAATAAAGTTCTGCTTTTGTTGTGTTCCTAGTTCTACATGTGTCATTTACGTGAAATTTGTTAATCCTGCTATTCACATTTTATATACCTTTACTTATTTTTTGGTCTGCTTGTTCTACCTGTAAATAAGGATCGACAAATATGTTAGGACATATCTATTAAAATCTTATGTTGTCTATTTTGCCTGTAGTTCAGTTTTATTTCTGGTTCACCTTTTCTCTCAGAGTATAGCATTCTATGGCCTTAATTTATTTTGATGAAAATTTCCTATTAGATTTCTTCACTTGTGTGGATTTGGGCTTATGTATCTACCCACCTTTACTAAAGGGAATATTAAACAAAAAGTTTGCATTTTCAAGGATTAATAAATATTTTCAAGAAAATAGCAGCTCTGATGATGTCCTTATGTTATCTGTTTCAAATTGTCTTTTCTATTAGAGCTTTGTAATTTATCACTAAATTTTTTATGCTTTTAAGAAGTTTAGTTCAAAACTTTGCTTCATTGACTTTAACATTTCTGAATCTTAAAAGTGTACATATTTTTCTATCATTAACAATTTAAATCAGTATTAATTAATTACACATCTTCCTTACTCAGGTCTACATAGAAAATTGTTAAATCATCTCATAAAAGTGTGAGTTTTTAAAGCATTAAATATAATGAAAATTATGGCCCTAAGAAGCAAGATAAATCATTATCAGTTATGAATGATTTAGCTGTGTTCCACAAAAGCAATATGATAAAAATAGTTATTCTTAAGAAGTCAGTAAGGTAGTCAGTTAAAAAAGCAATATTTAGAAAAGCTACAGTTTTCATATTTTCCAACATTCATAAATAACAATTATACCAGAAATATACTTTTCAGTAATATATAAATATACTCGTATTTCACAATATACGAATTCTAAGGATACTATTATTTGACTTAGGTAGGATATATGTGGCGATATCTACATTATTGTGGTGAAGCAAATGCATATCATTTATCAATTTTAAGGAATCAAGAGTTGTGCCATGTTCCTGAAGGTATTTAATGACTGATGCAAATTTTTCCATTTTTCTCAATTAACTTGTAATTCTAATAAAATGTTATTGAAAACACTAGAGTTTTTTTCTTTTAATTGAGCAGGTGGGAGAGATTAGAAGATGCCAGCTTTCAATAAATAATAAAGCAGTTTATAATTTCATCTGAAACCAGAAAAATAAATAGAATGCACTGAAAAGAACACATGTAAAAATAATAATTGGAAGCACATGTACATGAGATATTTGACAATATTAGTTAAACAAAACATATGATGATGAAAGCTGTTATGTCACTTGATTACATATTGATAAACAAAACAAGTCAAAATTATGGACATCTCTGAGATAACGTGATAACAAGTGGCACAGGAAAATAATGAGAAACAAAGATCGTTAAATAAGGTACTGGGACAATTAGCTATTTTGAAAAATAGGTACAGATCCTTATTTCTACCTGCTTCAAACGGAATTCCATATTAAATAAGGTTGAAATATATGTAGCAATCTATGGATCCTTTTAGGGATGTAAAGTTGTGTTTAAGCATTAAACAGAAGAAATAAACTCTGAAGTAAAATCATTCAGCCACTGTGTCAGATATAAAGAAAACTATGAGGCATATATAATAGGTATTAATAAGGGGTGTAGACATATAACATCGCAGAATTGAAATGTGCAGTGTAACAGGCAATGAAAATTCAAAAGTCATGAAAGGTCTTATTGTTAAAGGATCCAATATAATTTTAAACACCAGAGATGTGGAAGTGATTGGCAAAAGTTTTATCAAAAGATGCCAAAGAAAGAGTGAAATGAAATGAGAAGGATGAAGAAAAAAAACAGATGATGAGGGATTTATGTTATATAATACAGATTCACTGCAGCATGAACATCAGCTGAAAACATCAGGAAAAATATTAAACAGTATGGCAAATTTTATCTTTTCTTTCTTTCTTTCTTTCTTTTTTTTTTTTTGAAACAAGAGTCTAGCTCTGTTACCCAGGCTGGAATGCAATGGCGCGATCCCGGTTCAGTGTAACCTCTGCCTGCGGGTTCAAGCGATTCTCCCGCCTCAGCCTCCTGAGCATCTGGGATTACAGGCATGCGCCACAACACCCGGCTAATTTTTCTATTTTTAGTAGAGACGGGGTTTCTCCATGTTGGTCAGGCTGGTCTTGAACTCCCAACCTCAGGTGAGCCGCCCGCCTCGGCCTCCCAAAGTGCTGGCATTACAGGCATGAGCCACCTCACCCAGCCACATTTTATCATTTTAATTCAAATTTATATATTCACAAATATTGTTAACTTTTCTAATCTTTTTAATATTGTTCAGCGAAATATTTCATTTAGTCAATTTTTAGTCATTCGAGATCACATATTTTTGAATGCCAACTATATAACATTACCTCAAAGCAATATATTCAAAGAATTATAGACATACTTGTTCAGTAAGAGTCCTGTTGTTAAATAAAAGACATTGCACCAGCAGTAAATTCTACAATCCTTATCACAATAAACATAGTGCCATTGATATACATAAATATTTAATAGGAATATTAAGTAAAATGGCTAAAATTGTTACGTATTTTCAGAGTGGACAGTAAATTCTGAATTTTCCATCCTCTGATGTCAACGCCCAAAATTAACAATTTCTTAAATTCAAAAACTATTTGTTTTTTACATTAAAATCACTCTTTCTTTTTACTGGGTTGTAAAGCGAATTTTAGTAATTTCTGGAAAAACACTTCTGTTATTTCTATGACAAGTATGATTTGAGCTCTCTTAGTAGATTAGTATATCTTGTAATTGACCAAAAAAATACTTATTTTTTATAAGACCAACATGGTTTTTCTGAGACGTTTGAAGTAAATTATAAAAGGAGTTTAAGAATAAAGAACTCAGAAATAAAGTCATACACCTACAGCCACTTGATCTTTGACAAAGTCGACAAAAGTAAGCAATGGGAAAAGGATCAATAAATAGTGCTGGAATGGCTGGCTAGCAACACTCAGAAAAAAGTAACTGCACCCTGTACCTTTCACCACATACAAAAATTAACTCAAGATAGATTATAAATTTAGTGTAAGACCTAAAACTATAAGAATTCTAAAAGAACTAGGAAATACCATTCAGGACATTGGACTCAGGAAATTGTGACTAAGTCCTGAAAAGCAATTGCAGCAAAACAAAAATTCACATGGGACCTAAGTAAACTAAAGAGCTTCTGCACAGCAAAAGAAACTATCAATAGAGTTTATAGACAATCTACAGAATGGGGGGAAATATTCACCAACTATCCATCCAAAACCAAGATCTAATATCCAGAATCTATGAGGAACTTAAACAAACGAACAAGCAAAATAATAATAACCCCATTAAAAAGTGGGCAAAATACATAAACAGACATATCTCAAAAAAAGACATACTCATGACCAACAACATGAAAAAAATTTTCTACATCACTAATCATCAGAAAGATGCAAGTCAAAACCATAATAAAATACCATCTCACAGTAGTCAAAATGGCTATTATTAAAAAGTCAAAAAACAACAGATGCTCCTGAGGCTGTAGAGAAAAGAGAACACTTATATACCTTTGGTAGTAGTGTAAATTAGCTCAACTAGTATGGAAAGTTGTTTAGACATTTCTCAAATAACTTAAAACAGAGCTGCCTTTTGGCCCTGAAATCCTATTACTGGACAGGTGGTCAAAGTAAAATAAATCATTATACCAAAAATAAACATTCAATTGTATGTGCATTTCAGTGATATTTACAATAACAAAGACATGGAATCAACTTTGGTTCCCACTAACACTGGATTGAATAAAGAAAACGTGGAATACTACACAGTCATAAACAAAACAAAATCATGTCTTTTACAGCAATATGGATGCAGCTGGAGGCCATAATCCTAAGAAAATTAATGGAGGAACAGAAAACAAAATAGTGCACCTTCTCAATTTTAAGTTGGAGCTAAACATTGGGTACTCGTGGATGTAAAGATGTCAGTAAGAGACACTGGGGATTACTAAAGGAGAGAATTAGGGAGGGGAGAGAGTGCTAAAAACTATTGTATATTATGCTCAATACCTCGGTGTCAGAATCACTTGTACTCCAAACCTCAGCATCATACAATAGATTCAGGTAAAACACCTGCACATGTACCTCTTGAATTGAAAATAAAAGTTGAAAAAATAAAAATAAAAAAAATTAAATATCTTATATAGCAGTGAAAATATAAAATTGTTGTCCATATTTTCATAGTTGTGATATAAATTATGAAATTAGAATGTAACATTAGCTTCCTGAGAGGAATGGCATGTATTGATTGGATTATACCATGTATAAAAATAGATAGATTTCCAGATATAAGTATTTGGCCTTCATTTTATTTTTGCATTAGTATTAACGCCAAAATATGTCTAGCTAATGATGTGTTTATGATATCTCTGATACTAACACAACAGACAGTTACTAGTAGTCATTTATTTTAAAAAATGAAAATCAGTAAATAGTCATCAATGAGGTTAACATTGTTACTCTCTATGACAAAATTTTATAAGTAAATATCAAAGTGAACTTGTAAATTAAGAGGATCAAGAATAAAACATTATCTTCCAGGTAAAAAGGAGTATATAAACACTTTTTTAAGCCCTGTGATAATAAGTAATATGTGAAGATTTATGTTTTCCATCATACTGGAGATTTTACACATAAGCTGACACTTTCAGAAGGGCAGATTCTCAATATTCTTTCAGATGATTTCTTGAATAAAACTTACTTAAATCAAGTAGATTAGGAAATTATGTTCACAGTGAGACATAATTAAATTTTTAATTCTTTTTTTATTTTACAAATATGTTCCCAAATTTGTTGGAATAATTGATGCTTTGTAAAATAAAATCTAAGAAATAAAATCACATTCTTAGCATCTATTCTTCTCTTTATTTAACATTAATCAATATCAGACAAATATCTACACATGAATGACTGTAATAAAAATATTCCATTATTTCTACTGAAGGAATCTGTCCTTCATTGTAAATTTGAAAATTAATTAGATTTAATATTACTTCTCATTTGTATTTTAGTAGTATTTATTTTTTAAATACAATTTTATTTCTTTGTTTTTATTTTCATTAACATTATTATAACATATGATGGTGGGTTTTTTTGTTTTGCTTTGTTTTTTGGTTTGTTTGTTTGTTTGCAGAAAAGTTTATAGGAAGCTGTGTGCCCTGTGCAGAATGATTAAACTCTGAGAAATCTAACTCAGAATATTCAGGTGACAAAAGTATTCTAAACTCTGCTTTTATTTATTTTCAATACTTTTTTTTTCTTCTGTATATTAAATCTTTATAATTGACTCTTCTTTTTCAGCTGTTGACTTCAATATCCTCCTAAATTCGTATTTCCTTATCATTCATAGTGATTTAAGTTAGCTGTAAGTTAGGTCTTTTATGTTGCTTTTTCTATCTTTAAAGAATTTAGAGATTTTTAATCAAATGACTATTCATGTAATAGAGCATTTTAAGCTTCTCAATTATATTAACAAGTCTTTGGAACATTATTCTTATCACCATATATTCTAGTAAGATTCCAAGCTTGAAAATACAATTTCTGTCTGCCAAACAAAATGTAAAAAATACGTTGATTGCATATTTATGTTCTGCCAGAATGGCTTTGCAAAAGAACAGCCTTGTTATAAATAAATGAACACTTTTATAACATGGCTTTTTTATAATTTCAACTTTTATTTTACATTCATGAAGTATATGTGCATATATGATACATGGGTATATTGCATGAGGCTAAGGTTTTGGATATGGATGAACTCATCATCCAGGTAGTGAGCGTGGTATCCAACAGGTAATTTTTCAGCCTTTTCTTCCCCTCTAACAGTCCCAGTGTCTATTTTTCTGTCTTTATGCCCATGTTGTCCATATGTACCCATGTTTAGCTCCCACTTACAAGTGGTAACATACAATATTTGGTTTTCCATTCTTACATTAATTTGCTTAGGATTATGGCCTTCAGCTTCATCCATGTTTCTGGAAAGAACATTATTTTGTTCATTTTTTATGGCTGTGTAGTATCCTACGTTGTGTAGGTACCACATCTTCTTCATTGAGTCCACGATTGATGGGACCCTGATTGACTCTGGGTCTTTGTTATTGTGAATGGTGCTGCAATGAACATACAAGTCCATGTGTCATTTGGCAGAATAATTCCATTTCCTTTGGGTACATACCCAGTAATGGGATTGCTGGGTTGAATGTTAGTTCGGTTTTAATTCTTTGAGAAATCTCCAAACTGCTTTGTACAATAGCTGAACTAAGTTACATTCCCACCAACAGTGTATAAGTGTTCCCTTTTACTGCAGCCTCACCAACATCTGCTATTTTTTTAAATTTCTAATAGCAACCACTATGACTTATATGAGATGGTATCTCAATGTGGTTTTGAATTTCATTTCACTGATGATTACTCATGTTGAAGTTTTGTTTTTTTCTTTTTTTTTTTCATATGTTTATTGGCCACATGTATGTCTTCTTTTGAGAAATGTCTATACATGTCCTTGGCCCACTTTTTAACAGTATTATTTGGTTTTGGTTTGTTCCTTACACATTCTAGATATTAGATCTTCATCAGTTACATAGTTTGTGAACATTTTCTCCCTTTCTCTATGTTGTCTGTTTACTCTGTTGATAATTTTGTTTTTTGGTTTTTTGTTTTTGTTTTTTTTTTTGACAGAGTCTTGCTCTGTTGCTCAGGCTAGAGTGCAGTGGCGAGGTCTCAGCTCACTGCAAACTCCACCTCCCGGTTTCCAGCGATTCTCCTGTCTCTGTCTCCCAAGTAGCTGGGATTACAGGCACCTGCCACCATGCCCCGCTAATTTTTGTATTTTTAGTAGAGATGGGGTTTCACCATGTTGGCTAAGCTGATCTCAACTTCCTGACCTCAGGTGATCCATCCACCTCAGCCTCCTAAACCCAATACTTGGTTTTCCATTCTTGCATTAATTTGCTTAGGATTATGGCCTTTAGTTGCATCCATGTTTCTGCAAAGAACATTATTTTGTTCATTTTTTATGGCTGGTCTCAAACTCCTGACCTTAGGTGATCCATCCACCTCAACCTGTTGACGGTTTCTTTGGTTGTGCAGAAGCTCTTTAATTATGTTCCACTTGTCAATTTTTTGTTGTTGTTGCAATTGCTTTTGAGGACATAGTCATGTATCCTTTCCTGAGCCTGATGTCCAGAATGGTATTTCCTAGGTTTTATTCTAGAATTTTTACATTTTATACGCTTATGTTTTACATTTAATTCTTTAATCCATCTTGAGTTAATTTTTGTGTATGGTGAAAGATAAGGGTCCAGTTTTATTTATCCTCATAGGGATAGCCAGCTATTCCTGTGCCGTTTATTAAATAGGGAGACATTTCCTCATTGCTTTTTTTTTTTTTTACTCTGTTTAAAATCAGATGGTGGTTGTGTGGAGCTTAATCTGGGGTTCTCTGTTATGCTTCACTGATCTATGTGTCTGTTTTTGTACCAGTTTCATGATGTTTTTGTTATTGTAACCTTATAGAATAGTTCAAAGTCAGGTAATGTAATACTTCTGACTTAATTCTTTTTGCTTAGAATTGCTTTGGTTACTCAGGCTCTTTTTGAGACTTCATCTCTACAAAGAAAAAGTGATAATAATTAAGTGTTAGCTGAATGTGATGCCACATGTCTTTAGTCCAAGCTACTCAGGAGGTTAAGGCAAGAGAATTGCTTGAGCCCGGGAGTTTGAGGTTACAGTGAGCTACAATCATGCCACTGCACTCAGATGTGGGTAAAAGAGTGATACTTTGTCTCAAAAAAAAAAAAAAAAAGAGTTGCTATGTGACAGATACAAAGTTTCAGTTATGCAAGATTAACAAATTCTAGATATCTACTCTACACCACCCTGCCTATAGTTAAAAAAAAAAAAAACTATATTGTACTGCATTGTACTCTTAAAATATTGTTAAAAGAGTGTATCTCATGTTACATTTTCTTACTATGCCAAAAACAAAAGTTTAATACGAATTAATCTACTGAAAACATTGAGTAGCACCCATTGAATGAAAGAAACAAAAACCCCCATCTTTGCATGCAGTGCAAATAGCAGATGACTATTCCAACAAAAATGATGTTGATCATAATGATCATGATGAAGCTAATATTTATTGAATGCCTGTCATATAAATGGCTTTGAGTAATAGAAATAAATTATGTTTTTATGCACATGTATTTAATTCATTTTTATATGCTTATGTTTATATTTTTTATATGAATTTAATCTTTGCAAAAAGCTAATGGAATATGCCATTTACTCATTTTATAAATCAACAGTTACAGAAATTTAAGCTTAATAGCTACAGATTACATGATGTCATGTATAGAAAAACTTAATACTACACCATGAAACCCCACTTAGAACTGATGAAAATAAGAAATTCAATAATGTTGCAGAATAGGAAATCAACATACAAAAACAAGTAGTATCTGTATACACCAATAACAAACTGGCTGAAAAGAAATCAAGATTGAAATTTAATTTATAATAGCTACAAAAATAAAATACATAGAAAGGAATTTAACCAATAAGGTGAAAGATTTCTACAAGGGCAAATGGAAAAACACGATGAAAGAAACTGAAAAGGACACATAGACACAAATAAAAAGACATTCCATGTTCATGAATTAGAATAATCAACTATTTATTTAATCAATTATTAAAATGACCACACTACCCAAAACAACTGCCAGATTTGATGCCCTCTCAATGCCAACGGAATTCTTATCAAAAATTTAAAAAGCTAAAATTTGTGTAGAACCACAAAAGACCCCAAATATCCAAAAGAACAAAGCTGAGCAAAAAGAACAAAGTTGCAGGCATAATATTACCTGACTTCAAAATATATTATAAAGCAATAGTAACCCAAACAGCATAGTAATGTTATAAAAATAGACACGGAGGGTAAAAGAATGGAGTAGAGAACTGTGAAGAAAGAAGTCAAGAGGTCACAAGATCGAGACCATCCTGGCTAACACGGTGAAACCCCGTCTCTACTAAAAAAATACAAAAACCTAGCTGGGTGAGCTGGCGGGCGCCTGTAGTCCCAGCTACTCGGGAGGCTGAGGCAGGAGAATGGCGTGAACCCGGGAGGCGGAGCTTGCAGTGAGCTGAGATCCGGCCACTGCACTCCAGCCTGGGCGACAGAGCGAGACTCCGTCTCAAAAAAAAAAAAAAAAAAAAAAAGAAGTTCACATATTTACAGTCAATTGATTTTCAATCAAGGCACCAAGAACATATACTGAGGAAAGGACAGTTTCTTCAACAAATGGTGATGGAAAAACTGAATATCTATATTCAGAAGAATGAAACCAGAACTCTGTCTTTCACCACATACAAAAATCAACTCTAAATGGAGTAAAAACTTAAATGTAAGACAAAAAATGTAAAATTATACAACTGAAAGAAAACATACAGAACATTGGTTTGGGAAAATATTTTGTGGGTAAGACTTCAAAACCACAAGTAACAAAGGCAAAAATAGACAATATATTAACTAAAAATCTTCTGCAAAGCTAAGGCAACAAAAAAGAGAATGAAGAGAGGCAGCCTATAGAACAGGAGAAAATATCTGAAACTATTCATCCAACAAGGGATTAATATCTAGAATACACAATAATCTCAAATAATTCAACAGCAAAAAACAAATACTCCAATTTAAAAATGGGAAAGAAATCCAGACAGATATTTTTCAAAAGAAGACATGCAAATGGCCAAGAAGAATATTTGACAATGCTCCACATCCCTAATCATCTGATAAATGCAAATAAAACCAACATTGAAATATCATCTCATTCCAGTCAGAATGGCTATTATCAAAAAGACAAAAAAAAAAAAACAAATTTTGGTGAGGATACAGAGAAAAGAAAACTCTTTTACATAGTTAGTGAAAATGTAAATTAGCAGAATAATTATAAAAATAGTATGGAGGTTTCTCAAAAAACTAAAAATAGAAGTGTTATATGATCCTGCAAGTTCTCTAGTGGGTACTTATTAAAAGAAAGCAAGCATGGAAGAAAGGAAGGAAAAGGTAGAAAGGAAATCAGTATTTCAAAGAGATATCTTTACCTCCATGTTTATTGCAGGACTATGTACAATAACCAAGATATTGAATCAACCTAATTGTCCAACAACAGATGAATGGATAAAGAAAATATGGCACATATACACACTAGAATATGATTGAGCCATAAAAAACATCCTGTCATTCATGACGAAATGGATGAGCTTGCAGGACATTGTTAAGTGAAATAAGTTAGGCACAGAAGGATAACTATGGCATGTTCTCATTATATGTGGAAGCTAAAAAATATTGAATTTACAGAAATAAATAGTAAAATTGTAGTTTTTATAGTTATTAGAGGCTGGGAAGGGTAGGGGGCAGGGGAAAATAGGGAGAAGGTGATTAACATAAAATTACATCTATACACAAAGAATAAGTTCTAGTGTTCTACAGCATTTTAGGATGGCTACATGTATTTGCCTGTTCTCACGCTACCCAGGAAACCATTTTTTCCTTCTAGACCTCTGGGCCTGTGATAGGAGGGGCTTCCATGAAGGTCTCTGACTTGCCCTGGAGACATTATCTCCATTGCCTTGGTGATTAACATTTGGCTTCTCATTACTTGTGTAAATTTCTGCAGCTGTCTTAACATTTCTTCCCAGAAGATAGGGGAGAATTTCTTTTCTATGACATCATCAGGCTGCAAATTTCCCAAACTTTTATGCTCTCTGATCTCTTGAATGCTTTGCTACTTAGAAATTTCTTCGGCCAGATACCCTAAATCACCTCTCTCTAGTTCAAAGTTCAACAGATATCCAGGTCAGGGGCAAAATGTTGCCAGCCTCTTTGCTAAAACATAGCAAGAGTCACATTTATTCCAGTTCACACCAAGTTCCTCATCTCGATCTGAGACCACCTCAGCCTGAACTTCATTACTTATTGCACTATCAGCAATTTGGTCTAAACCATTCAAGTTCTAGGAAGTTCCAAACTTTCCCACATCTTCCTATCTTCTGAGCCCTCTAAGTCTCTAGGAAGTTCTAAACTTTCCCACATTTTTCTGTATTTTTCTGAACCCTCGAAACTGTTTCAACCTCTGCCTGTTACCCAGTTCCAAAGTTGCTTCCACATTTTCTGGTATCTTTGCAGCAGCACCCCACTCTACTGGCACCAATTTACTGTACTAGTCCATTCTCATGCTGCTAATAAAGACATACTTAAGACTGGGTAATTTATAAAGGAAACAGGTTTAATGGACTCACAGTTCAGCATGGCTGGGGAGGCCTCAGGAAACTTACAATCATGGTGGCCAGGGAAGCAAACACGTGCTTCATCACATAGTGGCAGCAAGGAGAAGTGCCAAGCAAAAGCAAGAAAAACGCCTTATAAAACCATCAGATCTAATGTGAACTCACTATCATGAGAACAGCATGAGGGGAACCACCCCCATGATTCAACTGTCTCCCACTCGGTCCTTCCCTTGATACGTAGAGTTTATGGGAACTACAATTCCAGATGAGATTTGGGTGGGGACCCAGCCAAACCATATCACTATAGTTAACAATAATTTATTGTATTTTTTCTAATCGCTAGAAAAGATGATTTGGAATGTTTCCAACACAAAGGAAAAACAAATATTTCAAGTGATAGATATACCAATTACCCCTAGTTGATCACTATACATTTTATAATGTATTGATGTATTATTCTCTACCCTATAAATACATAAAATTATTACATATAAATAAAATTTATAAAAATAAACAAAAAACAGTTACACATTTTTGAGCCCATATTTGAACTCAGTCTAAACTAGAATTTTTACTCATAGTAACCAGGCTATAAGTAAGCAAAGTAATGATATTGGGGTGTGCTAGTTTGGGTGTGGAAAAGAAGTACAACTCTATCCATTATTCTGTCTCCACCAATCTAATTTGCTGAATTACCAACCTTTTCCAAAAGTAAAATAAGCAAACAAAAATATTAAAATAAACTCCAGTAAATAATAAAACCTTGCAAAAAAAAAATCAAAATGTCAAATCAGCCCCAACAGAAAGATGAATATATGTAGTAAAATATTTTTAGTTCTAGTAGATAATTTAAATCAGGTTAGACTTAAGACTTGTACTCTCTATTGCAACTGTAGTTGCAATAACCTTAATTTCTGAGTTGAATTTCTGAAATAATGTGTTAGAAAAATAATCTTTATGTAGTCAAGATCTTAATTGTCCATATTTGAGATACATCAAACCCCAAGATTTAATATAGAGTACAAATAACTAGATTTCATTTTTGAGAAGTTATTCTAATCAAATATATCAATTAGAAAGTTAATATGAAAGCCTGAAATGCAGAGGAAGTGTCTTGGATTTGGGAATTTTCTGAATGTATATGTATTTAAGCCATGTAAATGGGAAGGATCACGTGGGGAGGGAAGATACACAAAGAGAGAAGATGGTTAAGAGGCCAGGTAGAGCATATGCTAGTAGCACAATAGAGAAAGGGCCTGAGAAGTCATCAGAAAACAGGAATACATGGCGCACCAGAAGAAAGACAGGGAGGATGTCTTTAAAAGGAAGAAGAGGACAATCATGTCAATTGAGGCTGAAAGGTTGAAGAAGAAAATAAATAGAAGTTTTCACTGCATGTGATGAAATAAAAATCATTTGTACATGGGTAAGTATAGTTTCTGTTTTATGTTAGAAGTGGAAGCAACCATCCAGTGGTAATTATTCTGACTTTTAACATGTTGCATACATTTACATCTAAGCACCCATCAATTCCTACTCTATGCATCTCCTAAATAAGTCAATAATTTCTATCTCCGCTACCAGTGCCTTCATTCAGAACCCCGTCCAACAACATAAAGATATTTTAGCACTTTCTTAATTTTTAAACCATGTTCCAGTCTTGCCTTCCTCTAACATATTCTCTGGATAATTATCAGTGATCTTTCTTACACTAATACACTAATACAATCTATTACGGAAGCATAATCAATGCCTATAGAACAAACGTCATGTTCCCTAATGGCACATTATTGCCAGCTATCTTCTGGCTTCTCAACCTCTCTATCGCCATAACTGTGCATGTTTGTTCTGCCTTAAAATTTTCAAGTCAGCCAGGCGTGGTGGCTGTAATCCCAGCACTTTGAGAGGACGAGGCGGGCGGATCATGAGGTCAGGAGATCGAGACCATCCTGTCTAATACGGTGAAATCCCGTCTCTACTAAAAATACAAAAACATTAGCCAGGCGTGGTGGCGGGCACCTATAGTCTCAGCTACCCCAGAGGCTGAGCCTGGAGAATGGCGTGAACCCGGGAGGCGGAGTTTGCAGTGAGCCGAGATCACGCCACTGCACTCCAGCCTGGGCGACAGTGTGAGACTCCGTCTCAAAAAAAAAAGAAGTTTCAAGTTTCAAGTCAAACAGCCATTGTATTTTTTTGCACACCAGGCTGTTTCTCCTTGATATGTCTTTGATCATGGAGGTCATTTACATAGACTATCTTCACCCCTTTCTTTACTCACTGTTTACCTTTTACACTTGAACTGATACTTAAAGAATTAGTTGTGTTCCTTGTAAAAGCCAATTTTTCCTCAAATCTTCATCTACAAGATTGTTCTTTAATGATACTTTCTGTAAATCTCTGTCATTGAAAATAAATGAGAGAATTTGATTGTTTTTAGTTCCTTTATCTCATTCCTTGAGTGTATAGCTAATAATTTGTTTATCTTCAGTCACTAGTATAGTGCCAAAACTTATCAGGAGCTCAACAAATATTGAGTGATAAATGGGTAAATAATAATTGCCCCATTTAGAGGTGGTATATAACAAAAACCTAGAGACATTATTTAGGATGGAATTTAAAATAGTGAGGCATGAGGAATAAAGAGGACAAAACCAATGCAAAAAAAAATTCATATATCCCCAATATATTTATGAGTTGCTGTAGTAATGTTAACACAATTTTATGTTGATGGTTATTTATTCTTCCTACTTCTTTTTAAGCAGTTTACAAACATAATCAAATGTTTTTGATTTACAAACTGAATCAAATATCCATTGCCTTAAATAAGTAGAAAAAAGAGAATTAAAACACTTGAATTTCTATCATTTCAGATAGCTATGAAAAACTATGCATTTTAATGCCTTTCATATATAAAATAATATGACCCAATTTATTCGTATTCTACTCAGTAAATTCAATTATACATAATAAAAAAAGGAAATGTAAATAGCTTTTCAAATGGTTTATTTTAGATCTGAGTTAAAATTGAATAAATATAAATTGTATTTTTCTTGTCTACCTTATGATTTTCTATCATGAAATCGTTTCTTGTACATATCCTTTCAATTAAAGTTAATTACTTATTTTATTATAGCGAACATTTGATTCAGTTTCTATTTCGCTAAGACAATTTCAATAAAAGTAAAAAACATAGATTGTCTTGCCAAGCATGAATCCAGCCTATTATACAGAACATTTCTATGAAGCCAATATTCAAAAGGAAGTAAAAATTGCTTAGTTTATTCATGATACTGTATGTGTTTTCATTACAGTGCAAGCGAATTTATCTCTCAAGTATTTGGAGGTTAATGGTCCTGAAAGTACGTATGAGAAGCAACATTCTGACAGTTTCAGAAGCCAGGAGACTATTTAGAAAAAGATAAATACAATACTAAAAATCATTGCTGCTGTTCAGTATCTGTGGCTTTCAATATGCAATCAATTTTATTATCAAAATTATAATAAGTCCAACTGGTCATTGCCTCCTTCATTTTACTGCCTATAAGAATTTTACACATCTTCTTTCTAAATTAGAAAATAATAATAATTAATAAAAGTTGTTTGTAATTAAGGCAGGAGTCCTTTCCCAGCCATATTTTAACTGGTAAATATGTAATGCTTATATATCACTCTTCTAAGTGCATAGATATTATTTAGCTTTAATATAAATCATGTTTCATTCACATTCAAGAGACTTGTTTAGATACACCAGCTTTCCTGTTAAATAGAGCGTAGCTTTAGATTTAATAGCCTAGATATTTTTCAGGTAAGAAATATCTATTTAGACAAAAGCAAGATAAAGTTCAAGATTATATAGAAAGAATATGAAGTCCAATTGCATCTCTTACTTACTGAATATTTTAGCTTCCTTGACTGGGAATAGTCACATAAAATACTTCACGTAGATATATATTTTTGTAATTTATTTTGAGGAAGAAAAGTAAAGGTAAAATTGCCGAGTCAAATAACAAGCAGGTGTTTTATTTCCTGAAAAACTAGTAAACGGTTTTCAAATTGGTTGTACCACATTACATTTCCACCATCAATATATAAACATTCCAGTTGCTTCACATCTTTAACATTTAGTATTGTCCTTTTTTTCAGTTAATACAGTTATTGGATCTACAGTGGCATTTCTTTGTTAGTTTCATTTGCATTATTTACTGACATATGAGGCTGCGCCTTTCATGTGGATATTGGCCTTTGAACCATCTTTTTTAGAGACGTGTGTGCCCAAATGATTGTCCATTTTTATTAATTGGTGTTTATTGTGTTCTGAGAGTTCTTTTTAAACTCTGGATATAAGAGTTCAATCAGGTACTATGTTTTAAAATATTTTTTCTAGTCTGTTGATTACTTCTGTCATTTATTTAAGAAGGTATGTTAAAGAGCAAAAGAACAAAAGTTTGAATTTGACAAAATTAACATATCAATGTTTAATTTGGGGGGATTGTATTTTTTATATCCTAGAAAATACACAAGAAATCTTTCCTAAGCCAAGGTCATACATATTTATGTTATGTTTAATTCTAGAAATTTTATAGTTTTTCTTATTTATTTTGTTTTCTTTTATAGACAGGCATTCACTCTGTTGTCCAGTTAGGAGTGTAGTAGCATAATCATTGATCACTGCAGTCTCCAAATCCTGAGCTCAGCTCAAGTGATCCTTTCACCTCAGCCCCCTGAGTATCTAGGACTGCACACATATGCGACTGCATCCAGCTATTTTTTGTACAATCTCACTATATTGCCCAGGCTAGTCTTGAACTACTGGCCTCAAATAATCCTTCCACCTTGGCCCTCCAAAGCACTTGTATTACAAGCATCAGCTTCCAGTTTGAAGCTTTGCATTTAAGTCTATGATACATTTTGAGTTAATTTTTTAGACGTTTTGACTTATGGATCAGGGTGCATTGACTGCAGAAGGATATCCTTTTTTCCCAGCATAATCTGTGGAAAAGACTCCATTCATGGACACAGATGAAGGTAAAGAAAAACAACCCAACAACCCAAATCTTACTTCCAAACAGCAAAAGGATTTTCTTGAACCTTCTGGGTAACTGAGGTCACAAGACAACCAACTGGACATATATCTAAGGGTAAAGAGCTCTTAGAAGGAGAGAAGAAATACAAGCACAGGCTTACCTGGGAAAGATGCAGGGAGAGACCAGAAAGAAGAGTCCTGCAAATTTGTGAAGGCCAAAACTTGAAGATGATAAACATGGCAAGTTTTCACTCTCACTCTCTTGCAGGCATTTTCTCCATTATCATCACTGGGTCTTCAAGAACAGTTGGGAAAAGTACTGAGAAGTTCCCACTCATGGAGCAGATCCACTGACAGGAAATAGCAACAGCTGAAGTAGAAGCAGAAAATGACACCTAATGTCTTCCATTAAGTAGGAGAGAAAACTAGTTGCAGCTAAGGGAAGGGGAAAACGAAACAAAACAAAATAAAACAAAAAAACCCAGCTCTCTTTCTAAGAGAGAGTCAGGGGAATAGCCTGGTCTCAGAAATATGCCAGGGAAGGGGTAGGAGCAATGCAAAGGCCCCATTCAGGAGTTTTAGGGACACAGTGATGGCCTATGACTAAGCCTACCTATTCTGATAGGTAATGCCACCATTCCCCAACCCCAGTTCCTGCCACAGATATAAGGCTGGAAATTATCAAATAACATATAACTCGGCACAGGCAGACCCTTTCTGAAGTGAAGCCTAAACAGAACACTTAAAATAAGGATGGAAAAGAACTCACTGGTGAACCAACTCTGCTGTTAACATAAATTATTGCTAGTGATACCTGAAGCCTATTTGCACTGATAGTAATAGAACAACAATAAGTGTTACATCCAGCCCACCTTCTAATTAGGTTAACTCAAAGCCCCACAACAAAGACCCAGCAAAAGGAAAGATGTGCCCAATCAAGGCATTAAAAGTATTTACAAAGGCCAGGAACGATAGCTCACACCTGTAATCCCAACACTTTGGGAAGCCTAGGTGGGCAGATTGCTTGAGCTCAGGAGTTTGAGACAGACTCACCTGGACAACATGGGAATACGTGGCATGCCGGTATTCCCAGCTACTCTGGGGGCTGAGGTTGGGGGATCGCCTGAGCCTGGGAGGTGAAGGTTGTAGGGAGGTAAAGGTTGCATTGAGCCACTGAGCTCCAGCCTAGTTTGACAGAGTGAGATCCTGTTACACACACACACACACACACACACACACACACACACACACACACACAATGTATTTACATCACTTTCTAACCGCCTACATAAGATGTTTGTTTTTCAACAACAACAACAACAAAATCATGAGGCATACATACACATTAAAAAAAAAATAAAAAAGCAACACAACCCCAATAAATAAAGCAATCATCAGAACAGTATTCAGATAGGACATAAATAATGAAACAATTCAAGGCTGCAGTGAGCTGAGATTACGCCACTGCACTCCAGCCTAGGCGATAGTGCCAGAAAACCCTGTCTCAAAACAAACAAACAAACAAAAAAACATTTTGACCAGAATCTTAAAATAATTATGATTAAAATATTAAAGGAGTTAGTCAAAAATGTAGACAACATTTAGTCAAGGTAAAATTTGAATGGTTCAGTAAAATAATTTAAGCAAGGAAATGAATATCATTTTTTAAAAATCTAAAGAAAATTCTAGAAAGGAAAACACAGTATTGGTGTCCTGCAAAAATGACTTTAAATAAAGAATTTCACAAATAGCAACACTGGTGGTTATTTATCCTCTTATTTACTCCACAATGAATTGTAAGGGGAGGCATTAAGGTGAAAAGAATATGCCAGTTAAAAAGTTGGATGTACCCAAATAAATGTAAAGCACAGGAAATAAAATATGTACAGGTAAATTAGGATTCGTATCTTTTCTTATTTTTAATTAGACCAAAAAAATTTGACTGTATGAAGCAAAAGTGGTAACATTATATTATGCTATTGTAGCATTTGTAAAAGTACTCTATGGCACTAATAGTACAAAGAATGGGAATTAAAAATACAGTGTTGTAACTGTGAATACATTACACATGAAATGGTATACTATTATTTGAAGGTGGAATTTAATTATCTATAGGTGTGTATTTTAAACCTTTAAGCCCTAAAATATTTTAGGAAAGGGTAATCAAAATAATAAGTCAATAGTTAAGATAAAATTAAATCTTAAAAAAATGCTGAATTAACCTAAGCCAAATTTTTAAAGGAAAAATAAAGACAAGGGAATAACCAAAGCCTGGCAGAGACACAACAAAAAAAAAGAATTTTAGACCAATATCCCTGATGAACATCGATGCAAAAATCCTCAATAAAATACTGGCAAAACAAATCCAGCAGCACATCAAAAAGCTTACCCACCATGATCAAGTGGGCTTCATCCCTGGAATGCAAGGCTAGTTCAATATATGCAAATCAACAAATGCAATCCAATATATAAACAGAACCAAAGACAAAAACCACATGATTATCTCAACAGATGTAGAAAAGGCCTCTGACAAAATTCAACAGCCCTTCATGCTAAAAACTCTCAATAAATTCGGTATTGATGGAATGTATCTCAAAATAACAAGAGCTCTTTATGACAAAACCACAGCCAATATCATACTCAATGGGCAAAAACTGGAATCATTCCCCTTGAAAACTGGCACAAGACAGGGATGCCCTCTCTCACCACTCCTATTCAACATAGTGTTGGAAGTTCTGGCCAGGGCAAGCAGGCAAGAGAAAGAAATAAAGGATATTCAATTAGGAAAATAGGAAGTCAAATTGTCTCTGTTTGCAGATGACATGATTGTATATTTAGAAAACCCAGTTGTCTCAGCTCAAAATCTCCTTAAACTGATAAGCAACTTCAGCAAAGTCTCAGGATACAAATCAATGTGCAAAAATCACAAGCATTGTTATACACCAATCACAGACAGAGAGCCAAATAATGAGTGAACTCTCATTCATAATTGCTTCAAAGAGAATAGAATACCTAGGAATTCAACTTACAAGGGATGTGAAGGGCCTCTTCAAGGAGAACTACAAACCACTGCTCAATGAAATAAAAGAGGACACAAACAAATGGAAGAACATTCCATGCTCATGGATAGGAAGACTCAATATCGTGAAAATGTCCATACTGCCCAAGGCAATTTATAGATTGAATGCCATCCCCATTAGGCAACCAATGATGTTCTCCACAGAATTGGAAAAAACTACTTTAAAGTTCATATGGAATGAAAAAGGAGCCCGCATTGCCAAGACAATCCTAAGCAAAAAGAAGAAAGCTGGAGGCATCACGTTACCTGACTTCAAACTATACTACAAGGCTACAGTAACCAAAACAGCATGGTACTGGTACCAAAACAGAGATATAGACCAATGGAACAGAACAGAGTCCTCAGAAATAATACCACACATCTACAGCCATCTGATCTTTGATAAACCTGATAAAAACAAGAAACAGGGAAAGGATTCCCTGTTTAATAAATGGTGCTGGGAAAACTGACTAGCCATACATACAAAGCTGAAACTGGATCCCTTCCTTACTCCTTATACAAAAATTAATTCAAGATGGATTAGAGACTTAAATGTTAGACCTAAAATCATAAAAACCCTTGAAGAAAACCTAGGTAATACCATTTGGGATATAGGCATGGGCAAGGACTTCAGGTCTAAAACACCAAAAGCAATGGCAACAAAAGCCAAAATTGACAAATGGGATCTAATTAAACTAAAGAGCTTCTGCACAGCAAAAGAAACTACCATTGGAATGAACAGGCAACTTACAGAATGGGAGAAAAGTTTTGCAATCTACTCTTCCGACAAAGGCCTAATATCCAGAACCTACAAAGAACTCAAACAAAATTACAAGAAAAAAACAAACAACCCCATTAAAAAGTGGGCAAAGGATATGAACAGATACTTCTCAAAAGAAGACATTTATGCAGCCAACAGACACATGAAAAAATGCTCATCATCACTGGCCATCAGAAAAATGCAAATCAAAACCACAATGAGATACCATGTCATACCAGTTAGAATGGTGATCGTTAAAAAGTCAGGCAACAACAGTTGCTGGAGAGAATGTGGAGAAATAGGAACACTTTTACACTATTGGTGGGACTGTAAACTAGTTCAGCCATTGTGGAAGACAGTGTGGTGATTCCTCAGGGATCTAGAATTATAAATACCATTTGATCCAGCCATCCCATTACTGGGTATATACCCAAAGGATTACAAATCACGCTGCTATAAAGACACACGCACACTTATGTTTATTGCGGCACTGTTCACAATAGCAAAGACTTGGAACAGATCCAAGTGTCCATCAGACAGAATTAAGACAGACTGAATTAAGAAAATGTGGCACATACACCATGGAATACTATGAAGCCATAAAAAAGGATGAGTTCATGTCCTTTGTAGGGACATGGATGCAGCTGGAAACCATCATTCTCAGCAAACTATCTCAAGAACAGAAAACAAAACACCACATGTTCTCACTCAGGTGGGAATTGAATAATGAGAACACTTGGACACAGGAAGGGGAACATCACACACCGGGGCCTGTTGTGGGGTGGGGGGAGGGGCAAGGGATAGCATTAGGAGAAATACTTAATGTAAATGACGAGTTAATGGGTGCAGCACACCAACATGGAACATGTATACATATGTAACAATCCTGCATGTTGTGCACATGTACCCTAGAACATAAACTAAAATTTTAAAAAATTTAAGAAAAAGAACAAAAAAGAAAAGGGAATAAAGAAAACAAACAAAAAACTACTAGAAAGAAGGAAGGTGTTCATCCAGTTATAACAATAATCACATTAATTCTAAGTAGTTTAAAAACACCAGAGTTTATCATATTCGGTCATTGATTTGAGACCTTTTCTAATATGTGATTAGTTACGTAAATTGCCCTGTGCCTACTGTTTTGTCAGCATCCAACAAATTTGATATACTTTGGTTTCCATTTTATTTCAGTTCAACATACTCTGTTGATTTTTACTGACCCAAGCAAGAGTTAGATTATTTTTTATTTCTAAATATTTAAGGAATTTATAAACTTTTTAAATATCTTTCTATGTATCTCTAATTTGATTCACCTGTGCGTAGAAAACATAGTTTGCATAGTTTTTATCCTTTTGAATGTGTTGAAACATTTTATTTTCCAAAACACAGTCAATCTAGGTGAATGTTTAGGGTGCACTTTAAAACAATGTGTATCTGGTTGTGGTTTGAGTGTTTCTAAAATGTCTATCAGGTAAAATTTGTTTATAGAGTTGTTCAAGTTTTCTATACATAAGCTTGTTTAGGTAATATGTCATCTTTCACTGTGTGTGTGTGTGTCTGTGTTTGTGTCTGTTAAGTTAACACTTTTGTTATACCTGAGGAGGAAAATACGAATGGTGATAAAGATGAACATGGGAGGCTGCTTGGTTTTGTATCTATTTTGTGACATGAGTGAGTGAGTATAGAGGGGTTCCTTTTGTAGCAACGCACTGAGTTCCTCATGTATTTTAATATGATTTTCTGCATACATTTAATATGCAACTGAAAGCATTTCAAAATAATAAAAGACATTTTACATATATACAGATATATTTTACAAATAAACAGCTATGTAGAATGTTCCTTTTTATTTCTTACATGGAAACATACCCTGTATCATGTACCTCACATTTTTCATTTTTATATAAAGCAATATTGTATTAGTCCATTTTCATATTGCTATGAGGAAATACCCAAGACTGGGTAATTTACAAAGAAAAAGAGGTTAATGGACTCATGGTTCCATATGGCTGGGGAGGCCTCACAATCATGGTGGAAGGCAAAGCAGGAGCAAAGGCATGTCTTACGTGACAGCAGGCAAGAGGATGTGTGCAGGGGAACTGCCCTTCATAAAACCATCAGATCTCATGAGATGTAGTCACTATCATGAAAACAGCATGGGAAAAACCTGCCCCTATGATTCAATTACCTCCCATTGGGTCTCTACCACAACACATGGGGATTATGGGAGCTACGATTCAAGATGAGATTTGGGTAGGGATACAGCCAAACGATATCAGCCACCCCTGGCCTCTCCCAAATCTCAGGTCCTCACATTTCAAAACCAATCATGCCTTCCCAACAGTCCTCCAAAGTCGTGACTCATGTCAGCATTAACTCGAAGTCCATAGTCCAAAGTCTCAACCGAGACAAGGCAAGTCCCTTCTGCCTATAAGCCTGTAAGTTCAAAAGCAAGTTATTTACTTCCAAATATAGTGGAGGTACAGGGACTGGGTAAATACACCTGTTCCAAATGGGAGAAATTGAACAAAACTAAGGGGCTACGAGCTCCATACAAGTCTGAAATCCAAGAGGGCAGTCATTAAAACTTAACATTCCAAATGATCTTCTTTGACTCCATAGCTCACATCCAAGTCACACTGACACAAGAGGGGGGCTCCCACGGCCTTGGCAGCTCTGGTTCTGTGGCTTGGCAGGGTACTGGCTCTCTCCTGTCGCTTTCTTGGGCTACCATTGAGTATCTGTGCTTTTCCAGGCAAACGGTGCAAGCTGTCAGTGGATCTAACATTCTGAGGTCTGGAGGACAGTGGCCTTTTTCTCACAGCTCCACTAAGCAGTGCCCCAGTGGGGATTTTGTGTGGGGGCTCCAATCCCACATTTCCCTTCCACACTGCCCTAGCAGATGTTTTCCATGAGTGCCCTGCCCCTGAAGTAAATTTCTGCCTGGACATTCAGGCATTTCTATACATCCTGTGAAATCTACATGGAGGTTCCATAACCCAAATTCTTTACTTCTGTGCACCCACAGGCCCAATGCTACATGGAAGGATCTAAGGCTTGGGGCTTGAACCCTCTGAAGCAATGACCTGATCATTGGCCCCCTTTAGCCACAGCTGGGAAGCAGGGCGCCAATTCCTGAGACTGCACAAAGCAACAAAGCCTTGAGCCCAGCTCACCAAACCATTTTTTTATTCTAGACTTTCAGGCTTGTGATGGGGGAGACTGCAGTGAAGACCTTTGACATGCCCTGGAGACACTTTCCCCATTGTTTTGGCAAGTAACATTTGACTCCTTGTTATTTATGCATATTTCTGCAATCGGCTTGAATTTCTCCTCAGAAAATATAATTTTCTTTTCTATTGCAATATCAGGCTGTAGATTTTCTGAATTTTTTGCTTGGCTTCCCTTTAAACATAAGTTCCCATTTTAAATCATATCTTTGTAAATACATAAAACTGCATGCTTTTAATGGCACCCAAGTCACATCTCGAATCCTTTGCTGCTTAGAAATTTCTTTTGCCATATACCCTAAATCATCTCTTTCATGTTCAAAGTTCCACAGATCTCTAGGGCAGGGGCAAAATGCCACCAGTCTCTTTGCTAAAACATAGCAAGAGACACATTTACTCCAGTCCCCAACAAGGTCCTCATCTCCATCTCAGACCACCTCAGCCTATACTTTGTTGTCTATATCACTATCAGCATTTTGGTCAAAGCCATTCAACAAGTTTCTGGGAAGCTCCAAACTTTCCCATATTTTCCTGTTTTTTGAGTCCTCCAAAGCTCTAGAAAGTTCCAACTTTTCACACATTTTCCTGTCTTCTTCTGAGAAGACAAGAAATGCTTCCAACCTCTGCCTATTACCCAGTTCCAAAGTTGTTTCCACATTTTAGGGTATCTTTACAGCAGTACCCCGCTTTATCAGTATCAATTTACTGTGGAGGCCTCATAAGCATGGCAAAAGGCAAAGAAGGGCAAAGGCACACCTTACATGGCAGTAGGCAAGAGGATGTGTGCAGGGAAACTGCCCTTTATAAAACCATCAGATCTCATGAATCTTATTCATTATCACAAGAACAGCACAGAAAAAAATCCACCTCCATGATTCAATTACCTCCATTCCACCAGGTCCCTCCTACAACATGTGAGGATCATGGGAGCTATGATTTAAGATAAGATTTGGTTGGGGACACAGCCAAACCATATCAGATATAAAAATCATTCTATATTAGTGTATGATTCTATACCAAGGTCATTCAATTTAAAAATAGTTTTATATAACTTTATATTTTAAAAATGTCTTGAATTAGAACATGTAACATGTTCAATAGATTAGATAATTATTCAGGTTTATAATTAGACACCCATTTCTTTATAAATGAACAATATTTTTTTTTTTTTTACCAGTTCTCTTAGGGTTTTTCAGATGTTAGCCTTGTGTATATTGTTTTTTAATGCAAATTTCCAGGAATAAAATTTCCCATAAGAATAAGCATTATAAATGTTAATAGATACTCCAAAATTTATCATCTAATTGATTAAAAACCCTCATTCCCATCTGCAATATAATAGGACAACTGTTTGTAAATAGTCTTTCTAAATTTGTCAGTTAGCAATGTGTTTTTTTTAATCTGATAGGTAAAGATTGATATCATATTTCAAACAAACAATCACGATTCTGTCTTAAATAAAATAAATACATTAAATAAATTAAATTAAATAAATAAAATTGTATCTTAAACAAGACGCCATTCTGTCTTAATCAAAAGACAGAAATTAAATATACATTAATTTACACAAAAAACATTGTATACTTTTGTCAGTAGATAATAATGTTTTTGTATTTGCCCATTTTTCTACTTGGCCATTTACTTGTTTATTCATTTTGTATGTAATGTTGAATATATAAGATCAAAAGTCACCATGAAGGATGCTGAACAATTGTGCTTTTAAAATTGATACTTTTTAAGTAACATAAGCATAATATTGATGCTAAATGTTGTACTGAGGACTTAGTGGTAAAATTCTTTTACGATGATTTCCTTTTTTATTATGTAATTATTATTTTCTTAGTTTTTTAGTTTTATTTCTTGTCGGTCCATACTAGGTGTATACATTTGTGGGGTACGTGAATGTTTTGCTACAAGCATGCAACGAGAAATAAGCACATCATGGACATCGTGGGCTATCCATCCCCTCAAGTATTAATACTTTGCATTAGAAACAATCCAATTAAACTATTTTAGTTATTTTAAAATGTAAAATTATTATTGACTGCAGTCACCCTACTATGCAATAAATAGTATGTCTTATTCATCCTTTCTAACTACATTTTTGTACCCATTAACTATTCCCACCTCCCCTTATGCTCCACTACACTTTCCAGTCTCTGGGAACCATCCTTCCACTCTCTATCCCCATTAGTTCAACTGCTTTGATTTTTAGATTTCACTAATAAATGAGAACATGTGATGTTTGTCATTCTGTGCCTGACTTATTTCAGTTAATGTAGTCATCTTCAGCTCCATCCATATTGTTGCAAATGACTATATCTCATTCTTTTCTTTTTAAGGTTGAATAGTATTCCATTATGATTATGTACCACATTTTCTTAATCCATTTATATGTTGATGAACACTTAGACTGCTTCTAAATCTTAGCTATTGTGAATAGTGCTGCAACAAACATAGATGTGCAGATCTCTTGTATGTGCTGATTTCCTTTCTTTTGAGTTTATACCCAGCAGTAGTATTGCTGAATGATATGGTAGCTCAATTTTTAGCTTTTATTTTTATTTTTTTTTTTTGAGACAAAGTCTTGCTCTATCACCCAGGCTGAAGTACAGTGGCACAATTTTGGTGCACTGCAACCTCCACACCCTGGGTTCAAGTGAGATTGTTCTGCCTCAGCCTCCCAAAGAGCTGGGATTACAGGCACCTGACACCACTCCTGATTAATTTTTGTCTTTTTAGTAGAGACAGGGTTTCGCCACGTTGACCAGGCTGGTCTCAAACTCCTGATCTCAGGTACTCCATTTGCCTTGGCCTCCCAAAGTGCCAATTTTTAGTTTTTTGAGGAACTGCCAAGTTGTTTTACATAAAGGTTGTACTTATTTATATATCCACCAACAGTTTACAAGTGTTTCTTTTTCTCTACATCCTTGTCAGCATTTGTTATTGCCTGTCTTTGGATATAATCCATTTTAACTGGGTTGAGATGATATCTCCTTGTAGTTTTGATTTACATTTCTCTGATGATCAATGATGTTGAGCACTTTTTCATATGCTTGTTTGCTCTTTGTATGACTTCTTTTGAGAAATGTCTGTTCAAATAATTTGCCTATTTTTGATCAAATTATTAGTTTTTTTTTTTTTCCTGTAAAGTTGTTTGAGCTCCTTATATAGTCTTGTTATTAATTGCTTGTCAGATGGGTAGTTTGCAAATACTTTGTCCTAATCTGTGAGTTGTTTCTTCATATTGTTGACTGTATCTTTTAAAGTGCAGTAGCTTTTTAACTTGATGTGATCCCATTTGTCCATTTCGGTTTTGGTTGCATATGCTACTGAGGTATTGCTCAAGAAATGTTTGCCCTGATCAATGTCCTAGACATTTTCCTCAATGTCTTCTTATAGTAGTTTCATAGCTAGACATTTTAGATTTAAGTCTTTAATTCATTTTGTTTTGATTTATGTAAATGACAGGAGGTGGGGATCTAGTTTCATTTTTCCACATATGGATACCCAGTTTTCCCAGTATCATTTATTAAAGAGACTGTCTTTTCTTCAGTGTATGTTCTCGATACCTTTACAATGATTTCCTATTCATTCGTCAATGTGTAAAAAAATACAACTGACCCTTGAACAATGCAGAAGTTGGAGCACTGACTCCCACACACATAGTCCAAAATCCAAGTATAAGTTTTAACTATCAAAAAATGTAACTACTGTACTAATAGACTACTCTTGACCTGAAGTCTTACCAATAACGTAGTCAATACATATTTTGTATCTTATATTTATTATATACTGTAGTCTTACAGTAAAGTAATCTATAGAAAAGAAATTTGATTAAGAAAATCACAAGGAAAATATACTTACACTTAATTAAATGTACATGGATCGTCATAAAGGTCTTCATCGTCATCATCTTCATGTTGAGTAGACTGCAGAGAGGGATTGGACTTATTGTCTCAAGGGTGACAGAAGCAATAGAAAATCTGCATATAAATGGACTTACACAGTTGAAACCCATGTTGTTCCAGAGCAAACTTTCTACTGCATATTCATTAGGAACAAAGCACCAATCTGCGACCAACAGAAAAAAATTCTTAATTTGCAGGCTTACTTTAAGTTTTTTGTTTTGTTTTGTTTTGTTTTGTTTTTTTAAGATGGAGTCTCTCGCTCTGTCACCGAGGCTGGAGTGCAGTGCGTGATCTCTGCTTACTGCGACCTCTGCCTCCCGGGTTCAAGCGATTCTCCTCCCTCAGTCTCCGGAGTAGTTGGGATTACAAGCATGTGATGCCATGCCCAGCTAAGTTTTGTATTTTTAGTAGAGAAGGAGTTTCACCATGTTGGCCAGGCTGATCTTGCACTCCTGACCTCAAGCAGTCCACCCACCTCAGCCCCCCAAAGTGCTGGGATTACAGGTGTGAGCCACCACACCTGGCCTGAAGTTTTTTGTTATTGTATGTACTTGGATGAGTAACAAAACTATATTGCTTGATTTTTAATAAAACTAAACGTAAATTTATTTTTAATATGCTTAATATACAAAATTCTTGCTGTTGTAAAGGCTAAGGACAATAGTAATAAAAATATTAACAACCAACAGCAACAACATCCATTATTTCATAGAGTGTCAGGACTAATTAATGTTATATAGAAATTTATATGATTTAAGATGCTATTTAGTTTCCCAGAAGCATTGGCAGAATAATATGCTAAGGAAAAGATTAATAATTAATAGAAATGCTATATGAACAAAGAGTAAGACACAAGTTTGGTTTTTTTAATGAGGTGTAAATGAAAGGGGAAATAATATCCTTTTTGCTTTCACATACAAAACATTTGGGTCCTATTTGTTGGGGTTATATATTTTGAAATATTAAATACTGGATTGAATGCAATTAAATTTTACTATGAAAAGTAAATATTGCTTATTACATACAATTAAACTATTGCTCAAATATGTTCAGAAGTAAAGCTATAAAATCATAAAGGAGCAGGGATTAGAGCAGCATAGGCTATAATCATTACTGAGCTCTACTTGGCAGAATCGTTCAATAATAGTACTATCTAGAATTTTGTGTAAACTAGTGTGTTTACTACACTGTAGTTCAGTGTCAAATATGGCAGCAGTTAAATGTAGAAAATAGATTTAATAAGAATATTGAAATTTTATGTACATAGGATTATATTTATTAGAAAAAAAATCGCCATTTTACCTATACTTGCTACTATCTAATTAGACATCTTTACATTTCTATCACAATTCAGTGGCAAGTAAATAGAATAGTGTACACTGTAAGTTCAAATCAGTATCGTCATTGCCACGTGGCACATACTCAAAAGCTGACTACACAATCAGACACAAAACTAACCTCAGCAAATGCAAAAGGACCAAAATCACACCAAGCACATTCTCAGACCACAATGCACACAAAAAATGTCAATGCTAAAAACATCACTGTAAACCATGCAATTACATGGAAATTAAACAACAACTTTCTCCTGAATGACTTTTGGGTAAATAATAAAATTAAGGCAGAAATCAAGAAGTTCTTTGAAACTAATGAGAACAAAGATACAACATACCAGAATATCTGGGACCCACCTAATGCAGTGTTAGGAGAGAAATTTATGGCACTGAATGTCCACACTAAAAAGTTAGAAATATCTTAAATTAACAACCTAACATTACAACTGAAAGAATTAGAGAAGCAAAAGAAAATCAATAGCTAGCAGAAGAAAAGAAATAACCAAAATCAGAGCTGAACTGAAGGAGATTAAGACACAATGCCATCCAAAAAATCAAGAAATCCAGGAGTTTGTTTTTTGAAAAAAAAAAAAAAAAAGATAGATAGGCTGCTAGATAGACTAATAAAGAGGAAAAGAGAGAATATCCAAATAAACACAATTGGAAACAACAAAGAAGATGTTACCACAGACCCCACAGAAATAAAAATAACCATCAGAAATTATCGTGAACACTTCTATGCACACAAACTAGAAAATCTAGAAGACATGGATAAATTCGTGGACATACACACCTTCCCAACACTGAAACAAGAAGAAATTGATTCCCTGAACAGACCTGAAACAAACTCAAAAATTAAATCAGTAATAAATAGTCTGCCAAACAAAAATAGCCCAGGACCAGATAGATTCACAGCCAAATTCTACCAGATGTACAAAGTAGAGCTAGCACCATTCCTACTAAAACTGTTTCCCAAAAATTAGGAGAAAGGATTTCTCCCTAACTCATTCTATGAGGCTAGTATCATCCTGATACCAAAACCTGGCAGAAACACAAAACAAATAGAATTTCAGGCCAATATCCTTTATAAACATTGATGCAAAAATTCTCAACAAAATACTGGCAAAAAAATCCAGTAGCACAACAAAAAGCTAATCCACCACAATCAAGCAGGCTTCATCCCTGGGATGCAAGGTTGGTTCAACATATGCAAAGCAATAAATGTGATTCATTACATAAACAGAACTAAAGACAAAAACCCACGATTAGCTCAGTAGATTTTGAAACAGCTTTTGATAAAATTCAATATCCCTTTAACGTTAAAAACTCTCAAACTAGGTATTGAAGAAACATACCTCAAAATAATGAGAGCCATCTGTGACAAAACAACAGCCAACACTATACTGAAGGAGGAAAAGCTGGAAGCATTCCCCTTGAAAACAGACACAAGTCAAGGATGTCCTCTCTCACCACTCCTTTTCAACATAGTATTGGAAATCCTGGCCAGAGCAATCAGGCAAAAGAAAGAAAGGCATCCAAATAAGAAGACAGGAAGTTAAACTATTTGTTTGCAGATAACAAAATTCTATATCTAGAAAATCCCATAGTTTTGGTCCAAAATCTCCTTTAGCAGCTGATAAACAGCTTCAGTGAAGTTTCAGAATGCACTGTCAATGGACAAAAATTATTAGCATTCCTATACACCTACAACAGCCAAGCCAAGAGTCAAACCAGGAATGCAATCTCATTCAAAATTGCCACACAAGAAAATTAAATATCTAGGAAGACAGCTAAACAGGGAGGTGAAAGGCCTCTAAACTGGAATTACAAAGCACTGCTCCAAGAAATTGGAAATGATACCAACAAATGAAAAGACATTCCTTGCATATGGACAGGAAGAATCAACATTTTTAAAATGGCTATGCTACTCAGAGCAATTTACAGTTTCAAACCTATTCCTGTCAAACTACTAATGACATTCTTCACAGAACTAGAAAAAAATTTTTTTAAAATTCATATGGAACCAAAATAGAGCCCAAAAAGCCAAGGCAATCCTAAGCAAAAAGAACAAAGCTAGAGACATCATATTACCTGACTTCAAACTATACTACACGGCTACAGTAATCAAAACAGCACGGTACTGGTACAAAAACAGACAACACATAGACCAATGGAACATAATGGAGAGACTGGAAATATGGCTCCACAACTACTACCATCTGATCTTCAACAAAAGGGACAAAAACAAGAAATAGGGAAAGGACTCCCTATTAAATAAATGGTGTTGAAATAGCTGGCTAGCCACATGCAGAAGATGGAAACTGGATCTTTTTCTTATACCATATACAAAAAATAACTCAAAATAGATTAAAGACTTAAAAAAAAAAAGACTATAAAAATCCAGGAAGACAACCTTGACAATACCATCCCAGACATAGGAATGAGCAAAGATTTCATGACCAAGATGCCAAAGCAGTTGCAACAAAAACGACGACAAATGGGATCTAATTAAGCATTATAGCTTCTGCATAGCAAAAGAAACTACCAGCAGCATAAACAACCTATGGAATAGGAGAAAACATTTGCAAACTATACATCTGACAAAGGTCTAATATCCAGCATCTATAAGAAGCCTAAACAAATTTACAGGAAAAAAAAAAAGAAAAGAATCCCACTAAAAATGGTCAGAGGACATGAACAGACACTTTTCAAAAAAAAGATATACATGTGACCTACAAACATATGGAAAAAAAAGCTCAATATCAATGATGCTTGCAGAAATGCAAATCAAAACCACAATGAAATATCATCTTATACCAGTCAGAATGGCTATTAGCAAAAGGTCAAAAAACAACAGATGCTGCCTAGGTTGCAGAGAAAAGGGAAAACTTATACATTGTTGGGAGTGTAAATTAGTTCAACCATTGTGGGAAGCAGTGTGGCAATTTCTTAAAGCGCTAAAAACACAGAATTAGCGTTTGACCCAGCAGTCCTATTACAAGGTATATACCCAAAGGAATATAAGTCATTCTACCATACATATACATGCACATGAATGTTCGTTGCAGTAATATTCACAATACCAAGGACACGGAATCAACCTACATGTCCAGCAATGACAGATTGGATAAAGAAAATGTGGCACATGTACACCATGGAATACTATGCAAACGTAAAACAAGAACAAGATCATGTCTTCTGTGGAAACTTGTATGGAGTTTAGAGGCCATTATCCTTACCAAACTAAGGAAGAAACAGAAAACCAAATGCCTCATGTTCTCACTTATAACTGAGAGCTTAATTATGAGAACACATGGACACAAAGAAGGGAACAACAGACACAGGGGCCTGCTTGAGAGTGAAGAGTGGGATGAGGGAGAGGATCAGAAAAAATAGCTATTGGATACTAGGCTCAGTAGAGTGACAAAATAATCTGTATAACAAAACCCTGTGACATGAGTTTACCTATAAAACAAATCTGCACACACACCCCAAATCCTAAAATAAAAGTTTAGAAAAATTAAAACAAATAGTCTGAGTGAAGTGGCTCATGCCTGCAATACTAGTATTTTGGGAGGCTGAGGCATGTGGATCACTTGAACCCAGGAGTTTGGGACCAGCCTGTGAAACATTGCGAAACCTCTTATTTACAAAAAACACAAAAGTTAGCTGGGCATGGTGGTGCTCAGCTGTAGTCCCACCTACTCAGGAAGTTGGGGTGGAAGCATCACCTGAGCCTGGGGAGGTCAAGGCTGCAGAGAACCTTGATCATGCCACTGTACTCCAGCATGGGCAACAGAGTGAGACCCTGTCTTAAAAAGAAAAAAAAAGGGACCATAGGACAAGGAAAAATAAAAATTTGTATATGTATCCTAACTTACATATACTTAATTATTATAACAGTAAAATGAAAGCATGTCACTAGTGTGCTTTTTATTTTACAGGTGCAATTATACTTTCACTAATGAGTAAGATACTGATTGTGGCAACAAAGCCTATATTACAATAAGCAATGCTTATTTTCTGTTTCATGCTTATTTCTTTTCATGTTGCATTGGATTTGCTTAGATTACCACCAAATACCATACCACAGGAACTCTAATCTCTCTCATCTCAATCTTTCAAGTTCCAACTTTAGTACCACCTTTTCCAGCATCATCAAACATCATCAGGAGACCTATGGTTCTCTCCTGTGTTTCCAGAGGACATAATCGGGCTTGTTACTTGATCATGCCTCTGCTACTGCCCTGTATTCTGATTTAGCTGTGTCTACTCTCGTTCCCATTAATCATGGACTTCCTTGAAAGTAGGGATCATGCCTGCATCATGTTCACATCTCTTACTATATCTAACATGGTGCACAGCTCTTTGTGGATATTCTTATTGAATGCCTAAAAGACTAACTGAATTACATGGATTGAAATCAGGTAAGGAGAATTTCCACCAACTATTTCATATACTACCTATTATCATGACCCTTTCCAACAAACAAAAAAGGTACAATTGCTGGTGTGGATTTATTGTGTAGTTTCACAATCTTTGGCAGCTACATATAATTTATTTTATTTTTTTTAGCTGCTGTCCTTTAAAAATGTGTCATGGTTATATGGCAAATAAGTTTGCTTTTTCTTCTGGTATCTTTTAAGCTTTATTGGAGTATAATTTTTGAACAATAACCATCACATTTTAAAGTGCAGTTGTTCAAACTTACTGATCATATTCAAATTTGCCGATACTTACTTTATCAATGTCCAACAGGCTATTAATCTTAATCTTAATCAGAGGAGTTTTCATTACAAACACTACAGATTTGTCTTTACAAGCTGGTGTCTTTTCCTTGATTCATATCTTAGGAAAAAACACCTTAAGTCTTTCATTTTCAGGTAAGATATTAGCTCTATTGTTCTTTAGATGATTATGATCAGTTGAGGAAGTTTCGTGATATTTATAGATTGCTGTGAGTTTTTCACGTTAATCCATCTTAGATTTTGTCAAATGCATTTTCTGCATCAATTGATATGATCATACTCATTTTCTTTGGCTTGTTGATAATGTGAATTACATTGTTTGATTAGCAAATGTGGAACCACGCTTACATGCCTGGAATAAATCCCAATTGGTGGTGGTGTATAATTCTTTTCAGATATTGTTACTTTCCGTTTGATAGATTTTGTTGAGGACATTTGCACCTATTTTCAAGAGAGATGCTTTTCTGTAGTTTTCTGTTTTTTTAATGTCTTTATTTGTCTTGGTATTAGAGTACTTCTGGCCTCAGATAATGAGTTAGGAAGTATTTTCTCTGCTTCCATTTGCTAAAAGAATTTGTGAATAATTGATATTAATTCTTCTTTGAATGTTTTGTGGAATTTGCCAGTGAAACCATCTGAGCCCATTCGAAACCAAGAGAACTGTCACTTTCTGGAAGTTTATTAATTATTGATTCAATTTATTTATTAGATATAGGTCTATTTAGATTACGTCTTTTTGTACAAGATTTTGTAGTTTATGTCTTTCAGGGAATTGGTTCATTATGTCGAACTTTCGAATATGGAAGAACAGAGTTGTTCATGTTTTCTTATTTTTCCTTATAATATCTGTGGAATGAACCACAAAAATATTTTATTTTTCCTTAACATTTTTTTTCTGTGCTCTTCCTTTTAGAAGCAGCTCCCAGTGTCTCTCCTACATTGCTTTCTTTCTAAAACCTACATATCCAATTATATATTGGTGGACATTTAGACTTGTGTCAGCTTTTGGTTATTTAAAATTGTGTATAATAAAAAGTTTTTTGTTTAAATAAAATCTTCAAAAAAAAAATGCCACTTTCCTGTCTAAGTATTCTCAATGTTTCCACTGTCATTAGAATAAATGTCACCTTAGTTACATCATCTTACAATATCTGGCTCTGGCTTATTGCTACAGTCTTATCTTAAGCTTTTCTTTCCCTTCTTCACCATGACCAGATATTGTTGCCATTATTATTTTTATTTTTTGTAACTCACATTCACAATCCACATATATACTGCCTTATCTGCCTGGAAAGCATTCAGTCATTTACATTTCACTGATTACTCTTTATATTCTTCAATTTCTTATTTAATATACTTCTTACTAAGATAACTGTCTTTGGCCCCTTACTGATGTCAAAGTTTACTACTAGAATAGGTTTCTTGTGATGAAAATATATAGGAGTCATTACTTCCACTTACAACTACATGTAAGAATTATAATCATTCAATTTGTTTCTTAATTTTGCTTTTTATTATTTTTGATATTTCATTAATTTGTTCTTATTGTCTATTTTAGTATCTGGAACTAAAGGTGCACTCAATAAATCTTCTTTGAGGGAATTAATTAAATAATCATTGGCAAGAGTCTTATGGCTATTCTGACCTCATGAATCATGGCAATGATAAGCTAAAGCTAATACTCAATTGTTAGTATTTATTTCTATTATCTTCATAAAGACACTGGCTTATTTTTCCCAAAACAAAGATGGTAATTTTCTACTTCATTCTTTTGGAATGAAAAGAGGTAGTTCTCTCTTTTCTTTCTAGATTTTGCAGCTAGCTCTTTTCTTTCTAGATTGTGTATAATATTGTTTTAAATTTATTTCTCACAATAACTACAGTGTTCTTTATTACTTGACAAATACTTGTAGATATGCACAAGCCCATTAAAATGAGTAAATTTAAATAGTTCTGGACTTTTTTGTGATTGTTTTAAAATGTCACATTACAGTTATATCATTTTCTAAATAATATCTGCTGTTAATTCTTGGGAATTTTATACAGACTCACAAACACACAAAACTACACAAAAATATGTATTTGGACTTGCTAATACTATACTATTTGCACCAAGCTCTCACTTTTTTTTTGAAAATTGCTGAAATATTATTTGTAGAAATGAACTTCGAATCAAAAAAGTGTTTTACAAATATACAATTATTATAAGAAGAGGAGAAAACATTCGAAGGAGAGATGTGTGACAGCAAGACCTGACACCAGTGAGCACTGTGCTGTGGGAGAGGGGAGACAGTCCAGGTGAGACAAGGATATGCCTGGTTAACATCTGATAATGTTTACACCATCTGCTCTCTCAGGTTTCCATTGTCTCTGAGGCACAGGAAGTAATGCAAAGTCATACAAGATCACTTAGTTCTTTGGCAAAGTCATTTAAAGGAAAATTTTAGGTGAGCAATAATATTTATTTTATAATACAGAATTGTTTAATGTTAAGAAACTTTCAGCCATGAACTGGTGGTAGTATTTGCAGGCACACATTCTCCTATTGAAAGTCCAGGCCTTTTAAAACATCATCTTCTTCACATATTTAAATCACTTCCGGGTATTTAAATCAGCCACTTTGTGCAAATTTACTTGTCCATTTTTTTATTTATGTAAATTGATGATCTCCACTTGGCCTAATTATTGCTATTATTACCTCTGATAGTTAATTCATCAAGCTCTACAATGCGTGCTTCATAAGGACACAAACATTTTTTATTCATCTTTGTATTTCCATTCATTGCATGGCAGCTAACACGACAGAGGAACTTGATACAATTTTATGAGGACAGAGGAACTTGACACAATTTTATGAGAAGTCTTATTAAGCTGTCTGACAAATGACATTGTTATACCAGTAAAATTGCTCAGTAATTACAAGCACACACACACCCACACACACGCACACACACACATACGTATGAATATATAATGTGCACACTCATATGTATGTGAATATTTTGAAATGTATAGTATATATTTTTAAATATTATCAAATATTGTTTATATACAGCTATGTAAATATACCCATTTAGAAATTACATGTGCATGAGCCTATGTATGGGTATACATGTGTTCATATATATGTGTATGAATATATATACACACACACATATATATGGAGAGAGCGCGCTAGCTTGTTTGCAAAAATGCCGAAAATCACCAAATATTTCAAATATTTTAACAAAATTCTTTCTTATTTTAGTATTTTTAAAGTTTCAAAGTAAAACACATATACATCTATAATTCTGTACTTCTTACTGTCCCGACAATGTAGTTACTTTAACTATCTGGAAACAAAACTTATCACTTTTTTAGTACTAAAATGTCAGCTCACAAATATCAACACTTCCCACGATCTTAAGTTTCCATTTCTCTGTTATGCTTCAGTTAAGCATTTGTCAATGCTTTTGTTGAATTCTGCATCATATTGAGAAATGTCTTCCCTACAGACTGGAGTTGAATGCTTACTCTCACCTTGTGCTTCTTCTAATGTTTCCAGACTTCTAATCACTGGCAAAAGAAACTTGAAAATAAGGAACGTAGAATTGCCTTCTTAGAAGCTGAACTAGTAAATTCACGCACAATAAATCCTATCAAGTTGCAGTGAGGATACTCCAGGAGGATTCCTGTACATGTTTACTGAAATGCTTTTGAATCTCTGAATACCAGCAATGCAAGGGGAAGTGTAACATAATATTGTGACAGGTAGAATTTGAATGTAATTTATGTTTAGTAAATGAAAACAAATCTGTTGCTTTTAAAAAATAATACATACACACACACACACACACACAAGAAGAAAGTTCAAAGAATCAGAAGTGACATCAGTTGTGCAACAGTGACAGCTACTAATTCTTAGGAATCTGAATTTTCTGTGCTGAGGCAGTGTTCTGTTTTGTAGTACACGAATTATTCATTCAACCTCTCTGTAGCATGAATGATAGATTTCGAAAACAGTCCAAACTAAAGGTAACTGTGATTACTAACTTGGTTTACTACTGCACGTGCCTTGCTGACAAAAAAACCGAGATGTTTTCTATGGGAGATGTGAGCATTTTGAACATTACAAACCTGTGCTATGAAAAGGCATTATAACAAAATACACTTTCCAAATAAACAAAAAAATTATAAAACTTCCATTGTCAAATAAATTGAAACATCTTCCAGAGTAAAGTAATAATTTCTTAATCTTGAATTCTGAGAACAATTTTTAGTAATATCATTCAGATTCATACCTTTTTATTTACTTAATATTATGTAAGAATGAAGCTTGAAGAATTATGATAAATAAATTACTAAAATATCAAAAAAGGGAGGAGATAATGAAATTAAGATGCTTTATAGTCTCAGAGGTTTCTGGGTCATGGCTAGATTACTGACTTAAATTTTTTAAATACATATTTTATATTGGAATATTTTTGATTTACACATTTCTGCACATTGTAGAGAACATTTCCATATATTACTACTGAGTTTCAGTTTCCCTTCGTATTATCATCTTATATTACTGCAATACACTTCTCAAAACTAAAAAATCCATTTGTTGCTTTAGCATTAAATACACTTTGGACTTTATCTAATTTTCCCCAGTTTTTTCAATAAACCCGTTTTCTGTTCCATGATTATATCCAAGATAATACAGCCCATTCTGTTTTTTATGTCTCTTTAGTGTTCTTTGGTCTGTGATATTTTCCTTATCTTTCTTAATCCAGAAATTTTTAAAAAGTGGTAAATACAATAAACACATAGCAAAGGCAAGTAGATTAACTAAATTATTTGATAGTTTAAAGTAAAGCCAAGGAGAGAGAGAAAAAAATAACATACACAGAATATAAAATATGAAAATCAATAGTAAAATGATGGATAGAATCCAAAATGTGTCAGGCTTAACATTAAATATAAATAGACTAAATATTCCTGGGAAGTATTAAATATTCACAAATTAAAATTTTTTAAATGCATTACATGATGTAGTAGACACATAATTATGCAGGCTATGATAGACTGTAAATAAAAGAATGAAAAAAGCATATCATACAAATATCAGCATAAAAGAAACTGGTATAGTTTTATAAAGATCAGACAAAGGTAACAAATGAAGGAACATTATAATAAAGAGAAACATTACAAAATGCTTATAATGTTTTTCCACTTAGGTAATAAAACAATTCTTAATTTGTTTGCATTTAATAACACAGCTTCAAAATATAACATAAAAATTGACAGAACTAAAACAGATAAACTCCAAATCATAGCAGGAGATTTTTGTAATACCTCTGTGAATACCAGATAAAATAGGCAGAGAAAGTATGACTAATTTTATAAAATATTTAACTAAAATTACTAACAACTTAACTATATACTTTTCTATATACACATATAAAACACACACACACATACCTATTCACTTCATCTAAAAAAATACATATGTTGAAGTCACATGTTTACCAAAATTGTTCATATTTTGGACCACAATATAAAGCCTCAAAAGTTTTCAAGAATTAATAAGTTATTCAGGTCATATTCTCTATTTCAGTGGAATTAAGACAGTAATGAATAACAATAATAATTAAATAGTAGGAAATGCTGAGATCGTGATAACTTAAGCAATACATTTGAAAATTATTACTGGGTCAAAGAACAAATCAATTGAAGTTAGAAAACATTTTGAAGTTAATACTAAAACTATGACATATTAAAAATTCTGGGATCCTGCTAAAGCTATACTTAACAGATTTTTAAATCTTAAATGAATCTGTTAGAAAAAGAAAGGGTAAAATAAATTGTTTAAAAGTTCACTTCAAAAAGACAGAAAATTTCCACAACTTAATGCTATCCAAGTGACAGAAAATGAAAAGATAAAAATAGATTAATGAATTAGAAACTTAAAATACTGTAGAGCTACAAAATTAAAAACTAGTACTTTGAAAAACCTAATGAAATGCTAGAAAAATTGAGATTTTCAAGGTAGAAATGGCACATAACAATAGTACTAGAAATAAAACTAGTGTCATCACATGGATCCTGGATACATTTTTAAATACAATAATGAATATATTAATAAATATTTGAAGAAAATTATATTCAGGTAAAATTTAAAAGTCCCTAGAATAATTTAAATTATCATACATTTTTCAACAAAAGGAAAAAGAAGCAAGTCCTACTCGTTATGAAAACAGCATATCTTTTATAGCAAAAACAAGAATATCATAAAAAGGGTATGTTAAAACCTAATAGTCTTTCTGAAAATAGATGAAAGCTTAAAATATTAATGAGCCAAATGTAAAGATGTATAAACAGGTAAACTACATCATCATATAATCAACTTTATTCTAAGAAAACAAACCTGGTTTAATATTTAAACAGCAATAAATGAAATTGACATTCAACAGACAAAAAAAGAAGAAAACTCTTCTTCTCAAAGGCATTGAAAATATATTTTTGAGAACTCAATATCCAATAATAATGATGATGGTAAATGTTAGTAAACTAAGAAAAAGAGGAAAGTTAGTGTAAGATAAATAGTGAAATTTGAATCACTTATTGAAGGCCTGGTGTCAATTACTAAATTATGGTAACTGAAATCCACATATATCACAACCATGAAAAGTGAAGATTGTCTGTAAAAACATCATATTAGAAGTGAATAGAAATTTTCAGTATAAATCATGTCAAAAAGATGAGACATTATGTCAAAGAAAAAAACTTCAATAAAAATATAACATATTTCATTTTAATCAGGAGATATTTTTCATGCCACAAAAACCCTTTTGAATGTTTGACATCACCTCAAACATTTCCATTTATATATAATATAATGGGCGAGGCCAGCAAGGAAGGACAAAAGTGTAGTGAGACCAGAAAAAAATTATCTTTTTATTTAAAGTATGTATTATTTACTAAAAGGGTAAAACAATTCAGCAAAAGTGTAAAAGCGCATGTTCAAGATGCCTATGGATGTTTGTTTTGTGAATGCTATTATGAGAAAAAGGCATTCATTTTGATGACTCCATTGGTTCAGCATGATCTGAAACGAGAGTGTTTACAATTCATAGTATTTTTAAATAGAAATCTTATTGAGATTGAAATCAGCAGATGAAAGCAAGAAGTAAAAAGGTTTTCTTATTAGACCATGAAATGAAATAAATTCAACATAAACATACAAACAATTCAAACTGTAAAGAATAATTATTTGATAAATTGTTTTCAAGTTTGTTCATAAGCATATTGTATTATTTCAGTTTACTGAGCAGTTACTTTTTTATCTCAGAGCACATGAATATTTACTTTTATACACCCTAGATGCAAACTTGCCTTGCCTAAATAAAATTTTGAGGAAAAAACCTCTGATCGAGTAGTTACTTATTATTTAGTAATGATAGCATGAATTTATTGAAACCAGATGTTTTAAATTTTAATTTAATGTTGTTATTAAGTTGATCTGTGATTTAATGAAATATTATTTTAAAAATAAAAATTGAGTAATTAAATTAGTATGTTATTTATACAATGCAATTTTTTAAAAAATACCTTGAATTTACAACTAACTTTACCTCTGCCATTCTTATCATGACTTCAAATCTGATTACATTGACAAGTGGCAATGTCATAATAAATCCCTTGGATTCCCTTTTGTAAAACAATACTAAATATAAATTATATCTATTTTCCATGAATATATACCAACTATGCTGGGAATTTATATAAAATATTAAGAAATATTAGTATCTTTAAGGGATAATCAATAGATGACTAGTTCTCAATTAATTATATTATGGCTAAGACATAACACATATAGCAACATGCAGGGTTTGGATTAATGACAAAGGACAGATAATCTACTAATAATTAATTCAGCAAACATTTATTTAGAACCCAGTACATGTAATATAATCAAGTTATGTGCTAAAGGTATGAAAGCATTGAACAAACGAAATCAAATGACAACACAAGAACAATGAAAATCATTGCCTGATCTTCAAGTCTTTTGTAGTACACTAGGAGACCATACTAGGATGCAAATGGCTAGAACATAAGAAAAAATGTAATATGTAATATGGAAAGTATAATCAATAGTTCTGGGACTTGGGAATTGATTGATTCATCCAGGTTTTTAAGATTTGGGAAAAGAAACGTAGACAAAGGGACAAAAAAACTTGCAGGTTTTGTCTTTTGGCAGCTTTGATATTGAATCCCAGCTGTTAAAATATACCTCTAATATATTGTATCATCCTTATATTTCCTTCAAAATTGCCAATATTGTCTCCATCTACTCTTAAGTTTTAAGTCCATTTTGCTTTAATTTTCTTTTCATTTATGTTACTTGGATATCTTGCCTAAGGGATTTCCTTCTTACTATTTTAGCATAGGGATAAAAAATTTAATGACATGAAAAATTAACTCACATTTATAATACAAAAGATTTCTCATTTCCAGAGGCAGTCTACAAAGAGGTGAAATTATTCTAGGGGATTTTGCCTAGGTTATGCGGATAGACTTCGTGTAAACACCTATGATATTTCAACTGGGAGAGATCTTTAAGTCAAGGAATATAATGACATAATAGTCTATGCACACAAAATGCAATTTCTAACACATATCAGGCATTTGCTTCAAACGACTCTTGAATATCCATGCCTGAGCAGTCTGAAATTATTGGCCATTTCTTTTTTTTTTTTTTTCTTTTCTT